>NC_046157.1:128663239-129022379 GCF_011064425.1 Rattus rattus
AGAAACATCTTTACTCTTTTAGGTATGTAACATTAACAATATTAATTTTTCGTTTTACCGTATTAATGACAAAGTCAAATCCAGTGTTATATAGATATGGCAGATTTTGTAAGTCAACAATTGTTAACCATTTTGTGACCTACAAAGTCTTATGTAGTAGTGTGTGCTATTATTTCTATATTCTGCACTAGGTTTATTATACTAGAGAAAACTCAAATATAATCCTAACCAGAGACCGTGGACATTTTTCTTACATTGTTCCTCATGTGTGGAATTTTTTTTCCTTTTTTCTCTTCACCCAAGTAGCTTCTATTCATCACCTGGGATGTCCTTCATTCAGAACTTTCTGGTCATGACAGATTTCACTACACATGCTCTCACAGCACCATTCCACTCTGCCTCATACACTGATAACTTGCACCAGCGATCTGACTGATGCCACTTCCACATCTCAGTACAGCAGTGACAGCTACCCCCTCCCCCTTCTTAGCATCCGAGTACCAGCAGGAGGCTCAGCACATAGAGGACACACCCACCAGAAACATCTCTGAATAGAGTAAAATGAAATGATTGCTTCAGAGGCACCAGCCCTATCAAGACAGCACATGGCAGGGCTGGACAATCTCAAAATGTCATCTGCAGAGAATGCTTTCTGAATTGGGGTAATTTAACCTAACCCCACCTGTCTGTTTCCAAAAAGATCAACATCCCTATAAATGCACACACACACACACACACACACACACACACACACGCAGAGAGAGAGAGAGAGAGAGAGAGAGAGAGAGAGAGATACACACACACAGTGAAGATTCTATGACATAGAAGTCAATTTTTTTCTAGACTTTTATAAGCTTATTTTCACTAGTGACAAAAGCTTCAAGGATTTACACATTAGAGCCCAAGAATCTTTCTAAACCATGAGTCAATTATGAGAACTATTGATTTTTAAAGTTGATCTAACACGAGAGACAAGTCAGAAAACTGTAAAAGCAACCCCTAGGAGACTGACATTTCTCTTAGAAATAGAGAGTTTTCTTTCAAAGTAAATAATTATGCTTTTTCAACGTGGGCTTGACGAAGAAGTTGGCTCCCACTGAGCGGCCATGTTTTACCCAACAGTAGACTCTCACACAGCACTTTGTGAGGGATCTGAACTCAGACCTCTGAGGAAAGCACCCAGATAACTCCCATCGTGCCCTCTCTTTGGGTGAAAACTCCTTGAGGTGCCTGGCAGGCAGAGTCACTATGCCTTCCCTAGGTGTCGTTTCCATTTTACTCACTGAATTCCTGCAAATCCACCTGAGACGCAGTATCACAATTTCCTTCATGACAGAACACGGTGACTCACAGTGATCCCTGGAATTGCAGTTGGCCCACAGGGCCGCTCTGTAACAAGTGTTTTCCCACTGATTGGTATTACAGATGCAATTATGGCAGCCTTGTTACACATTTCCTTTCCAAAAACGGTGACCATACTGTTGTGTATTTCCTTGTCATCATCCCTTATGTGACCCTGACGAGGTAGCCCAGGCAAAAGAACCCTTTGCAGGGCTCAGGAGGAAGCCATCAAGGAGGAGAACTCACCATCACAGCCGGGTTCTTCACAGTAATACAGGGGGTTGTGGCTCGCAGGGCTCCGCTAATGCCATGGTAGTATTTGAAACAGATTTTGATCTCCGCTGCAAAGCAATGGGAGAAAACAGCTCATTTCACTGAGGAGATACCGCATCCCTCTCAGGCAAACCTTCTATATATGACTCCTTTGCCGACCAGCAGCCACCAATTTTTTACCAATTCCTGGTGGGTTTTATTTTGATTTTCTCTATTGCCTTCTTTTGTACAGGGACTTAATATGTACGTCACCTAAGCTAGTCTCAAGCTCACTCTGTGTTTCAGGATAGCCATGAACTCTGAATCCTCTCACCTCAGCCACCGAGCCCAGCTTCGATGAAACTTTGTAAGAACATCTCAACTGTATCAGAAAAACAATGCGTGCAGATACTATACTGAATGTACTCTGCAGAGGATAGGTAAGAATGTGGTCCTCCCAGTGCCACCTGCCATGGTGCTCACACTACCAGGCAGTGCCATCCTCCTGTCTGGGTTGTTATCCAATACCCACTTCAGCCTGTCCCGGGTGACAGGTGAGTCACTCAGGTTTTCGGTAAGCCAGCTATGCAAATCAAGACTGTTTTTAACCTCTTCCACGTAGACAGATCTTAGCTACTGCTAGAACTAGAACGAGCAAAGCAGTCTGACGAAGCACAGACAGGGTGGACGCTCTAGGAATCCATGTGACCTTAGACTTCCAAGTGACTTGGATGAATTGATGAATAGGAATCAGATTTGGGGACCTGATGCATAGTGATGAGCACATAGACACTCATATACCTTATAAATTTGATCAGACAATTAAGTTCAAGAAAAGGCAAGGCATATACCGACTGCGGTTTTTAGAAAGCAGTTAGTTTCCCAAAGCATGAAGTGAATGTGTTTCGATATAAACCTAGAGTCAGGGGAATGTCTCTGCTCACTAAGCCTGAAGCACCATTTTCTCCCAGGTGTCCTTTAGATGCAATGGTGCTGGCTGGCAGGGCAGGCCACAGATGGGCAGTTCTGGCCTACAGAGGGAGCGCCTCTCACCTGAGTCACGGAATGGATAAGGTAGGGCTGTTCCACACATTTTCCCAAGTAACTACATTTACCACTGACTTTTCTGAGCATGCCACCTGGCATCTTGTGCAGCATATGACTTGTTCACTTAAAGGGAATGTATAAGGAGAACTTTCTCCTGAGAATTAATATTGCCATACTCCTCCTATCAATGGCCAAATGTTAAACCCAAGGGAAGTTCCATCATAAACTAAAATGTAAAGTTTATCTATCATCTATCTATCTCTCTCTATCTATCTATCTATCTATCTATCTATCTATCTATCTATCTATCTATCTATCTATCATCTATCTATCTACCTATCTACCTATCTATCTATCTATCAGGACATCACACTCTATCTATCATCTATCTATCTGTCTATCTATCATGTACCATCTAGCTATCTATGTATCTATCTATCTTCTATCTATCATCTATCTATCTATCATCTATCTATCTATCTATCATCTATCTATCTATCATCCATCATGTACCATCTATGTGTCTATGAATCTATTATCTAATTATCTATGCATCTTGTATGTATGTATGTATGTATGTATGTATGTATGTATGTATGCATGCATGTGTCTATGTATCTGTCTAATTTTTGTTGTTGTTTTTGTGTTTTGAGACAAGGGTTCTCTGTGTAACAGAGCCCTAGCTGTCCTAGAACTCACTTTGCAGACCAAGCAGGACTTGAACTCACAAAGATCAACCTGCCTGTGCCTCCTGAGTGCTAGGATTAAAGGCGTGTACCACCATGATAACACCAAGTCCTTTTATATATATTCATTACCACCACTAATCAAAAGATGTTACTGTGCACTAACCAATATGCATGCTCGCCACTGTGCCAGAGAGACCAAGAAACTCCAGGAGTGACGTCTAGCCTAGCAGGCATTTTACAGTTTAACTGCTGAGATGACAAGGAATAAGCACCAGGAGGAACATAGGGACCAGGGAAGAGGTTAGTGAGAGCACAGTGGAGCCTCAGGACAAGGTCTAAGGATGAGGCTCAAGACTGAGGAGCAGCGAGGAGGCAGAAATTAGTACAGGGTTTGTAGAACCTCAAGTCTGCTTGAGAACCTCTGTTGCTCTCTGCCTCACTCGGAACACTCCTGCAAATGGTTTTCCTGAACACTCACACCAGTTTGGAAATGTTTTTTAAATCCTCAGATATAAGCAAAGCCACCCCCTCCACTTGCTTTCTTCTGTGGCAATACTCTGAAAAAGCAAGCCTAAGTCACACACCAAGGGCTATCAGAGCAGAGCAAAGCTCAGTGGCCTTTGTGAGGAGTTGTATGGGCATGAGCTCATCTGCACTCCAATCCAAATACCGGAGAGCTGGCAGTCCGTGTGTCTGCCTGTAGCAGTACTCATAAATCAGTAAACATGGTGTGCTTTGGTAAGACATCTTCCATCCACTCTTAGGTTAGAGGGTGCTGCCTGCACATCTCGAAGATTTTAGCAACTAGGTAGCAGACCAAGAAAACACCACTGATTATTTTAATGGGAGGATGTTGACCGTAGCAGCTTTGCCAACTGATCCATTTGGGTTATTACTTCCCGCTACAACAGCAACAAGGACAATAACAACACAATCATCACCTACACAATGATTTAGAGTTCACACAATTCCATGATAAATTTATCTTGAACTGTACAAAAGTGGATTTTGTGGAGCTGATCACAAAGACCCTTCAGAGCTGTAGTGAAGAAGTAGAGAGCTGAGGGGTTTAAATCAATCATCCAGGACAAACCATACACAGAAGCAAGTCATCAGGAGAAGGGCAGCGTCCCAGACAGAATGGGGGCGGTATTTGTACTTAGATAGGAGCTTATTGCTTCCCTTCATCTGGATACCAGTAACAACTTCTGCCCTTTAAAACACAGCACCTGTGGTGAGTGGCCTTGTTTCCGCCTTCAGATATTATTAAGTGCTTTAGGGGGACATTCACATCTTTTAAAAAAACAGGACCGAGAGTAAGATTTCAGTTAATGTATTTGAACCCCTTCATGGTGGGAAGAGGGAATTGAAAGATTGTTCACAGGGCAGAAACGGAAGCCTGGTGCTCAGGTGGATGCTCCAACATGTCCTCTCTAACTGTAAGTGGAGTGTCATATAACAACAACATTGTAGAGAAACGTATGCAGGGGCAGCGAGAAGACTGAGTGTCCAACTGAGGAAGAGTCCAGGGCCATGAGGCCAGTCTCACTCAGCAGCAAGACACAACAAGGACAGAGGAGCAAGGGGTGTCCCATCTTCCTTAAGTGCCTTCCTTACAACCTGGTGTGGCAGGCAATCCACCCTCTTACCGCCTTCAACCCACAAGGAAACAAAACAAAAGAATCTCCAGTCTGAAAAACAAGAGTATTTTGTCCAAAGTATGCGCTTAACATGTGTTAACTCAGAGAGCAGCAGGGCAGGGAAAGATGGGGCTTCCTGCATTGACCCATTGGGTCTGCGTGGGTTGCGGCCAACCTAGCCCCAAGAGGAAGGAGGATGTGGTCCGATGACTTCTTCCTTTCTGAGGTCTCTTCTGATCCCTGAAGCTAACCATGAATTACAGAATTATGTCCCATTTCTCTTAACAATGTGTGGGAGAGTTTGCTTAGGCAATTACAGCAAAGATTTAAAGTCTTCTATTTGAATGTTGACAGGGCAGACATGTCTCTTTATCATGAAACTTTGAATCCTCTAATGCTCATAAATACAGATAAAAGATTTCTCTAAGGCAATAGCACATCACTGTACCCCCACAACAGAGGGGCAGGCTGAGTGTTGGGGAGCAGAGGGAGGAGGAGACGGAATTTCAGACACCATTTAGGAACCTAACGTGTTCCTTAGAAAAGGGACTTCTCTATATCATATTTCAGCGCAATTATGTTATCATCTGTTTTAAAAAATACAGACTTCTAGATCAATACAGGAATAAGATATTTCTAGATAAAGAATGTGAAATTAGTCACCAGTTCCCTTCACAGGAAGGACACTTGTCATTGGCATGATGCCAGAAACAGTTACTTCTACTTTTGAATATTTTAAAAATTATGTTCTTTTCATAAATTATCTATTCAAAATTTATCTTCTATAAGCGATCAACTCGGCCGTATCAACCCTGGATACATATGATGATACTGTAAACTTTCTCTGAGAAAAGATTCTATGGCCTACCCCCACAAGCCAGGGGTTTTCCTCAAAGCCTGAGATCTACCCATCACCTTATACAATGGCATGATTGCTTAGTCAGTCCTTCACAGACAGTTGTCATTTAGGAATGTGAATTATCCCATGGTCGTGTAAGTTAGATACCCAATTTAACCGTAAAGGTTGGTGAAATAGGAATGTCCTTCTTTCTTTCATGATTTCTACTTCACTAAAACAAAGTGAATTAGAGATGGGGGGCTGGTGCTCAGACGGCAGCTACATGCCACCTGTAACTGGAAGAGAAGACGCCATGTAAGTTCACTTACTCTACTCCACAGATTTTACCGTTGTCCTGTGTGCTGTCAAGGAAAGGTCCTATTTGTTGCCATATTATTCAGAGGATACAAGTGGAGGAAGGTCTCATTTTAATCTTTACACTTCTGAAGACATTTACCCACAGTCCCAGCATCATGCTCACTTGTCATTTGCAAGTTATTGAAAGTTGTCCGTGGGTCTGGGCAGTGGGAAAGCCTTCCTTGGTCAAGGAAGCATAACAATCATGAAAACAAACGATGGGAAATCTCACTGTGGATATGGAAGAAGTCTGATGGGCTGAGAGACCTGGCTGAACCCAACACATGGCACATGAAGAATGACCCTGGAAAGTACTAAGTCTCTAGGAGCAAGAACACACTCTGTGCCAGCGAAAAGGGACTAAAAATGATGGCATTAGGATAGAGGCCCTGAAAAACGGGAGGCTGAGGTCACCCATCTCTCCCAGTAAAAATACCACATGCATATTTTTCAAGGTACTAAGTTAGCCCACCTCTCCCTAGTGGTATGACTGCCTTGCTCACTACTTGCATTGCTAATGTTGCCTCTAAGGGCTGAGACATAAAATTCTAAAAATATATAAAATGCCTGAAAATATCAGGGTTTTGTTTTTGACTTAACAATCACAAAGCAATTCAGCCATCAAAGTGCACAATTTCTAGATTCAGTCATTGATCCAGGATTAGTAAGTACCTAAAATCGTACCTCAAAGTTGGTGATGAATAAATGTTTCACAATGATGGGGAAAATGAATAGATGTATAAAAAAAGAAAAAAGGCAAAAAATTTCATCTAAGCATGAATGAATAAAAGAAGAACTATAGTTTATGAAAGACTACATAGAACAATATCAACATCTTGGCACACAGGACAACTGTTGAAACCCCTTAAACTCCAACACTGGAGAGTACATACTGCAAAGATGACCACTTAATTGCTGCAAGGAACTCACTGGAGGCAATACGCTCACTTGATAGCTGGATGACAGCCTTTAGAGCAACCCCACCTTTTTGGCTTTTGTGTGTGTGGATGTGGTGTATGATGTTCTATGAGTCTCTATACAAGTTCTAAAGCCAGAGGTCCAGTGCCAACTTTATTTTCTGAGATAGTGTCTCTTACTGAAACTGGCGCTTATTGATCAGGCTTCAACTGTCAACCAGTGAACTCTGGGGATTGTCTGTGTCTGACACCCCTCCCTCCACCCAGTGTTGGGGTTACATACAAGCACTATAGCACCTCATACTTTATGTAGGTAATAGGGATTCAAGCTTGACTACTCTTGCTTGTGCAGCAAGTCTTGAAATACTGAACTGTGTCCCCAGCCCTTGTTTTTCCTTCAAAGCCATTCAAGTAAGGCTATAATAGGATAAGCCTGGGATGTCTGCACCCTCTGATGGTTTAGCTAAACAACCTGAAGCATCTTAGGTTCTGACTTAAACAGATCATTGTTCAAAGAGTCCTATCTTGCTTGGGCTTCTAATAAGTCAATGATAAAAGATTTTCTTTCTTAAGATAAAAGAAAAAGTTTGAATATTGTATCAGAGGTTGACAATATCCTGAATTTTAGAAGAAGCTGTAAGGCTTTCTGCCATTAGCTCCAAAGATTTGAGTAAGATTACATTATGCTGCAAAGATATTTTTCACTTCTCTTTTTACCATCCACACCCATTGTATATATATTATAGCTCCCAGTTTAGCATTTTTATGGGATTCATGAGTATGTGAACGAGTGTATCTAAACCTGTTTCTTGTGCTTCTTGGGCTTTTTTCCTTCTGTTTGTTTTGTCCTATTCCGATGTGTTAGCTTTTGGTTTATCATATAATATAATTTTAAAAATTATTATCCCATAGAAGCCTGTTTGCTTTCTAATAAGAGACAGAAAGGGGTGGACCTGGATTGGAGAGGAGGTGGGGAGGAGATTGCAGGATTGGAGGGAGGGGAAACCATAATCAAGATACATTGTGTTAGGAGAAGAAAAATCTCCAGATTGTCCAGAGTCAGACACTGGTTCAAGATGACATTAAAAGGAAGCTTGGAGAGAGAGACTCAACTTTGATCAGTGTTTTACACTTGGAGGATCAGAATTCACCTTGGTGGTAGCATCTTTCTGGCTCTTCTGGAACCATGACCCACTGTTCTAGTCTTTAACTTACACTATTTTTCTCAGCCCTTAAACACACTGAAGAGCTTTGGTTCTATAATCCTGCTTGCAGTGCTCACAGATATATGCATGAAAAAAGATGAAGAAAAGGGAGAAAAACCGACTCCAGCTCATTCTCCAATGCAGTTTCGATCTTCACAGCAGAATGAGGCATGAAGACACATCCCCAAGACAAACATTTGCTATGCTGCATGTTATGATAGCCTCAACAGTCAGGAACTGTGAACCTCTGACAGGAAGTGCAATAGTCTGAACAGGCTTTTGCTTTTCCTTATACATACTTCAGATTACAGCACTGCGTGACTACATTTGCTTTATACTGGAGGTCTGTGCCTTCGGTGACTGTGCAAGCACCACGTTAGCATTCAGGCGCTAATAGGAAAGCGGTTTTACCTTTCTCTGGCATTCAGTTGGCAGCATATATTACCTAGTCTATCTTCTAAACCCTGCTGTCCTTCTAAAGAAAGAGTCTTATTAGAAGTCAGACCAGCTAACTTTCATGGCAGTTCCTGACTTACATTATTTGCTTGCCTTATAGTGCTCTCAGATCAGTGTCCCAGGCCTTTAGATTCCCCTGTGTTTCTGTCACAAGATGGGTCAACACTGTACTTGAAAACTGGGGAAACAAACTTCTCTGAAGGATAGGCTGCATACCCCACGTTGGACGGCCAACATAGATGAACTGAACAATATCTTTGGAGGTTCCTTGTTTCATAATATCGTGCTGTGGCTTTTCCTTTTTAAAAAAATTTTAACATACATTTAAATTTTTTTATTTATATATTTATCCTTCTCTCTCCCTATCCTACAGGTCCTTTGCATATGAATATAGGCTTCTAGTTCAGTTTATTTTATGGGAATGTGTGCTTTCTATGCTTTTTCTTGGGCTCTTTTTCTTTCTGTTTGTATCGACGCATTCTGATATGTTGGCTTTTGTTTTATTGTGTTATATTATATTAAGTATACAAATTATTATTATAGCTTAGAAGCCCCATTTATTTTCTAATGTGAGAAAAAAGGATCCCTCAGACTGCAAGGGGAGGTGAGGAGGAGCTGGCAGGAGTAGAGTGTGTGGAAGTCATAATCAGAATATGTTATGTGAGAAAAAAAGTACTTTAATCAAAGGGGGGGTGGAGAGAGAGAAAGAGAGAGAGAGAGAGAGAAACTACCTTCATATATGATTTTCTTCCTTCTGTTATGATAAAATTTCACAGTTATCAGCTTGAAACATGGAATTTAGGCCAGTGTGAATCTGGGCACCAAAGCCATTACCCACCATATTTGACTACACAATAAACTATCTCCTAACCTCGTTGAGGTCACAGCTTTGATCCTTGTGTTGACCATGCTTGAACAGACAATATTACCCAAATGCTGGACTACGAAACAGAGCAGAGGCAGGGTTAGAAGAGGTTCTTAGACACTGACTTAATAGGAAGGACTATGGAAGAGACTACCCGAGACCTTTAATGCTGACAAAGGTCCCAGATGCTGACTGCCTAAAGCAACTTTAATATTACACAAGTTTTAGAGTTTACTGAATGCGTTTGAAGTAAGCTCCCATCTGATCAACTTGTACTTTATGTTTTGTCTTGATAAGTCCTTTTATTTCTAGTATTCATAGAATCTCTTACATAGAAATTTTAATTCTTAAGAGCTCAACATTATGGAAAAATTTCAGAAGCCTATGTTTTTTATATGTTAAAGAAATAAAACTTCTGAAGATTTTCAAATTAAGCAGGACAGACTAATAAACTAGTAAATCAGCCATGTGCTTTTATTATATTCATCTGCCCTCTTTCCACTCCGTAAAATACACTCAGAATTCCGTGCACTCAGGAATATTAGTATGGATATAAATATACACACTCTGTCACATTTTACCCAACAGAAACAGCGGAGGCATCTCTAATGAACTATGTGCTCTGTAAGTGTCTGCGTTACAAACACAGCACAGGGTGGATGGGGTGATGGTTGATCTCTCTGCATCCAATTTCTGATTGTTTGTATTTGACCTTAATGGCAGTCTGCCACAGACTATCTCATCCACACTTTGTTGATCTACATATAAAAGGTAACCTTCTGCTGGTAAGGAATGACGTATGTCCAAAGCAAACAGAATTCCAAAGTTAATCATAACATTGAACTCTCCTTTCTGATTCCTAAAATGAATACTAGTAACAGTTGTATATAATCTCCAATGAACATTTTCTAAACAATATATTTTCTATATGGGGCTTCATGATATAAATATATGAGCCCCAAACTTATAGGTTCAACACGTGTACATTACTTGGTCTCATACTGTGTCATACTCATATGGTTCTATAGATTCACACTCATGTATGCTACTCCATCTCATACTGTATCATGCTCATATGGTTCTACAGATTCACACACATGTATGCTACTCAGTCTCATAATGTATCACGCTCATTGATTACTTACGTTCCATGAAGTAGGGCCCGGGCTCAATCCGCCATACAATTTGTCCTTTTTGGGTTCCAGTCACGCCCCTGTTTTTAGAATCCCAGAAGTTGGCTGGAGAATTCTCGTCTGGTAAAAACCAATGAGACACTTTTAGTTTAATTACAACCTGCCTTCTCTTAGCTCAGATCAACATAAGTTCTAAAATAAGCATAAAAATAAGCAGACCGTCAGTGAACACTGTTTCTGACGACGACCTCCTAGCACATTATCACCCTACATTTCTGCATTTGCATCTATTTGGGGAAACCAGAGGTCTAACAGGGAAGATGATGGTACCTGTGGGTCTGGCCAGGGTGTTGCCAAAATATAATATTGCAACGCACCAAGGGTCGATTTACTGCAGCTTCAGTGATGGGCTAATTTGTAAGAAAGAAGCTGAGGTAAACTTCCATCTATAAAATCGTTATCAAAAGTTGGAAAAGAGCTAAGCTGAGAGAATTCAATCGAAGCCAAAAGACTCATAGTCAGGAAGCTGAGCCAGGGAACAGCATGGCTTTGTGGGAAAGGGCTAAGCTGCACTAACCAGTTCCTCGTGTCTTCCAGGCCAACTGCTTGCAAAGGCCAAAGGCAACAGAGCCAGAGCTGAGGTAAGAACAGTAAGAGACAGTGTTTCAACTTTGCTACAGGAGAAAGATAGGCGTGAGAGTGGCCCAGAGAACAGGCTAGCGGACAGCACTTCCCAGGGTTTCCTCACAGGAACTGCAATCCTTCCATGATGCTTAGGACACAGGGATGCTCCGCTGCTTCAGGCTCTGCCCTGCCATGCTGGAGGCCAAAGGGAGTCATAGTCCAGAACCAGTCCACGTTGTACCAGCTTAAGACCTTTTCTTATTGATTGAAAAGCGTATGATAACTCTGGCTTTTCAGTTCACATATGCTGCTTCCCCCCACTATGATCAAAAACTAGAAATATACCTCTAAGAGTTGGGAAAAAAAAACCCAAGCAGGATAAAGTAAAACCTCCAATAAAGAAGGGAAGATGGAGAAATGGTTCAAAGCACAACAAAATAGTCCTAAGTAGAAAAAAGTCCTCTTCTGAACTTGAAAGAAATAGAAAATTGGTCAAAGTTGAAGGCTCAGGAAGTTGGCGACTGTCTATGCTGGGCTGTCATTCAGGCTCCTAGAAGTCAGAATATTCTGGGTGGGCTAATCTCTTCATGTCATTTATCGCATTATAAGTCAATTAATCTTTACTATGGAAGGCCAAGAAAGGGCAGAGTTCCTAACAACTGGAAGGCATGTACCAGCTGTGATAGCACCGTCTCTCCTGCATCAACAGACAACCTACTCCATCACAGAATGTGACCAAGATGCCTACCTAGAATGCAGTCATGCAGTCACTACACATGAACTAAAGTATACTAAGGTATACTGTGGTACATGGGGCAGACTGTATGTTGCCTGGTCACTGAACTTCTTTGCCAGCATAATTCTAAGTTTGTTCAAGGCAACAGTTGTGCCTGGTTAAAAATACTCAGTTTTCACTATCCTTTATAGCTAAAGGAAGCCACATGTGGCTGGTTCTGGCCAGGAAAATTTATATAGTGGGACCTTTAGGTAAGCTGGGAATTTTCTGGTTTAACATGGGTGGTGATGGGCTCACAACCCTCTGCTTGTTCCTCTGCAGGTCTCTTTAATGAGAGCCACATCGTAAGGGAGAAGAGCAAGGAACCAGAAGCAGCCGTGACAGTTTGCTGAGTTCTGAAACCATCTGTATTTTGGCATCCTGCTACCTAACAACTAGTAAACCCCATTTGGCTAAGAAACTGTGGTTATGTTTTTTTTTTTTTTTTTCGAGCTGGGGACCGAACCCAGGGCCTGGCGCTGCCCTAGGCAAGCGCTCTACCACTGAGCTAAATCCCCCAACCCCAACTGTGGTTATGTTTATCAACTGCAGATGAGCATTATTCCTGGTGGTTACATATTCCATAAGACCATAAGTAATTTAGACTCATTATTCCTGACATGCCCAGGAGTCATAGGCTTATATCAGTGCTCTAGATTAAACAGCAAGGGTAGTTATTTCACAACTTTATTTTGAACAATCAGAGCTGCTTAGATGTGGAGAGAAATCCTCATATTCTTGCAAACAATTTTACTTGAACATTTTCTCCCTTGGAAAACACACAGGAACAGGGAGTAGAGAATGTCTGCATGCACAAAATGTTTCTTTAAAATAATAATAAAAGTAGTCAGCAGCTGAGAGTGGTCGCACATCCTGTAATCCCAGCACATGAGAAGCAGAGGCAAGAGGAAATAAATTTCAGGTTAGCCTGGGCTATGGGATGGTCCTGTTTTAAAAGAACAGCAACAACAAAACAACATAACAAGATAAGTTGCAAAGCACACTGGAAATTTCCTATAAGTGCTTTGGCCATTGCCCTTGACCCCAGGAAGGTAGGCACAGCATCAACTTTGCTGAAATTAAAAGTGTCAGCATCACTCTGACTACAAGGTGTCCATGAGGAGGTTGTGTTTATGCAGAAAGGTCTGTATTTTTGGTCTCACTTTTCTTCTTTCTCTTCTCAAACAACTAATTAAACTAAATTGAGCACATGTGATCGCACACAACACTGGAAAAGGAGCTTCCTGAGGGGCAGAGAGTGGGTGATCGGGAATGAAATGAAGAGACATATTCTAAGGAGGCAGGTACAGAGAACCAGTGTGGGCAACTCTTGACCCAGTCACATTCACTGCAAGGTAGAAATACCAGTCTCAGGACTAGGGAGGAGGGACAATAATCTAGAGGTATTCAATTCAGCCACCAGGTCACATGGAGGAGAAATCATATTATCTCTGACTTTAATGGTTCATAGTCAATATAGACAACACCATTTGGAGGGTACTAAATACATGAAAATGCACATCATCTTTCTCTGTTAGGGGAATGGAAATTAAGAGTATATTGAGAGTCCATCTCTCTCCAGTCAAATGACTGTTATCATAAAAAAATACAACAAATGATAGTGAGGACATGGGGAGAGGGGAGTTGATAGAAATGTAAATAATGACAACTAGTATAGAAATTAGTATGGAGAGTTCCTAAAAAGAGAATTACCATATGATCTAGTTATACAATTTCTGGACATATACTCACAAGACTAAGGTTTAGCTTCCATAAGTATACCCATGTGTTCATGTTAAGCACAGTACCATTCATGGTAGCCAAGTTATAACATCAACCTAGGTGTCCATCAACAGATGACTGAACTTTAAAATTGTGGTAGAGCGCCCTCCACAAGAGGCCCATCTCACTTCTGGTCTGCACCTCTGCCTGGAAGATTGGCATGTGTGAGCCCCTCTCAACATCCCACAGTGTGCAGGTCTCCCAGGAGATCTGCAGCAACCAGGGACACAGGAGACAGGTTCCAGGCCAGTTAACACCAGAGATAACCAGATAGCAAGAGGCAAGTGCAAGACCATAAGCAACAGAAGCCAGTATACTTTGGCACCATCAGAACCCAGTTCTCCCACCACAACAAACACTGAATACCCCAACACACTTGAAAAGCATGACCTAGAAGTTGACCTAAAATTCCACCTCATGAAGATAATAATAGAGACCTTTAAGGAAACTATAAATAACTCACTTAAAGAAATACAAGAAAGCACACTTAAACAGGTAAAAGCCCTTAAAGAGGAAACAAATAAATCCCTTAAAGAAATACAGGGAAACACAATCAAACAGATGAAGGATCTTAACAAAGCAGTCCAAGACCTGAAAATGAAAGTAGAAATCACAAATGGAGGTAACCCTGGAAAGAGAAAACCTAGGAAAAAGATCAAGATATTTCAGATGCAAGCATCACCAATAGAATACAAGAGACAGAAGAGAGAATCTCAGGTGTAGAAAATACCATAGAAGATTGACACAACAGTCAAGGAAAATAGAAAATATAAGAAGCTCCTAACTCAAAACATCCAGGAAATCCAAGACACAATGAAAAGACCAGACCTAAGAATAACAGAAACAGAAGAAAGCAAAGATTACCAACTTAAAGGACCAGAAAACATCTTCAACAAAATCATAGGAGGAAACTTCCCCAACCTAAAGACAGAGATGACCACAAATTTACAAAAAGCCTATAGAATACCAAATAATTTGGATGAGAAAAGAAAATCCTCCTGCCATATATTAATCAAAACACCAAATGCCTAGAACAACAACATCAAAAAAGAATATTAAAAGCTGTAAGGGGAAAAGACCAAGTAACATATAAAGGCAGACATATAAAATTCAATCAACATAGATGGAGAAACCAAAATATTCCAGGACAAAACGAAATTTAAACAATATATATCTACTAATCAAGCTCTACAGAGGATTCTAGAAGGAAAACTCCACACAAGGAAGGTGTCTACACCAAAGAAAAAAGAAACTAATCATCTCATAACAAACCCAAAAGGAGAGACTCACACACACATAATACCACCTCTAATGACAAACATGACAGGAACTAACAATTACCTGTCTTTAATATCTCTCAATATCAAAAGACTCAATTCCCTGGTAAAAAGACATAAGCTAAGAGATACACAACCAGAATGCAGTATTTTGCTGCATACAAGAAACACACCTCAATGACAAAGACAGATATTACCTCAGAGTAAAAGGTTGGAAAACATTTTCCAATTAAACAGTCCCAAGAACAAATGGTAGTTGCCATTCTAATACCCAATAAAGTAGACTTTTAACCAAAAGTTATCAAAAAAGATGGAGAAGAACATTACACATCCATTAAAGGAAAAATCCACCAAGATGAACTCTCAATTCTGAACATATATGCCTCAAGTGCAAGGGCACCCACATTTGTAAAAGAAACGTTACTGAAGCCATAGATAAACCCCTAGCCAAACTAACTAAAGGGAACAGAGACAGTATCCAAATTAACAAAATCAGAAATGAAAAGGGAGACATAACAACAGAATCAATAATCATCAGATCTTACTACAAAAGCCTATATACTCAATGCAACTGGAAAATCTAGACAAAATGGATGATTTTCTAGACAGATACTATGTACCAAAATTAAATGAAGAGCAGGTAAAGTATCTAAATAGGTCCATATTACCTAAGGATAAGTCATTAAAAACCTCCCCCCCCCAAAAAAAAATAAAAAGCCCAGGGCCAGATGACTTTAGTGCAGAATTCTATCAGACCTTCAAAGAAGAGCTAATACCAACACTCCTTAAAGTATTCCATATAATAGAAATAGAAGGAACACTACCTAATTCATTCTATGAAGCCACAATTACTCTGATACTTAAACCACACAATGACCCAACAAAGAAAAAGAACTTCAGATCAATTTTCCTTATATCGATGTAAAAATAATCAATAAAATTCTCACAAACCCAATCCAAGAACACAACAAAATCATCATTCACCACAATCAAGTGGCCTTTATCCCAGGGAGGCAAGGTTGGTTCAATATGCAAAAATCCATTAACATAATCCACTATGTAAACAAATTCAAAGAAAAAAAATCACATGATCATTTCATTAGATGCTGAAAAAGCATTGACAAAATACAACACCCCATCATGTACTGGAGTTTTCAGGAATTCAAGGCCCATACCTAAACATAGTAAAAACAATATACAGCAAACCAACAGCCAATATAAAATTAAATGGAAAGATACTTGAAGCAATTCTACTAAAATTAGGGACAAGACAAGGATGCCCACTCTCCCTATATCCATTCAATATAGTAACTACTTAAAGTTCTAGCTAGAGCAATAAGACAACAGAAGGAGATCAAGGGGATATAAATTGGAAAAGAAGTAAAGGTATCAGTCTTTAAGGATAATATGATAGTATATATAAGCAACCCCCAAAATAATACCAGAGAGTTTCTACAAATTCAAACAAATTCAGCAAAGTGGCTGGATATAAAATTAACTCAAACAAATCAGTAGCCTTCCTTTATACAAATGACAAATGGGCTGAGAAAGAAAATAGGGAAACAACACCCTTTACAATAGTCACAAATAATATAAAATATCATGGTGTCACTCTAACCAAACAAGTGAAAGTTCTGTATGACAAGAACTTCAAGTCTCTGAAGAAAGAAATCAAAGAAGACCTCAGAAAATGGAGAGATCTCTCACGTTCATGGATTGGAAGAGTTATCATTGTAAAAATGGCCACCCTACCAAAGGCAATTTACAGATTCAATGCAATCCCCATAAAAATTCCAACACAATTGTTCACAGGGTTGGAAATAGCAATTCTCAATTTCATATGGAAAAACAAAACAAAACAAAAAAAACAAACAAGAAAAACCCCACCCAGGATAGTGAAAACAATTCTTCTTAACAGTAAAGGAATTTTGGGGGGAATCATCATCCCTGATCTGAAGCTGCCATACAGGGCAATAGTGATGAAAACTGCATGGAATTGGTACAGAGACAGACAGGTTGATCAATGGAATAGATTTGAAAACCCAGACATAAACTTATGGACATTTGATCTTTGACAACAGAGTCAAAAACATACAATGGACAAAAGAAAGCATCTTCAATAAATGGTGCTGATCTAACTGGCAGTCTGCATGTAGTAAAATGAAAATAGATCCATATTTATCACCTTGCACAAAGATCAAGTCCAAGTGGATCAAGGACCTCAATATAAAACCAGAGATACTGAATCAAATAGAAAGTGGGAAAGAGTTTTGAATTCATTGGCACAGAGGGAAATTTCCTGAACAGAACTCCATTGGCTCAGACTCTAAGATCAATATAAATAGGACCTCATGAAATGGAAAAGCTTCTGTAAGGCAAAAGGCACAGTCAATAGAACAAATCAGCAGCCTCCAAATTGGGAAAAAAAATCTTCACTAATCCCACATCTGATAGAGGGCTAATATCCCAAATACATAAGGAACTCAAGAAGCTAACCTCCAAAAAACCAAATAACCCAATTAAAAATGCATTTTAGAGCTAAGGAGAGAATTCACAATGGAGGAATCTCCAATTGCCGAGAAGCACTTAAAGAAATGTTCAAACTCTGTAGTCATCAGGGAAATTAAATGCAAATTAAAATGACCCTGAGATTCTGAGATTCCACCTTAGATTGATCAGAATGGCTAAGATCAAAAACTCAGGTGACAGCAGATGCTGGCAAGGATGTGGAGAAATCCATTACTGGTGGGATTGTAAACTGGTACAACCACTCTGGAAATCAATCTGGCTGTTCCTCAGAAAATTGGAAATAGACCCAGCTATACCACTCTTGGGCATGTACACAAAAGATGCCCCACTATACCTCAGAGACACGTGCTCTATGTTCATAGCAGCCTTATTTGTGATGTCCAGGAGCTGGAAACAACCCAGTTGTCCCTCAAAGGAAGAACGGATAAAGAAATTTGGTTCATTTACACAATGGAATACCATTCAATTACTAAGTCTTGCAAGCAATGTATGGAACTAGAAAATATTATCCTGATGATGTAACCCAGACCCAAAAGGAATTAGTGGTATGTACTCACTAATAAGTAAATATTAGCCAAGAAGTAAAAAATACCTAGTATACAACCCACTGAAGTTAAGAAGGTTAACAAGCAGAAAGTCCCAAGTGAGAATGCTTCAATTCTCACTTCAAAGGGTGAGGAAAATAATCACAGGAGGCAGAGGGAGAGAGGGACATGGGTTGAGAGAGGAGGGTGAGAGGAAAGGGGGGACAGGATCAGGTTTGGGTGGGAGACAGGAGAAAAGCCCAGAGGGCCAGCAGAATGAATGGACATAAGCAGCCTCAGGGGTGGGGAAGTGGGGGGACACTCTAGAAAGTACCAGAGACCTGGGAGTTGAGAGACTCTCAGAATTCAGTGGGCGTGACCTTGGATGAAATGCCCAACAGTGGGGAGAGGGAACTTGAAGAGTCCACCTCCAGTAGAAAGACAGGGCCTCAAGTGAAGGGATGGGATCATCAACCCACAGTAAAAATTTCTGACCTAGAATTGTTCCTGTCTAAAAGAACTATAGGGACAAAAAATGGAGAAGAGACTAAGGGAAATGGTCTAGTAATCAGCTCAACTTGGGATCCAGCTCATGTGTATGCACTATGGCCTGTCACTATTACTGGTGCTATGGTGTACTTACAGACAGGAGCCTAGCATGGCTGTCCTCTGAGAGGCCCAACCAGCTGATGACTGAGACAGAGGCAGATAGAACCATTGAACTGAAGTTGGGGATCCCAATGGTTGAATTAGGTGAGGGATGATGGAGCTGAAGAGGAGGGTGACCACATACAAAGACCAGCAGTCTCGACTAACCCATACCCCTGCGAGGTCCCAGAGACTGGGACATCAAACAAGGAGCATACATGAGCTTGTCCTAGGCCCCTGACACATACATATCAGAGAACTGCTTGGTCTGACCTCAATGGGAGAAGACATGTCTAATCCTCGAGGGGAAGGGTTGATTAGGGGGAGTAACCTCTCAGAGACAAGGGGAGGAGTAATGGAATGAGGATCTGTAGAAGGGGGTAATGGGATGGAGCAATGGATAGATATAAATATAAATATAAATATAATAATAATAATAATAATAATAATAATAATGATCAACTCAGTAGAGATGCACAATGGGGTTTTATTTGGCCACAGAGAAGAATGGAATTGTGTTGTTTACAGGGAAGCATCTTGCTAAGCAAAATAAGACAGGCTTACAAAAAATGGCCTCATGTTTTTTCCTCATATATGGAACATGGGTGGGAAGGAAGCATGGAAACAAAGGAGACTATTGGGGATGTGGAGGAAAGGTTGACCCCTTAAATCCCAATGCCTAACAGCATACATGAGTATTCAGGCTCAAAAGAATACAGATATCCCATATAGGATGAGGTAGAGAGCAGAAGGTTGACAGTGAGGGGCTATTTCTTGGGGTTATCCCTCACCATAGTTTTGTAAGTAGGAGATACTCATACTGTTAATACTGTGGTTATTATAGACTGACATTTTCCCTAAAAATTACATTTCTCATAACCCATTCCTTTTTATTTATATCATTATCATCATCATCATCATCATCATCACCATCATCATCATCACCATCATTTTGGGTTTCTGAGACAGGGTTTCTCTGTGTAGCCTTGGCTATCCTGGAACTGTCTTTGTAGATTAAGCTGGTCTTGAACTCAGAGATTCGCCTGCCTCTGCCTCCCCAGTGCTGGGACTGTACTATTTAGGCACAAGAGAATGTCCTTTCCCCTTTCCCTGCCTCTCTCTAGAGCACCTTAAATAAGCCATCCCTAGCAGCCTCAGTCACTAACAGTCAATACAAATGTTATGTCTGAACTTGCAGCTTCAGACGTAACCAATGCTTCCTTCTACCCCACACACTGCCTCCCTGTTCTGGAGCTTTAAGAGTGAGCGGCTGGGATTAAAGACGTGATACCAGGCCTGGATTTTTATCTATTTAGCTTTCATTTTTCAGTGAAGGTGGTCTTCTTAAATCCATAGCCTCCTGCATACCAAGAATATTCAGTCACTGAAGTCTACACCCAGACCAATCAGTTATTCTTAACAAACACAAATCCCCTGCTATTTGGGAGCAGCACAACTGTAAAGTCCCTAAAATAAGACCAGTTTAGGAACAAGATTTCAAATAATTTTCATTCTCAAAATATGGTGAAAACCTAAAATAAGAGAGCGATAGGCATACAAATTATTGAGAAAAAATTAATTTCTTCTATACATAAGCTTTGGATTTATAGAAAAACCTACAATAAATTCTCTTTTTACCAAAATGACATGTAGGATATATTACCAGGCATATTAAACATATCAAAATATATTTTGGATTTTGAAATGTTTCTATATCTACATGAATATCTCTCCCCCTCCCAAGATTTGAGAGATAAAGTAAGAACAAACAGGCAAAACTTCTTCAAAGAACCCAGTATAATGCTAACCAACCAAGGGCAGTCTTTAAAAATAGACAAAAAAATGTATATAGAAAGATGCTAGTAACCATCTGCATCAGCCAAAAGCCATGCCTACAACTTTCCCTTTGCTTCAAAGTAATTCTATCTCCTCTCTATTTTTTAAAAAAAAAGAAAGAGATATAAATAAGCATATGATGATTTTCAATTTCCTCTTGAACACAAATTGAAAACAACTGTGCTTCCACCCTGGACGGTGGACCACAAGGGCCAGCCTTAGGTGAGGCTGCATTCATGAACTGGACAGTCAATCTGGTATTTGAGATTTGAATGAAAATTGTTGTTCTAATTCTGGGCAAGGCACACACTTCCAACAGAGACTGGAGAGATTTAGAGCATATTGTAGAGGGTTACCGGAATCTCACCCCAACACTCCAGACTCTGACTATAATGCAGCTCTAAAGCATACTGCAGGGGTGAGGGGAGGTCCTCACCACTACATTTACCAAAGAGATCATCAACTTCATTAGGCTGTTTGAAAAATCACCATCGAACTTCCTCGTGAATTAGAAAACTAGCATTTTTAAAAACATGGTTGCCCTTGTTACATCAAAACCCTCTCTAGATGGAAAAAAAAAGAATGTGTCAGGCATGATTGGATACAGCAGTAGTCCCACTGAAACTGCACACACTAGTACTAGTAAGGGTAGCCGTAGAGCTCCTTGTATCTTGTAAGGACAGTTTGGATGCCAGAATAATCTTCTGAGAAAAATAAACTGGTAAGAAAGGACAATGGTATATCATAAAACAAAACAGTAACAGAAATGGGGGGGTGGAGGGAGGGAGAAGAATAATTAGTAAGAGCTCATCAGAAGTAATAAAAAATGCATGGTGTTAGCATAAAAACAGACAGGTTTGATCAATGGAATAGAATCGAAGACCCAGAAATAAACCCCCACACTTGTGGACACTTGCTATTTGACAAAGAAGCCAAAACTGTACAATGGAAAAACGAAAGCATCTTCAACAAATGATGCAGGGCTAACTGGATGCCTGCATGTAGAAGAATGAGAATGCAATTAGGTCCATATTTATTTCCCTGCACACAACTCAAGTCCACATGGATCCTAGACATCAACATAAAACCAGATATACTAAATCTAATAGGAGAGAAAGCGGGGAATAGCCTTGAACTCATTGGCACAGGGGACAACTTCCTGAACAGCATACTAATGGCTCTAAGACCAACACTTGATACATGGAACTTCATGAAACTGAAAAGCTTTGGCAAGGCTAAGGACACTGTCAATAGGACAGCATGACAATCTATAAAATGGGAAAAGATCTTCATCAACTCTACATTTGACAGAGGTCTAATATCCAAAATATATAAAGAACTCAAGAAAGACATCAACAAACCAAATAAACCAATTTATAAGTGGGGTACAGAGTTAAACAGAGAATTCTTTTTTTATTAACTTGAGTATTTCTTATATACATTTCGAAAGTGTTATTTCCTTTGGTTTCAGGCAAACATCCCCCTCCCCTCCCTTCTTTATGGGTGTTCCCCTCCCATCCTCCCCCTTGCCGCCCTCCCCCAACAATCTAGTTCACTGGGGGTTCAGTCTTAGCAGGACCCAGGCTTCCTTCCACTGGTGCTCTTACTAGGATATTCATTGCCTATGAGGTCAGAGCAGGGTCAGTCCATGTATAGTCTTTAGGTAGTGGCTTAGTCCCTGGAAGCTCTGGTTGCTTGGCATTGTTGTACATATGGGGGTCTCGAGCCCCTTCAAGCTCTTCCAGTTCTTTCTCTGATTCCTTCAACAGGGGTCCTATTCTCAATTCAGTGGTTTGCTGCTGGCATACGCCTCTGTATTTGCTGTATTCTGGCTGTGTCTCTCGGGAGAGATCTACATCCGGCTCCTGTCGGTTTGCACTTCTTTGCTTCATCCATCTTGTCTAATTGGATGGCTTAAACAGAGAATTCTTAACAGAGGAATTTTGAGTGGCCTAGAAACACTTAAAGAAATGTTCAATATCCTTAGTCGTCAGGGAAATGCAAATCAAAACAACTCTGAGATTCCACCTTACACCACCAGTCAGAATGGCTAAGATCAAAAACTCAAAGGACAACACATGCTGATGAGGATGTGGAGCAAGGGAAACACACCTCTCCTGCTGATGGCATTGCAAACTTGTTCAACCACTTTGGAAATCAATTTGATGGTTTCTCGGAAGATGGGGAATAGTTCTACCTCAAGATCCAGCTATACCACTCCTGGGCATATAACCAAAAGACACCCCATTTTATCACAGGGACACTTGTTCAACTATGTTCATAGCAGCTTTATTCTTAATAGCCAGAAACCAGAAATAGCCTAGATGTCCCTCAACTGAAGAATATGTAAAGAAAATGTGGTTCATTTACACAATGAATGCTATTCAGTTATTAAAAACAAAGATACCAAGAAGAACAATAATATTAACCAATGTTTCTATATCTACATGAATATCTCTCCCAAGACCCCCAAGAGCTCCCAGGGACTAAACCACCATCCCAAGAATTCATGGATGGACCTATGATTCCAGCTGCATATGTAGCAGACAATGGCCTTCTAGGGCATCAATGGGAGGAGAGGCCCTTGGTCCCCTCAAGGCTCGATGCCCCAGTATAGGGGAATGTCAGGGCAGGGTGGTGGGAAGGAGTAGGTGGATGGGTTGGGGAACACCCTCATAGAAGTAGGAGGAGATAGCGGGTATCTGGAAGGGAAACCGAGAAAGGGGATAACATCTGAAATGTAAATTTTAAAAATTCAATAAAAGAAAAAAAAATAAAAATAAACTAAAAAAAGTCATGAAATTTACAGGATAGAACTTGAGAATATCATCCTAAGTGAGGTAATGCAGACCCAGAAAGACATGTATGGTATGTACTCACTTATAAGTAGACATTAGCCATGAAGTACAGGATAACCATGCTACATTCTACAAAGAAACTGGGTAATAAGGAGGGCCCAAGGGAGGATGTGTGAATTTCACTCCGAAGGGCAAACAAAACAGTCATCAGAGGTGGATGGAGAGAGGAAACTGGATGGGAGAGGGGGTGAGAAGGAATATGGAGACGTTGATCAGGTGTAGAGAGTGAGGGTAGGGTGGGAGAGGGCTGAGAATGAAAACAAAAATTGGTTGGAGGGCATGTCTGGGGCCAGCTGGAGAGCTGGGATTGGGGAGGCTACAGGAAGTCTATGGGGGTGACCCTACCTGAGATTTCTATCAGTAGGTGGTATGAAGACTGAAGTGGCTACCTCCTGTAGCCAGGCAGGACTTCCAGTGGAAGGAGTTGGGTATTAACGCACCCACAAAACATTCAATCCAAAATTTGTCCTGCTTACAAGATGTGCAGGGATAAAGATGGGGCAGAGCCTGAGGTATCAGTCAACCAATGACTGACTCGACCTGAGATCTATCCCATGGGAGAGAGAAAACCTCTGACACTATTAATGATACTCTGCTCTGTTTGCAGACAGGAACCTAGCACAACTGTCTCCTGGAAACTTCATCCAGCAGTGGATGGAAACGGATGCAGAGATCCACAGCCAAACATCAGGCAGAGCTCAGGGAGTCTTGTGGAAGAGCAGGGGGTAGGATTGAGAGAGCCAGAAGGGTCGAGAACACCACAAGGAGACACACGCAGTCAACTAACCTAGGCCTCTGGAGTTTCACAGAGATTGAACCACCAACCAAAGATGAAAACAAGGGCAGGACCTAGCCCCCCGTCCCACGTTTGTAGCAGAAGTGCAGCTTGGTTTCTGTGTGGGTCCCCTAACAATTGGAGCAGGAGCTGTCTCTGACTCTGTTGCCTGCTTTCGGATCATCTTCCCCTACCTGAACTGCCTGGTTGAGCCTCCATGGGAGAGGAATCGCTTAGTCCTGCTAGGACTAATGTCCCAGGGTGGGGTGATACAGAGGGAGAGGGCATAGTCAGGGGAGGGGTTTGCAAGGGTGGGGCTGGGAGGAGAGGAAGGTGGGCTGCAATTGGGATGTAATGTGAATAAAAACATAAATTATGAGAAAATCAAAAAAGAAGAGTTCATGAGGAGACTTCAAGTTGTGGGCTGGGGGACATCTGTGCAGTAAAAGGACTGTGGAGGGGCTAGAGGGGCAGCTCAGTGATTGAGAGCACTTCTGAAGGACCTGGGTTTGATTCCCAGCACCAACATGACAACTCGTAACTGCCTAACTACAGTACCAGCTGGTCTAACTGTTCTGGTGTTCTCAGGGACCAGGCATGTACACTTGGCACATATGCACATGTAGGCAAAATACACATCCATATACATAAAATAAAAATAAATTAATTCAGTCATCATCATCATCACCACCACTACCACCACCATCACCACCACCACCATCACTACCACCATCAAGGCTGACTGATGGAGAGCAACGCTTATTGTTCAGGATGGGCTTTCTGGAAGGACAGAACAGAATGCGTGCCCCTCCCCCTTCACTTCTAGTGCCACCTGGTCTGGAGGTGATGGTTCATTGCTATTTCCTGTACAGAACATCCTACATAATTGAAGGAAGCACATGAAGAAAATGAAGCACTTCAGTAGATCCATGCTGGGGAACAGAGCCAAGCCCTAACCACTGCCAGCCAGAACCTACACAATTCCAAACATTCGGGGCAGAGGCAAGAACTGCCAAGCAACTTCCTATATAAAATCTGCATCTTCAACTAGTCCATCGAATGATCGCTTTGACAAGGGAGGATATCACTGACAAATCAGCGTGAAGATACATCTGGACTCTTTAGCAAACACATACCAGGAATTTCAGTTGTAGCTGAGAATGTAAGCTAATGGAAAGCAGGTGAGCAGTGGCTCACATAAGCATCAGTTTCAAGCACAGACGCAACATGGATGTGTTCAGCAGTGTCGTGGTTCGAATATGCTTGGCCTAGGAAGTGGCTCTATTTAGAGGTGTGGCCCTGTTGGAGTAGGTGTGGCCTTGTTGGAGTGGGTGTGGCCTTGTTGGAGTGGGTGTGGCCTTGTTGGAGTGGATGTGGCCTTGTTGGAGTAGGTGTGTCATTATAGGTATGGGCTTTAAGACTCTTAAACTGCCTAGAAGCTAGTCTTCTCCTAGCAGCCTTCCGATGAAGATGCAGAACTCTCATCTCCTCCTGCACCATGCCTGCCTGGATGCTGCCATGCTCCCACCTTGATGATACTGGACTGAACCTCTGAACCTGTAAGCCAGTCCCAATTAAATGTTGTCCTTATAAGAGTTGCCTTGGTCACGGTGTCTGTTCACAGCAGTAAAACCCTAACTAAAACAAGCAGTTTCTGTCCTGTTCAGCTCAACTTCTCAAGATACCACGTTCAAAGGAAGACTTGAAATGCCTGCAAGACATGGCCACACACTCTTCTCCAGTTGTGGCTCTGGTCTCCTGATGTCCTTTAAGGACTGGTCATGACACTGCCTTGGGATGTCTGCTTTGGTGGTATGGTCATATGTGTAGAAGCCCTCGACCCCATATACTTCTGATCCCTTCAGAGTCTCTGCTTATGCACTCACTACTCCCTCAGTGAGGCACACTGATTACCTTATTCAAATGGCAGCTGCTCCTCCAGCATTCCTGGATTATCTTGCCATGCTCAATCTGGTTCCCATAATTCTGTCGCCTTCTAATATGCTACCTAGCCTAGCTAAACATGCAATGTATCGTCTATCTTTTCTATAGAATGTACTCCAAGAGTTCAAAGACTTCTCTCTGTCCTGTTCACTGAAGAATCCCAAATGCTTCAAATCGTGCCTGCTCAGGTTACTCTGTTTTGATTGAATATCTTAGTATCCTCTTTAAATTATTATATAATAGTAACCAAGCATTAGGATTACACTGTTTAAAGTATACAGAAGACAAAAACAACATTCTCACTGAGGATCCACAAGGTGCCTTTTCTCTGTATGTGAGCCAGTAGGTTTTAGGGTTGCTTATAGCTGAGGTATTACTTATAGGAGAACAGCAGCTAACAGTGGCTATAAGCTACCCACCTTGTGCAGGGCAGAGACAAGCAGGAACAATACTGCAAATCTTATGGTAAGCTTTACTAGACAATTAGATGAGACCATACTAAACTCTCAGTCTTAACAGCAATGGCTTCCAGCTAGCAATCTCAACTCAAGCACGTCGTTGAGCTGATACTCAGCTTCACGGCTAACACATAAATAGACAGGGAGACCACATGGGAAGCTTTGAGCAAAGGCCATTGAAACATCTTCAACATGGTTCTGTTGCTGTCATTGTCATCGTCATTATTTATTTTACTTTATATTTCTGAAGCTCTGGGGATCTAGCCAAGGCTTTGACACACTAGCCAAGGACTCTCTCATGGAACAACAGCCAATAAGTTCCAATAAGTCCCTTCCTGGCAAAGACTTTCAGAATGTTTCTAACAGAAGACTTACAAGTTTTTCCAATTTAATTCTTTCTTGTTCAGGATTTATAAGAGTGGAGTATTTAGTATTATTTTCAGTGGTGGGATAGAGGCCTCGCACAGGCTAGGCTGTCCCTGAGCTCTAGTTCTTCACCTCTCTCTTTGCTTTTTATTTGTGACATAAGAGGATCTCACTAGGTTGCCCAGAGTGAGCATAAATTCACACTACAGCCCAGACCACCTTGAACTTGTGACCATTTTCCTTCAG
This sequence comes from Rattus rattus, assembly GCF_011064425.1. NCBI lineage: Eukaryota > Metazoa > Chordata > Mammalia > Rodentia > Muridae > Rattus > Rattus rattus. The sequence goes on from NC_046157.1 coordinate 128,690,622, forward strand.
CCCCAAAGCTGAGATTATAGGTCTGTGGCACAGGGTCTAGCAAAACTCAAACTCTTTGATAATTTTTCAAGTGAAAAGGGGACTGATGGTCTATGTATGCCAATCAGGAAACCTGTATGTGATCTGATTATTGTAAAAATGTATAAGGAGTAGCACTATGAAAGTATAGTAATTTGCGATAGATTATTTCTAATTTCACAGGGAGAATATAAAACAAGAATAAAATAACCAGCTTTTCTTTGTAAAATCCGAAGGTTAAAACTTCTTGCCACCCTCAAGATACCATTTCCCCTATCATACTGTGCAAGACTATTTCCAGAAATTATTATTTTTCTTTGTATAAGAAATGCAAACTCAGGCTTTTCTGGAAAAAAAAAAGTGGCCAGCACTTAGTGGTTTGGTTTTGGAACAAGAGCTAACATTGGACCCTTACAGAGCATTCTATGATGTAATGAAATACCTCAATCCTAATCTATGAGCCAAGGCTGAGAGGCAAGAGCAAGACTTCCTGCTGCTGTAGAATTTCTACCATAAAGAGAGGAATAAACAATCTTTCCCTAGCAGCCTACAGATTCAGTGGACTCTCCATAAAAATTCCGATAGCATATTTACTAAAGCTAGAAAAATCAATCCAGACATTAACATAGTGAAGCAAAAAAGACCACAAGCAGCTGAGGCAATTCTAAGAATTTCTAACAGCAGTGCTAGAAATATTACAATATTTGACTTCAAATTATATGATAGAATTATAGTAAAACCAGCATGTTACTGGCACTAAAAGAGACAAGCAAACCAAGGAGTTGATGGCCCAGAAATGAAGCAATGCAGCAATGGCTACAGCTACTTTGTTTCTGAGGAAAATATCCAAAACATATATGGTCAAAAGAGCCTCCTCAAAAAACAGAGCTGCTGAAACTGGATGTCTACATCTAAAGCAGTGTAAGCAGAACCACATCTCTTTCTATGAAAAAACAATCAATCCAAAATGGTCAAAACCCTTAGTAGAAGGCCAGGAGCTCTGAAACTCCTAGAGAAAACCACAGAGAAATGCTTTAAGACATAATTCTAGGGCAAGACTTCCAGGAAAGGCCTCCAACAGGTCAGGAAATAATAATAATTGACAAATGGGATCACACTAAATTAAAGAGCTTCTGTACAGACAAGGAGATAATCAACAGAATGATGAGAAGAACTATAGAGTGGGTGATTTAGACAGAATTAGTGTCCAGAATATATAAAAAGCTCCAAAGTTAAATATAAAAATTTTATCTAACTAAAAAGTAAGAAAAATTACAAGTAGCCAGTACATTTTTGGTGGGAAAAACCCCCAAAAGTCAAATGTCCTTAACTTTGGGGAAATGTAAATCCTAACTAGGCTGATTTCTATTTTACCCCATTCACAATGGCTATCACCACAAAAACTAAATACAACAAAGGCTGGTAAGGATGTGATGAGGAAGGAGAAGCAATCCTTACCCACAGCAGGAGCGATGGGAATTTGTCCACCTACGATGATTGGTATAACATTTTCTCAAACAACTAAAAACAAACCACCATCCGATCCAGCCCCACTGCTCCTGAGTGTGTAAGACGTCTAAGTGCACCATCAGATGGCAGTGCTTCCGTTCTTAGTACTAACAGCACACGGGATCGGCTGAGATGCCCGTCACTGAATGAACGGGCTGAACGTGTAGCATGTACCTCATAAAGTCTTATTCAGCTCTGAAGAAAAATGGAACGGTGCAATTTCAGGGAAATAGAACTGGAAAAGCAAATTCAGACTCAATAGGACAAATACGATATTTTTCTCATGGTGGAGTATCTTTGTGTGTGCACGAATGCACACATGTACCTGTGTGCACGCATGTGCGTGTGATGAATGTAGAAGAGGGACAAAGGGGAGGAGCGTGCCCACAGGAAGAGGCGGGTAGGCAGATGGAGGGTGATATGAGTGAAAACAAAAGGCAAATGTACATTTCCTCTTCTGTGTGGAATGCAGTGTTTGGGTGTGGATGCGCAATGCCCTGGAGAGGCCCCTGTATCTGAATGGCTGACCCCAGTAGGTGTTTGGGGAGTTTGTGGAACCTTCGGGAAGCAGAGCTGGAAAGTTGGTCACTGGAGCCAGGGCCTGAGAGTTATAGCACAAGCCATTTCCAGTTAATCTCTCCTCACTTCCTGGTCAGTATCATGTAACAAACAACACACACACACACACACACACACACACACACACACACACCACTGCTATAGACATGAGGCTTCCCACCACCACTCCTTCCCTGCCATGATAGGCTGAATATCATGAACTACCACAGTGAGGAAAAAGGTGCTCACTCATTAGACCTAATCAGTATGTATAATAAATAAGGTTAACTAAAATATTATGGATGTTTTAGTTAAAGTTTCTATTGCTGTGTCAAAACACCATGACCAACAAGTTGGGGAGAAAAGGGTTTGTCTAGCTTACACTTTGATATTGCTGCTCATCAGAAAGAAGTCAGGACAGGAACTCAAACAGGGCAGGATCCTGGAGGCTGAAGCTGATGCAGAGGTCACGGAGGGGTTCTGCTCACTGACTTGCTCCGTATGGCTTGCTCAGCCTGATTTCTTATAGAATGCAGTACCACCAGCCCAGGGATGGCACTACCCACACCATGGGCTGGGCCCTCCCTCATTGACCACTAAGAAAATGTCTTATAGCTGGATTTTACAGAGGCCTTTTCTCAATTGAGGTTCCTTCCTCTCTGATGACTCTAGCTTGTGTCAGGCTGACGTAAAACCAGTCGGCACAATAGGTCAGTTAAATATAGGCATAGCTGACACCGCGTTAGTGTACACACACACACACACACACACACACACACACACACACACACACACACACACACACACACACACACACACCACGAGAAACATAAAAGCAGAAGGAAGAAGACTATTTAAAAGGAGGAAGCAGAGCAGCAGGAGGTGGAAAGGTCAAGGGTAGAAAATTCAGACAATGAATATGGACAGAGTAATGACACATGGCTGTACACAACTCAGAATCCATTATTCTGTAAACTAAGGAAAACCACTTAAAATACAGAAAAAAAAATCTTCTACCACAGGCTTTAATTTGGGGAAACATTAATAGGTCAAAGATAGTTAAACAGTTTAAGTCTCAAATGACCAAAAGAAAATAACAATTATAGACAGGATAGAGAAAATAATTTCTCTGAGTATCCATCATGGGCTGGGCAGTGTTCCATGTGGTAAAGACTCAGATGGGATGAAAAAATGGAGATTTCGTTCTGATGAGGTGAGTGTCCACAGTCAGATACGCAGCTACATAAGGTCGAGCGCCAAGTCCTGCCCTAGCATTTTAAAGTCTGTCAGTTCATTAAAACCCCCAACAGCACTCTGAAATGATATCGGAGAGGTTAAGAAATAGGTTCAAGGCCATGACTCCGGTACCCACATAGTAGCTCTAGAACCTTGCTCCAAGACCATGTTCCTATATACTACATGCCACTGTCTGCCCACTCCACAGCAAGCATCCACACTGAGCACGCTGGAAAGTCACTCACTGGAAGTTTAAGCAGGGAAGTAAAGTGATGTGTATTAAAAATATAAACCTGTCTGCTATGTGCAGAGCAGCCCGTGGAAGGAATGAGATCGGTCCCTGGTGCTTATGAGCAGGCAAACACTAGCCCCACAGCCAAAACCTGAATATGGTGTTCCTCCTGTTACCACCCGTCCTGTGCAGACAGAGCTGTGGCACATGTAAATATCCACCTTTAGAGCAAAGGCCACGGACCAAGCTCTGACTCGAGTTCCGGAACCCTGGAAGGTAGCTCACCCACCTCTCACCCCCCTGCATCAATTTCCTTCTTTATGTCTACCCTATGCCCGTCTCTTTATCCAAACAATTCCTCAAAGTCCAGCCTTCCACTGGTCAACCTCAGTCAGAAAAGAAGGCTCCCATTCTCCATCACTTAGCAGAAACCTCAATGCAACACATTTACATCACCAGCACTGAGTCGACATGGACCTTCTATGTGCCAAGAGAAGTGTGCTTGTCTTCAGGTGTAGCGCTTATGCCACAGATCCAATGGGTACTGGACCTCTGGATGCTGACTGTCTAGGTAGCAGTTTGACTACAGGAGCTAGGAGTTTCACAAGCTGTTTCCTTAGTGTACAAAATACTAATGGAACCTGGCTTAGAAGGGCTGCAGTGAGACTATGAGTAGACAGTACAAGCCTGGAAACCCCAGGAGTGAAACACAGACATTTGTAGAACTTTTCATCTATGTTAACCTTCTTTCAAAGGGAGCTGATGTTCATATGCAAAAGCACATTTCTTCAACCTCTTTCCTCATGTTTTCATATTTTAGTCTTTTATTTTGATTTGTGGCGTGTGTGTGTGTGTGTGTGTGTGTGTGTGTGTGTGTGTGTGTGTTCTCATATGTTTGGATATATGCATTTGGAAGCCAGAGGACATTGTCAGGTGTCATCCTCAGAACACTGAGACAAGGTCTCTCGTTGGCCTGGAGCTCACCATTCAGGCTAGGGATTGTCCAAGCACACCCTGCCACACTCACCAACTGGTTAGAATGGCTGAGCGGTGGGCTCCAGGAATCCTCTTGTCTCTGCCTGCCCAGTACTGCAGTTACAGGCAGGTTTGCTGCCCCCAACATGTTACACAGGCCCTGGAGATCTGGACTTGGGTCCTCATGCTTGCATGCAAGCGCTTTACTGACTGAGCTTCTCCCCAGTCCCAAACTCAACTTTCTTGACCAACACTTGCCACAAGGCTGCACATCCAACACATGTGCTTGCATGTAAGAATACTATACAGTAAGTAGAAACTGCCACAGAGCACACAGCTCAGTAGACCTGTCTGGTTCTGGAACGGAAGTCACTCAGTGCTTTAGTCTAGTTCTATTAGAACCACTGGGCTTCTCTCTACACAAGGAACCCAGATCAAATTTTCAGCAGCATGTGTATAAAATGCCACCAGGAATGGCAATAATGGGTTTTGATTACATATCCTTTCTTTACCTTAATTATTTTTAAAAAAATTCCAGAGCTTGGGGCATAGGTCAGTTTAAGAGTGCTTGCCTGACACATAAGCCTGAAGATTGATCCCCAGAACCCCATAAATTAGGGACAGCATCACACATCTGTAAGCCCAGCACTCAGAAGGTAGAGGCAGGAGGATAATAAGTTTGAAGTCATCCTTGGTATAGGAACTTCAAGGCTAACTGGTATACATAAGATCCTGTCTATCTCTCTATGTCTCTGTGTCGCTGTGTCTCTCTGTCCTTATCTCTTTGTGTCACCCACAGATAATCCTCTATTGTCTTTGATACTATCGCTATATCCACAGTCTCTGGGACATGTCTCTACAAGCTCATCCACAGACTGTTTCCTTGAAGAGGAATGTGCTTCCGCACCCCATTCCCTGAAAGAAGAGCTTAAGATTTCATTAAAAATAAATAAATAAATAACTTTCTCTGGGGGCAGCTAATCTAACCTGTTTTAGACTGGAGTCTCAGCGCTTTCAAAAGCATTCATGAGAAAGAAGCTGTACTTACCACACACAGTGAAGCAATCCACTCAAACCAGGGGGATCCAGAAATTCAACAGGGGGACTTCCTGTTTCCTACAGAAGTTTCCTGTCTTAATCCCCACACTGGTCTCCTGCATCACGCTGTCAAGTACTAAACCTAACAAACACAGCACACAGCTCACTAGTCACCACCGGTAACTACACTGAAGAACTTCTCAGAAAGAGGCCGAGAGAGCACAAGCCAACACTTGGACTAGGAAATCAGGTAGGAGTACAGATTTTTCCTGTACCTTACCTTTAACAATCCCCAAGAGTTCCTTTACGTCGTTGCTGGGAAGAATCCATCAGCTCGATCCCGGCACAGGAAGCAGCAAGAAGGGGTATGTCACATTCTGCTTAAAAGCAAACACCTGGCCTAGCCACTCGGCAGCTTCATCACAGCAGCAGCCAGAACTGAGGCCACCGCGGGCCTGGAGTCCTCAGGTGTTTCTGGGAGCCTGCCAGGTCCACTTCACTGATGCCCTGCCTCTCCCTGCTTCCTCGAACGTTCTAGAAATGAAATACTAGGTAGAACGAAAGGTGACCTGTACAGACCAGTCCTGTCTAGCTGAGAACAGCACTGAGCCGCCCTGGCCACACATCAAGTCTTGTTACTGCCCAGGCATCCTAAGTAAAATAACACATCACATTATGTCCCTTCTGCCGAGGCAGATGTGACCACTCCCTGGAAAGGGTACAGGATGTCATCGCCCCATCCTCCCCTCAGCTTCCTTCCTTTGCTTTTCCATGGGAGAATTCCAAGGACTGAGTTATACACACACACACACACACACACACACACACACACACACACACACACACACACGCACAGAGGAGGCTGTGGTCAGACAGCCTGCTATCACACAGGAGAGCCTGCAGTCTGATACTCAAAACAGAGAAGCTGCTGTCTGGAATCTCTAGTATGCTGATCAGCTATGACCTTCCCTGAGGCTGGTGAATGAACTGGGGGCAGCCAGATCAATCCAGTACGGAATCTGTAGACCTCTCACCTCAGATTATTAAAAAGGACTAAGGTCTTTGCAAACAATATATGGCTTTAATGAAAATCTCCAAAGTCATCAATTCACACCTTACTTTTAATGCATAAATGGCTACAATAATCAAGGTAGCTAGTACCCAGACTTGTATGCATTATATGCAATTTAAGTAGATAGATAATAAAATGATTCCTTATAACTCTCTAGACATTCTTCCTGTTATTATACCCCCTCCTTTCTTCTGTATTAATCTCCTTCTCCCCTCCCTGGCTAAAGGCCCCATGTCCCCCATTTCCCCATCGAATCACTTCAACCCTGCTATTGTCTCAATCATTCCCCCTCCCATGGTCTCATTCTTCTTTTCTGGTTCCCGTAGTTACTCCAGGTTATGTACTCACATCTGAAGATTTGGAGCTCTCTGGGGCAGGGCTACCTCTCCTCTAGTTCCATCCATTTACCTGAAAAGTTCATTATTTCATTTTTCTTTACAGCTGACTATTATCCCAGAATGTATGGGCTCCACACTCTCACTAACTGTTCACCAGTTGAAAGGACCTTCAGTTCGTTTCCATTTACTGGTGTTGGTGAACAGAATGAACATGCCTGAGCAAGTGTCAGTGGAGTAGGATGTCCAGTTTCTGTCTGTCTGTCTGTCTCTGTCTCTGTCTCTGTCTCTGTCTCTGTCTCTGTCTCTGTCTCTCTCTCTCTCTCTCTCTCTCTCTCTCCCCCTCTCTGTGTCTCTGTCTGTCTACTCTCTTTCTCTCTCCCACCTCCGTGTCTATCGAGTTGTCTGTGTCTCCTCAACTCCTCGTGTGTTCGTGTGTGTCCGAGTTGTCTGTGTCTCCCCCGTTCCTCATGTGTTCGTGTGTGTCTCTGTTGCAGCTAATGACGCTCTAACTCAAGAGCCGTAGGTTATTTAACAATAAACAAACAAACCCAGAAACCCCATTTTGAGTTGTTGGTCAGGATTGCCCAAAAGACTGCTAAAACAGTACAGGCTATTGCTGTTATACTCAGTTGTCTCTCAGAGGAAGGTAAGTCCCTGTTGCTGAAAACACCATGAACTTCAGACACAAAACCTAGAGAGCCTAGATGGGTCTGACCTGAAAGCCTCCCACCTGAGGACTAGCTTTGGTGATACCACAAGCCACCATGAAAGCATCCAAGAAAGGGAAGCGACCAAGCGTCCTATGACGCCTATGAAATAAAGCAGTGGTTAGCACAGCACGAGAGCCCAAAGGCTGTCATAATGGTGCATACACCTTCTGGTGCAGTAACCAGTAGCTTTCTAATTGGAAGTAAGGGCCACTCAACAAGAAGAAAATCATGTCTAGTCCTGGAAACCTAGCGAACTACCCAAAGCTAGCCTTGGATAAAGAAGGATAACCCCTTTTATTAACCAAAATAGTTCTTAACTTTAAATATCCTTATACCCACAGATAAGTATAGATCTCACCCTTCATCAAAGAAACATTTCCTTGTAGCAGATAGATACCACAGAAAACCACAGCTGATTAAAATGCAGAGAGAAAGTGACCATGTTGTCCAGCCCCGACTGATCTGCAACCCAACTCCCCCACCTAAGCCTCGGGAATCGCTTCAGAAGAGGGGGCAGAAAGACAGCATGAGCCAGAAGGTCAGGGAGTCTGCTGTCAGAGGTTATCTCCTAGAAATATCAGAAGCTACGCATACGAAGTCTCACCAACATGGCTACCTCCATAGACCTGAAGGACAACGACACCAGTGGACATGCTAATGAGGTGGGGCAAAGCTCATGGAATCTTAATGTTAAAAAAAATACAACATATACAGACTGAGCAGACTGTGGTTTTGTATTTACATACACATATATGTATGATGATGATTAAAGAAGTGGAGAGCGTGAATTTGAGAGAAAACATGGGAAAGGCTGGGTGGAGGAAAGGAGGAAACTTCAAAAATAAAAAACATACAGCTTGTACTCTCCTCTCTCTCTCTCTCTCTCTCTCAAGGTTTATGTATTTGTTTTATGTATGTGAGTACACTGCCACTGTCTTCAGATATATGAGAAGAGGGTATCAGATTGTGTTACCTGTTGACTCTAAACTACAACTGTGTGGTGTTTTCCTTCATGCGACAACTCAACTGAGTTCCAGAGAAAGGTACGGGGTCGGAGCATCCCAGCCAGCCACAGAATTTGGATGCGTGTGGCTGGCGTGGCAGCGACTAGCCACGGGAACTTAGGGAGTTGGGTGGAGAGATTTCAGAGCTCTGGGTCAGAGAGTCTGCCAAGATGAGAACAGGATCACCGGTGCCCTGAGAATGGGTGCTTGGAGGTCATGGAGGAGGTGACCACCAGGGCCAAAGAGTAGCTGGACTTTGTGTGGGATGGTGCATTTTTTATTATTATTATCATTTCATGCAACAGTATGGGATATGGGAAGGCAGTAAGCACTGGACCTTAGGAATCAATCATACCACTACAGGCACACATTTGTTTCACAAAGAGGGAACTTTTAAAACACAGGTAATTTAGACACGACACCCCCTCCATCACAGTAAACAGATGTACTGAGAAGGTACAGCCAGTATCAGACCCCAGCACCTTCCTATGCTATTTCTTTCTCCAGCCTACAGCTGTTTATGAGAAAAGTCAGCGAAATCAGTAACAGCATTAAAATGGGGGAGGCACATTCGTATATCACCACTGTGTCTTTGTTACTATGATAAAATGACTGTGTGATGCTAGGCATGGGCAGATACTGTGGTCCAAACAGAGTTGCTCCTTTTGTTGAGAAGGGGTGTTACATATGCAATTATATATAATACAGTTATATATTACATAATGATGGTACATTCTATAAGGGGAAAGAGAAGGCCTGAAGAGTGAGCTGCTGCCTGAAAGACCCGAGCCATGGACTAAGAGGAAGCTCACTCAGCTGAGTCCTGAATGATGGTTTGGAGGAGAGGAAAGGGAGGTGAGTCCTCTGTGGAAGGGCAGGGCAGAGGCAGTGCCATGCTTTTCAGGACTGCAGAGATCAGAGGGTCCAGAGCACAGGGGTGGGGTGGGTGGAGGCAGGGTGGAGGGTGAGGGGTAGGGGTTGAGGTATGGGAGTGGGGGCTGAGGGGAGGCTCTAGGAATTTGTATCAGTGCACAGGGAGAGAAGTCGAAGGCTAAGGACTAAGGAATGGGAACTGGTCCTTTGCCCCAACTCCATCAGATCACTTCCTGAAAGCTCAATTGATTGTTTTTAGAGTCCCTGGCATTCAAATCTATTGATTCCAGGGGATGCCTGAGGGAAGCACTATGGTTTGTGGCCATTGAATAGATTAATCTTAGAAAATTAAAGATACCATTTAACTAAAGTAGCTGGAAGAACCCTTATTGGCCATGAAGCAGGGAGTGCAAAGACACAATCTTAAGATCACAATACGACCTGGCAACTAAATCCAGCTGTGTCTTCCGGGCTGGGCTGGCTACCTCTACGCTGCCACTAAACGTGTTTATGAGCCCTGCCCTCATGCCTATAGTCTGACCTCACCAGTACCCACTACCAGAGCTTCACCTCACAGGCCGGCCTCTGTGGCAGGCTTGATTGGGAACTTTTCCCTCTGCCCTTGTGCCTGGGAAGCAACCAAGCTCTCATTGCATGCTCACTGTTTTCACATTCCCGAACCTCCAAAGGAAATACATCTCTACATGAATCAGAAAGTTGTTTTTAATGAATATAAAAGTCAGATCCCTAATTTAAAAAAATAACAAGAAAAAATTAGGGCTTCAGATCTAACCCCAAGTTGATATACTTATATGAAAGACATTCTTAAAATGTAGCTTAGAAAGTGGCAACAAAAAGGGATGGCCATTAAGAACTCACCACAGGCAAGGTTAGTATACACAGAGAATCCTCTTCTAATTCTTACAGCTTTCGAGACAGGCACTTCTGTCCCCCAGGTGGCCTATGCCAGGATTTTGGCTAGCTTGACTTTCATTTATGTCTCATGGAGGTAAGCACACCTGGGGTGAGTTCACAATTTGCATGTCTTGTCCAGAGGACAGTACTTTATGACACTCCTCTTATCCTTCAGCCATCAAATTCTTTCTGCTTTCTCTTCCTTGATGTTCTGAGGCATGGTGGTGGTGGTGGTGGTGGTGGTGATGGTGGTGGTGGTGTGTGTCTGTGTATGTGTGTACAGTGTATGTATGTGTATTATGTGTATATGGTGTGTGTTTATGTGTGTGCACATGTATGTGCATGTGCATGTTCTGTGAGGGTTAATAAGAATGACTGGCTAAGGACTGATCTGTTTATTCTAAGCTTTCTAGCCAGTTAAAAATCTCTTCATTGACTGCTGTCAGTTTTGGGGTAGAGGTAAAAAGAAACCTCCAACCTTGATTAAGGAAGTTATGCTGTTTTTTTTTTATTTCAAATATAATATTATTGTAAGTCAGGACAGATATTGGCATAGAGTTTAGGCATGTAAAAATCTGAAGTTAAAATGAAACCAGTGAAGAAAAATGTAAATCATTTTACTTGAATATATTCCCTCGATCTGCAAAAATGGAAACACTATCTTTTTCCAGTGATGCATTACATATGATTAAGACAGTAGTTAGCTCAGGAATACATCTAAGAGATGTCCTACTGAAAGCATGCATCAGGAGACTCCAACGTATTTGCATTAATGAACATTTTCAGTATTGATATTAGAATTTAGCATAGTATGCTATGAGTCAGAGTCAAACAGATTTTTACTCCCTGAAAGAATTTGACTGCACATGGGTTAGAATCACCTGGGACTCTCGTTTAAAATTCAGATTTCAAGAAGAAAACCACGGAAATTCTGACACAGTTGGTAAAGGTTAGGTATTATGAATCTGTGTTTCAATAACAAATTCATTCAATTCTGATACAGGTAATCCCTGAGCCATAGTTTGAAAAATAGATTGACATTCTCAATAATGTCAAAAGTTAGGTACAGACATATTCTTTATAATTCCTGATTCTGGTCAGTAGCTGACACAAAGGTCCCTGCTGTTTCTACTTTTGCTATAAAAATGTTGCCAAGAATAACTTTTTTCACATCCAAGTTAAACATGGTGTTTATAAAAGGTATAAGAGGGAACCCTGGGAGAATGAGTCTGTCTACACAATGGATAATGTCACAATATAACTACCACGTCCTAGGTGCCAGAACCTTTAACAAGGAAGACTGAAGGACATTTCCCCCAATACTATTGTGTCTCTGATTAGAAAAGAATAAAGCCAATCTTTACACATCCAAATTTGTCCTTATAAGCTATAAATGAACATACTAAATTTGTCCATTACATTTCCCTAATATTTATTTATTCAACCTGAGACACTTTCTCCCTGTAATTCTATGACTAAGAGCTCTCTGACAGCTTATGAGGATAGAACCTGAATTAGACACCTTAGACAAATGATTAACCTTCCAAAGTTCTGGTCCTCTTGTCTGTAAAGGTGGGACGGCAACAATACAGAGCTAGTTCCGTTCTGAAGGATTGTGAATTAACACGAAGCGAGCAGCGAGGAGCCTGGTCCATCTCAGCGTCACCTGTGTTAGTGTCCCTGTTACGGCCAGTAGGAAAGACTAAACCACTGATGAAAAATCTGGAGACGCTTTCAGAATACTCTCATTACAGCAAATACACCAAGCGGGCCAGCAGCAGCTCACCCTGAAAGTGGCTGGTCAGACGGAGTGAGCTCTGGAGTCACCCAAACCCTCATGGGAATACGCTCTGCTCAGTTTTTCCTTAGAACTGAGGCAATGTTTTTGGAAGAGGGGATCTGTGTATTTTCAATTAACTAAATGAACTGCACTAATTTCTTCAGTTTATTATACACACTCATAATCATTTTGGGAAAGGTTAAATATAGCAAATAAAACTGAAATCGAAGGACATCTTCGTACGAGTGGATGGCATCCATCCAAGATGCCTTTCCTGGAACAAACTGTAACAACTCGGTTCCCTTCCGCCCTTCCCTAACAAGCTATATTTAAGAGTCTGGAAGTATTTTCATTATAAAATACCCTCGCTGTGATTTGTGACTTTACCTTCTAGCCTGCTTCAGAGTTTCTATATAAACACCTTCATCAATTGTTTGGGGGAATAAAGGCAAGTTTTCTAATTTAAAACCTTTCTTCATTAAAACAATAAGAATATAAGAAGACAAAAAAAACAAACAAAAAAAACAAAACCAGAAGTGGCAGGAAGGTAATGACTGTTCCACATGAATAAAAGTTATGACTTGGTTGGGGATTTAGCTCAGCGGTGGCGTTTTGCCTAGCAAAGCGCAAGGCCCTGGGTTCGTCCCCCAGCTCAAAAAAAAAAAAAAAAAAAAAAAAAGTTATGACTTAATAAATAAAGTCAGATACATGAAAACGCTAACACTACTCCTAAGATACTTCCTTTTATAGCTTTCCACATTATCCTCTAAAACTCTGCAACTCGTTCAAACACATGAAATATTTTCTAACATATGAACTTAGAGTAACTTAAAACACATCTCTCCACTCACCAAAGATGGTGACTTCACTTAGTCACCATGCAGAGCTTAAACACTGAAAAGACTAAGTAACGAGCTTGAAAATATTACGCGCCAAATGGATGAGAAACCTACAGTGCGCACAGTAACCTAAGTCAGCCCTGGCATCACAAACAACTGGAGAGCCCAGGGCCTGAGGAATGGCTCAGTGGGAGAAGGCACTGGTGTCGAGCTCAGCAACCTGAGTTCAATCATCAGGACCTACACGGCTTAAGGAGAGAAATGGTTCCAGAAAGTTGTCCTTGACCGCCTCACGCATAGTAATACATGTGAGCCCAGATCCCTACACACATGCAGAAGAAATACATGTAGCTTTTTAAAATTAAAAAAAAAAAATCAAAGACTAGGATAAGCAGGCATTGAGCATTTTACATATCTTTTGCTGGGACGCAAATGTACACCACACAGCAGCACCGTGGAGGCTCTGCCTGGTCCTAGTCAAGACTTTTGTGGTAATCTCCACTTTACAAGAAATGTGGAAGCCAGTAGAAGAGACTGAAAGACACTACCAGAAACTAAAACGCAAGTCTGGAAATACAGCGCCTCAGAGGACAAGTCAGAGAGTTTTCAGGGTCACCACGACAATGAACAAACAGTCAAGAGGACGATAAACGATGCACAGAAACCCCAGCCATGTGATCTCTCCTCCAGCCGAGCAAGATGCCCAAAGGAAAGAAGGCCAAGGGGAAGAAGGTGACCCTGGCCTCCGCTGTCGTCAAGAAACAGGAGGCCAAAAAGGTGGTCAATCTTTTGAGAAAAGGCCCAAGAACTTCGGCACTAGGCGGGACATCCAGCCCAAAAGAGATCTCGCTTCGTCAAATGGCCCCTGCTACATCAGGCTGCAGCGGCAAAAAGCCATCCTCTCCAAAAGTGGCCCAAAGTACCTCCTGCCGCTAACCAATTCCCCCAGGCCCTGCGCAGGCAAACAGCTACTCAGCTGCTTAAGCTTGGCCACAAGTACAGGCCAGAGCCAAAGCAGGAAAAGAAGCACTGGCTGCTGGCAAAGGGGGCGTCCCAACTGAGAGACCGCCTGTCCTCTGAGCAGGGGTCAATACAGTCAGCACCTTCGGGGAGAACAAGAAGGCTCAGCTGGTGGTGATTGCCCACGATGTAGACCCCATTGAGCTGGTGGTTTTCCTGCCTGCCCTGATGTAGTGCCATATTGGATTTGGGCCTGGCCGCTTTGTAACTGCATGGCCACAGTAAAAGTCATGGGATTGTTGGACAGAGGCCTCTCCCATGTATTTACGGCACAGGAAGAAAAGACCAAGTAGTAAATACCCGGTGTCTCCACTGCATGACCTCTGCTGAGCCCGGCTGATGCATGTGGAACTGACACACCTGGACCACACCTGGGTGGTGGTCAATTTACTTCTGCCTTTTACTTCCTCAGCCTTTATCCTTGAGATTTAGGCTGGCCTTCTCAGTTTCTCTAATTAATTCAGATCTCCCTAGTCGGTCTTTTGTTACCCATTGGAGTCACAGAGCCAGGTAGTCACGAGCCAGGGTCTCTCTCTGTGCTTCCCAGTTATTTTCTACCTGGAGACTTGGGTATATAAGTGGTGAATAAAGCTACAGGAGTCTCTCTCTCACTATTACTCCTCACTCTCACTCCTCTTCCTCTCTCTCTCTCTCTCTCTCTCTCTCTCTCTCTCTCTCTCTCTCTCCTCTCTCTCTCTCTTCCTCTCCTGGCTTGACACGAATAACGTGTGTGTGCGTGTTTCTTTCATCCCGTAGGCTTTCGCCCGATTCTCGGTACCAGGTCGGTGCGGGCGCCGACACCCTATGTCGAAAGATGGGGGTGCCCTACTGCATCATCAAGGGAAAGGCCAGGCTGGGACGCCTGGTCCACAGGAAGACATGCACCGCTGTTGCCTTCACACAGGTTAACTCGGAAGACAAGGGTGCCCTGGCTAAGCTGGTGGAAGCTATTAGGACCAATTATAATGACAGATACGACGAGATCCGCCGCCACTGGGGAGGCAACGTCCTGGGTCCTAAGTCTGTGGCTCGCATTGCCAAGCTGGAAAAGGCAAAGGCTAAAGAACTCGCCACTAAGCTGGGTGAAATGTACACTAAGTTTTCTGTATATAAATATAACTATCTTCAAAAATTTCAAAATTATCTTCAAAAAAAAAAAAAAAGAGGAAGGAAGGAAGGAAGGGAAGGAAGGAGAGAGAGAGAGAGAAGAAGAGAAGAGAGACAGAAAGAAAGGAAGGAAGGAAGGAAGGAAGGAAGGAAGGAAGGAAGGAAGGAAGGAAGGAAGAAAGAAAATGTCATTAATCTGAGGCTGTTTGACAGTCTTGGGTGTCTGTTAAAATTCACAGCACCACACACCTCAGGTGAAAACGTCCTGGGGTTTTCTGTGTTAGTCCTCAGTAGAAACAATGAAAGAGTCATGAAGTTCTCTATGGCGCTGGGAGCCAGGACAACAGCTCCTTCTGATGAGGGTTCACTGGAAGAACAGGGGACAAGCCTCTGATCTGGGTGCTTCTACCACAGTTATGCTCACTGAAAGCTGAAGACATGACTATTGTGCCTCTCTTCATGTGATACGTTGTTCTCTAAGAAGGGAAAGCAGGACGAGAGAAAGATGTGTAGCCTAAGACTGAAATGGAGACAATCCCAGTTTAATGTCTTAGGCACGATAAGAACTTTGTGAAACAGGTGTCATGTGTGACCTCTAATGTCCGCTCAGTTCATTTAAACAACTAACATCGACACAAAAATTCTGTTGGGGCACACCGTGTGAAGTTGTGTCTCTGTCCTTCCTTACCTACCTAAGGCATTCTCTGATTGGCCTCGATAAAAACCTAATGGCCGATTAGCTGACCAGGAAGTTTAAGGCAGAACTTCCTGAGATGGAGAAAGGGACTCTGGTAAGAAAGAGGAGGCCCCTTTCACCACAAAACATGAGATAACCCAGATGTCACTGTCACTATGGGCCTGGAAGGTGTTGCTGGCCACACGGCTGGATGGGCTGGTGGTCGGATTTACTCAGATGAGCTGGTTGAGGGCCTGCCCTGCTAAGGCCTAAGCTTTGAAATAGTAAAAGGTTTCTGTGTGATTATTTGGGGAAGCAACTGGCTAAGGAATAACTGTCACCATTAATATATTAATATTAATTATTTATATGAATTATAATATTAATAATCATTTTACAAAATTCCCTTAAATGCACAATATCCTATGTCCTTATTCATGGGCTCCTACCCTTATTCATGGGCTGTGTGTACAGTAGATCACATTGTCAAGACTCTATCTCTGCCTTAACCTTTACTTCCTGTGTGTGTAAGCCTCAGGCGAGGCAGAGGAAGGAAAACATGACCTTTCACCTTTCCTGGGCATGCACGCAGCCGTGCACATATGATTTCTAGGCCTGTACCTGTGCTTTTTGAAGTCTGCCTTTTGCCCATATTGTTTCAGCATGTTTTCCGGTCACCCCTTTCTATGACGCTTGTGATATGCCCACCTCAGGCAACTGCAGTGCTAAACACTGGTCACTGCACACTTTGGGCAAACATCCTGGAGGCAGGCATGGTGGTTTGCATATAAACAGCCCCCATAGGCCTATCTGTTTGAATGCTTGCCTCACAGTTGGTGAAGCTGTTTGGGGAAAATAGGAGAAGGTATTAGAGAAAAAGAGAAGGTGAGTCAACAGGGGTGGAGTTGAAGCTTCAAGTGTGCTCTCTGCTTCCTGTTTGTAGCTTGGGATGGAGTTCTCAGTGCTGCTTCCTGCCATACGTCCCTGCCTGCTGCCATGCTCCCACCATGACAGTGACAGATTCCTATGCCTCTGGAACTGAAAGGTCCAAGTAAACCCTTTCTTCTATAGGTTGCTTTGGTTATGTGTTTACCACGGCAATAGAAAAGTCCTATAAGGTATAAGAGATGGCTTGATGGTTAAGAGTGCTTACTGCTCTTGCAGAGGACCTGTGTTCAGTTCCCAGCAAACTTGTCTTGGGGTTCACAACCACTGTGACTTATACACACCCACATGCACACATAATAAAGAATAAACATATATATTTTTATTTATAAAGAAGGGCCCCCATGAATGAGGCTACTCCAGAGAGTGACCGGACTTCTTGAATGGTGGTAGTCCATTAGGGATGAAGCTTTCGGGAGAGCTCTAAGCACACTATGGCCCCTTTATAGGCTGCCAAGTAATCTTCCTGGTATTAGGGTTGCGAGGTGGTAGCTTTTCAAAGCTACTGTGGGTCTGGGGAGGATCAGATGAAATAAGTCGACTTAAAGCACTGGAAAGTCAAAGCCAACCATATGAAAAGAGATCCAACCTGCTTCCTGAATAAAGTTTTATATACTCAAAAGCCTCTGGAGAGCTCTGAAACAGGTAACTTTGACAATTTCTCCTAGCACTCTTAGTGGTGTTTAGAGGAGACTTGTAAGTGTTCCTACTTCTACCATTCATAGGTGTGTCTGTCTCCTCAAAGCCATCTGTTATCATTTGAATATGAAGTGCCAATATGTTGGCGCACTTGGCCCTCAGCTAGCAGTACTGCTTAGCCGGGCTCTGGACCCTTCAGGATAGCACTTGGCTGATGGAAACATGTCACTGTGGCAAGGCTCTGAGGCCTGGTCACACTTCCTGTTGCTCTTGCTCTGCTCCCTGACTGCTGGCCCAGCCTCACATCTCTAATGCCATGTATTTCCTGCCATGATGCACCCCTGCTGGAACTGTTAGTCAAAACAAATCCCTTGTCTCCTAAGTTGCTTTTATTGGGGGCATTCTTCTACAACAGAAAATTAACTAATATATCACCTCTTGACAAGTACACCATTTTTTTCCAATTGGGCAACTGAGTTCCATTAGCTGCCCTTTACAATAAGCAGTTGCTAAGAAGAGGGTGCCCCCCAAACCCAAAGTCTTTCCCAGATGCTGTTCTATGACCACAAACTTCACTGATAACCCCACCTGACTCTCATGTCACGGATACTAAGCATTGTAACAGCATAAAACCATCCTTCCATGGTTTTATGTCATATTACTTTGATACATTGTCTTAGGTAGGATTATTATTGCTATGTTAAAACAGCAGGATCAAAAGTAAGTTGGGAAGGAAAGGATTTATTCACCCTTACACTTCCGCATCATCCACCATAGTCTATCACTGAAGGAGGTCATGACAGGAACTTAAGCAGGGTAGGGATCTGGAGGCAGGAACTGATGCAGAGGCCATGGGGCGGGGCGGTGCTATTTACTGTTTTGCTCAGCCTGCTTTCCCATAAAACCTAGGACCCCTGCCCAGGGACTATGCCACTCCTCAATAAACTGGGCCCTCCCCCATCAATCACTAATTAAGAAAATGCCCTACAGGCTTGCCTATTGCCTAACCTTATGGAGGCGTTTTCTAGATTGAGACTCCCTTCTCTCAGATGACTTCAGCTTGTGTCAAGTTGACATGGACCTGCCCAGCACATGCAGCCATTCCTATTAAGCTGGAAATCGGTTGCTTCTGCCGGGGGACACAATCCACATGTGATGATTTGTTAAAATAGAGCTCAACTGGGCTAAAACAACAGCTGTGCTAGGGCAGTTGTCTTTCATTTTCTTAACTAGTTATTTCAAGTTAGTCCAGTGGGAACTAACCAGATTGAAAGTGTCTGCATAAACACCTACTAAATATGATCTATTTAATTTAAGATACAATGCTAGAACAGGGAATAATATGAATTTGTACTTGCCAGCACGGAAGTATGAGAGCCATCTTCCTGTTGCTTACAGATTAGGTAGCCTAAGTTACATTCTTACAGAAATTCAAACAGCCTGAGAAGTGGTTATCCCTGGGACAAAACACAAAACTTTAAAACGTGTCAAAATCGCTTCTCTGAGAAAATATCTTTTCCTATTGCTATAGCCTTAGGCACAGAGAGATATAGATGCAGATATAAATTTTTATAGGTAGAAATAATTTCCAGGAGCTGGACTCTCATGGTCCCATTTCAGCAATAGTGGAGAAAGCACCTTTCAGGCCTGTGTGGTTGCGCAAGGAAAGAATGTGAGTGGCAGCATCTGTCTGCCTCGCTGTGACTATGCAACTAACTATCATCAGTAACTTATTTCACTGACGAGCAGCAGTGAGGTTTATCAAGTTCAAGGTCACAATCCACCTCAATAAGGCTTATCAACCTTATTATCAATAAACACCTCAGGATATGGCTTCGTTATAATTACACAAAAATATTTAATAAAGACCAGTTTGATTTTCTACGTCTTTATTTAAGGACATCATGTGACACTTTATCTACTTGGCATGCATGGTTCTTTGTGACTCCTATTAACTCAGAAAACAGGCCTGCAGGTTGGAGACTCCCACAGGAAGCACACTGATAGTTAACAGTGGGCCGGGATTCAATCCCGATCTCTGACTTCGGCATTCATGAATCACCCGCTACCTTACTCTACCCTATATTTACTTATAGGTCTCCAACCTACACCTTTCTCTTTCCTCTTAATATTTGCACGGCACCCAACTCTATGTACGATTCCTCAGTATACAGGAACGGAAGCTTCAAAGAAGAGGTCAGATCCTCCACATGCCACAACCAAATGTGATCATTTCTTGAGTTTTCAGAGAGAAAACAACAGTACTGTCAGATGCGTGCAGTTCCCAGGGGCAAGAACGTTGGTCCACACCCGCCTTTTACTGGAGTTAACTTTCATTGACAAGGAAAGCAAGCACTAGAGGCAGGTCTCCTTGCACTGTGAGGAGCACCCTATGACACGTGAGCAGAGAGGAAACCTACAGGACAACCTTCAAAAGCATCCAGAAAACCACGGCTTCTAGGATCTGAAGTATGAATATCCTGTGTTGGTAAATAATAGTTTGTGACTGGTGTGCGGTCCCCTGTGGATTAGCCATTTGATGGACCGTGCAGGACAAATTCTTCATCCATATCTGGTTTCTCTCTCCATCGGGCATGGGCACTGGACACTAATAATTGGAGACTACTTCATGCATGAAATTAACTGCTGCACTTTAGAACTGCCTTGTCTCAGGCAGACGGATGTGCCAGCAAGTAGCCCTAATAGAGTTATTTCCTCAGTGCATCAGTTTCTAAAGTACATTTTTAGAAACTCCAACCTGTGCCCTACTTAGAAGTTCATAGCCTACACTAGGACATATCAGAGCTCCCGAAGCCTTCAGATTTGCAGAGTCCTGCACTGATTGGCCCAGGGAACCTTTTATAACACAATAGCCTGGAAAATGTACCAGGAGAGCAGGAGTTAATGAATACCCATTGTTTCCCAGCTCTGAAAGATGTTTGATCATAACAACCATGGGTAGAACAAAAGGGTTGTTTTAGTTAGGGTTTCCATTGCTCTGAAGAGACACCATGACCAAGGCAACTTTTTTTTAATTCATTAATTTATTTTATGTATATGAGTACCTGTCAGACACACCAGAAGAGGACATCGGATCCCATTACAGATGGTTGTGAGCCACCGTGTGGTTATGAGGATTGAAATCAGAACATCTGGAAGAGCAGTCAATGCTCTTAACTGGTGGCTCATCTCTCCAGCCCCAGCCAATAGAACTCTTATAAAGGCAAACATTTAACTGGGCCGGGATTATAGCTTCAGAGGCTTAGACCATTATCATCCTGGCAGAAAGCATGGTAGTGTGCAGGCAAACATGGTGCTGGAGGAGCTTAGAGTTCTACATCTTGATCTAAAAGCGGCAGAAGGAGACTGTCTTCCACAGGTAACCAGGAGGAGGCTCTCTTTCTCTTCCACACTGAGCAGAGCTTGCGCATCGAGACCTCAAAGCCTACCTCCAGAGTGCCATAATTCCTCTAACAAGGCCACACCTAGTCCTATAGCCACTCCTCATGGGCCAAGCATCCAAACACATGAATCGAAGGGGGTCAAGCCCAGTCAAACCAGCACAAAGGTAGACCAAGATGACTGATAATAAAAGTTTTAAAGGGAGCCTAATTCTTGCATCTTCTCATCTTCTAGGAAAACCACAAAGAGAGCCCAGCAAGAAGTCAGCGGTCTTAAAGGTTTCTGACTAACCATCTAATTCACGAACCTCTGTCCCTTGAGATCACACAGATGCCAGCTCAGAAACTTTATATCTCCCCAAGCACTGACTAAGCTGGGCCCATCTAAGGATTACACTGCTGACGATAAACTCTGTAGCCACCCGAGATCCATTCTGATTTGTCATGATCTCATTAGATATTTCAAGACCTTAAATCTGTTAAGATTCAGGACTCAGAGTAATAGTGGTTAATATTTTCCCTCAGTATTGGGTGCTGTGGGAAGTACTATCAAGACGCTCCGTTCCTCTATCACTAGCTCACAATTTTCCCGATGACTCTATGAGTCAATCTCATGATGTCATCTAGTTTATCTGGATCTACAGTAGCTTGTTCACAGTCCTAGGAGAAAGCTCAATTCAAACTCACAGCCAGGCCACGGGTCCTCGGAGTCTACCCCCTTCACCTGCAGCCTTCTGAGTTAAAGACCTGAGAATCCTGCACACTTTTCAGGGCTGCTTCAAACGACATCACTCCTCATTTAATTCTCAGGGGAGTACGGTTTTAACATTCTTGCCGGTGTTCCTTTTCAGTCCCCAAATTATCTCCTGAGTTCACAGCAGCCTCTTGATGTCATCTGAGCCTGAGCAACAGAAGCCTCTGTGTGGCACATTAAACGCGTCAGGCATCCCTGGCAAGGCAACCAGTCCGCTCTGTTCCTTGTTCTCATCTGCAGAACAGAAGCTGTATTAGTTCATAGCGTGGGACAGGGAGTCAGCAAATGTTCTCCTGGCTTCCTAGGGTAGATAACCCATTTACCACCTTCTCGTTCAATAATGCAACCCTTTTCTCTTTCTTCTGCTAGGGCAATGCATTTATGGATCTGGAGACAAGTATGCACACCTCTACGTGACCTGTCATGACAAGAAACAAATTATAAGGGCTTTACCACAAATAGGGATGTTTTTATTGGTGATAGGAAGGGGTTAAGTACTGTCTTAGTCAATGTCCTTGGTCAATGCTGTGAAGAGATGAGGAAAACTCTATTTATAAAGGAGAGCATTTGATTGGGGCTGGCTTACAGGGTCAGAGGTTTAGTCCATTATCATCATGGCAGGACCATAGCATTCTCCAGACATGGTGCCTGGAGAAGTAGCTGTGACGTCTGTGCCTGGATCCACAGGCAGCAGGAAGAGAGACACTAACACTGAGCCTGGCTTGAGCATTTAAAACCCAAAAGTAACCAAGCATTCAAATATATGGGCCTATGGAGGCTCATATTCATATTCAAACCACCGTATTTAGACAAAAGAGGGTTTTCTTAGTTTGGCTTTACAGTTGGTCTGGAAAACCCTCTAATAGCCTGATTTCTTTATTAATTTGTTGCCTTGTACTCGTTGGCTTTGATACTGTTTATCTCCACCCAGCCCTCGCACCTGTACACTCTGCTCTCTCTCCTGGGAAGGTGATTTGTGTGAACTTCATCAACAGGGAAAGATAAAAGGGGGCAGGGCAAAGGGAGGGGAGAAAAGGAGAGTGTGTTTGTGTGTGTGTGTGTGTGTGTGTGTGTGTGTGTGTGTGTGTGAGACAGAGAGAGAGAGAGAGAGAGAGAGAGAGAGAGAGAGAGAGAGAGAGAGAGAGAGAGTTAGTTGGTTGAGGGATTACTAAGTGATATTTTTCTTGCCCATTCTGAGCATTGCTAATTGACTTCATGACTCTTTCCAGAACAAAGTCCCAGTCACTCTGCACTTAGCATTCTAGGGGTTTCTATTGCTCACCTCTTGCAAGTATATGATAAGAAATGTAAAGAAGAAGAATTTTTCTGTGTCAGTGTTGTGAGATGTCCAAGGGTTCTGCCAGTTACTTAATTTTCAGTTTTAAATCTATTAATTGAAATCCATGCACAGAAGCAAGTTTGTAAATAAATGCAGAAAACAATAACATGAGAGCATCACTCTTTGGCTACAAAACTTTCCTGTACCTAGAAAATGATAGAGAAAAAGGCTACCCATAACAAGCATGAAGCCCGGGTAGAATTTGTTTTCTATTTCTCTGATTAACTAAGGCACAAAATAAATGTTAGACAATGGGAAAATTAATATATCCTTACTCTTCAGTCCTACAACAACGTGCTTCCCACCATCTCTTTGTCTGAACTTTGAACTGGTTTTGTCACAAAATGATAAACGTCACCACCTCTAGAGCACAAGCTTTCAGACCACCTAGCATGCATGGAAAAGGTAAGATGGGGATCTATCCAATACACTAAGAAAAGGAGTTAGCATATTGGAATACACAGGCAGAAGCAAAGTTAGGTGAAAACCCCAGTTGGAATCATGTCAATGCTCATGGTACCACAGTCCCTCCTTTGAGAGAAATAAAAATGGAATGGACAAAGTCATTTTTCACATTGTTTGACATTCAGCAGGATAGTCTCTGAACTCAGAGGTGCTACGGAAATGAGATTATCCACATGAAAGACACTGAGGCTGGTGCTACCTCAGCCCACTCAAGACACTGCCGAGAAGCACCAGGAACCAGCGATACACAAACACACACATTTCCCAGAGTTCTGAAGATGGGAAGTCCAAGATCAGAGAAGCAATGAGTCAGTGTCTACCGAGGACTGTGCAGTCACAGAGGCCATCTTCTCAGCCTCAAGCCAGAAGGGGAAAAACGTTCCCTGAGATCACTTTCATCAGGTTTCTGCTCCTCTGACCTAACCACATTCTCCCAACATACACTATCACCACCATCTTCAGGGTCGGGACTTGAACACATTAGAACAGTGCAATCATCAGAACACTCAGACCGCAGCAGAAAATGCAGGCAATCCACTAATCCCTGATGAGGATCCACAACATATAAAGAACTTCTACAACTCAACAACCAAATAAATAACAACCAGGCAGGTTGAAAAATGAGCAAAGAATGTGAATAAATATTTCTTCAAAGTTGACATTCTTCAACAAGTGCATTAGAAGATGGCCAACAGAGCTAATTGTTAGAAACATGCATGTCGCGCCCACCTCGACCGGCAAGGAAGACGCAACACCGTTGGATCCTTCTCAATCAGCCTTTATTGCAGGACACCTCATTGATGATACGGGGACCCCGAGGAACAAAGGCAGTTGCCTTATATACAAAACAGACTGTGGCTGTAAATTTGTCCACTGGGGATTGGTGGAGTATGAAATAACCTATTTAGCATGAATATCACCCTGGCCTTGTAGATGCTGGGGGCATGCCAACACATGCGCTGTAGGTGTTTACCACAAACGACCACCGGATGTCGGCGCCATCTTTAGCCGCTCCCTACATCTCCCTCTTTTTTGTTTTATTTAAAAATGAACCCATTAGGTGGAGGTAGTGGTCTGAGAGAGGTCAGACATGCCTCACAGAGTGCCCAGCTCGGCCATGGCAAGCCACTCTTGCAGTTAGGACTGCACCCCAATGGCTAGAGATGACTGAAATGTATAACACACCGTTCTGGGCTATTGGTGTGTGCTTAATATTAGGGGAGAGACAGAGCAGAGGGGCATGGGACCAGCCCGAATGTACAAACAGGGCAGGGCCACCTCTGTCCATGACTGGTCTAGATCTGGGTGTCACGTCAATACACGTCAATACACGTCATTCGCCACGGGCTCCTGTCTTAGGTTGGTCCGAGCCTGAGGAAAGTTGCCCGTCTCTGGATACAATGACTTCACATGACAGTGACAAAATATGATCTAGGGCGAACTCTCAATCTATCAGAGAGGCCAGCCATACACTGGGAGAAACACCGCTTTCAATGGCCGCCAATAGCCTGGTAAACAATCGCTTTGTGTCTGGCATGCTCTCGTTGTAAACGGCAAAAAAGCCATAGACATACTCCACATCCCAAGAGGACAATAGCCCCCCAGGCAAACATGCCAGCCCATTCTTTGAAAAATGAGAAAGCATTGGTGATCCACGAGGTGAAATCTCCAAACATGATGGGTTCCAATCTAGTGTTGTTAAGGGCAGCAATCTGCATCAGCAATTGTCTCGATAATTGTTCTGCTTCTATGGACCAGTTTCTTTTCAAATAATTCGAGATCTCTTTGCTCTGTTGAGAATACTGAGAAAGGTTAGCTTGCAATGGAGTAACACATAAGCCTCTAAGAGAGGAAACGCAGGACAGCTGTGTCATATGATATAATGCCTCAATTTGTTCCTGAAACAAATCTATTCGTTGGTTAGCTAATAGAAAGCCAGATGCCAAGTGGGCATTAAATTTTTCTTGTATCTCCAATGCCACTGTGGTTCTTTCCACAATCTGATTGATAGTCTCAGCTGTCTGTACCTGATTAATCATAGGTTTAGTAGGGGCATGGCGATCCGCAGCAGAGCGGCCATGCGTATCCAAAATTAAGAAATTTAGAGTAAAAAGAGCTAAAGACAACTGTACTCTTGGTGTTTTGCCATAGGCAATTCCCCCTTTTTGTTTTTGTAAGAGCTCCTTTAAAGTATGATGTGTTCTTTTTACAATTTCTTGACCTTGGGGATTGTATGGCAATCCTGTAGTATGTTTGACCTGTATTGTTTGGCAAAATGCCTGAAAAGACTTTGTAGTGTAGGCAGGTCCGTTGTCTGTCTTGAGACTGTCAGGCTTTCCCCAGGCAGTCCACGCCTCTAAGCAATGACTAATGGCATTATGAGCCTTTTCACCAGTCATCAGAGTGGCATGTATAATGCCGGAACAGGTATCAAAAGAAAACATGTGTATATTTTAAATTTCCAAATTGAGATATGTGTGTAACATCCATCTGTCAGAGCTTTAATGGAATCAGGCCACGAAGGTTAATTCCCACCTGAGGAGGGTGGTGAAACTGAACACAATTCTGGCAACGTAACACTACATCACGAGCTGTAGCTCTAGAGATTTTAAATTTTTGCTGAAGAGTGAAAGCAGGAACATGGAACTTTTGATGAAATTCTCTGGCGAGATCAACTGGGGCTGTATGAAAAATAAATTCTCTACGAGTACTAGCATCCACCAGAACGTTATTACTGGCCATGGGACCAGGCAAATTAGTATGAGCTCGAATATGTTGTATGAAAAACTTATTTTTTTCTGGCCCAAATTAATTTTTGTAATTCTAAAAGAATTTGACATACAGTATTAGTCGACCTAATTGGCCCTGTAATTTTAAGTGAGCGCACAGCATTAACTATATAAGCAGAATCAGAAATCAAATTGAAAGAATCATGAAATCTTTTAAAAACTTCTAACACAATTTTACATTCTGTAATTTGGGGGTGCCTGGCTCCTAGGATAAGAGTTCTATAAAAATATTATCTCAATTTAGACCTGTTTCTCTAGGTTGGCTTATGTCACATATTGTCTAGAATGATTCCATCAAAATTATCAGTTTTATGTCAACTTCTTGTTATAGATGTTATAATTTTTTAACCATATCCAATAACTTAAAGGCCAATAATCTATGACCAAGGCATGTAGAGCATATTTATACATTTAAAACCAGTCAGAAACAAAATTGAAGTGGTTAACACATGTCTTTAATATTTAGACCAAGCACCATTTTTGTTTTTCTAGCTGTGATTTAAAAAGAAGCACCTTGTCACCTGTTAAGTCTAATAACAAGTCAGGGATTTTTCTAAGAGAAACAGCCATCAGCTCCCATACCAAGAAGCTGAGGAGCTGTTGGCACCTTTAAGATCAGCTCCTGTAGATGTTCTGCCCCCGGGCAGCTTCTCTAGCTGACCTAGGCTCCTTACTGTAGGTACAGGGCTCCAAAGGCCGATTGAAACTGCTTTTTATTCATTTGTTCCCTTTTTAGAAACGAGTTAAGACCAAATCAAGGTGTGAATGACCGGCAGATAAAGTTTTTATCATTTTTTCTTTTGAACATGAAACATAAAACATTTAAACAACGAAAAACAAAAACCACAGACATAAAATGACAAACATGGACAGCTTGGTGCACCAAGGACAGACAATAGACATAGAGGGGAGAAAACTAGATGATGTCCCACTGAAAGGACCCAGATATCTTATCTATGGAATTCAGAACCAGAAATAAGCATTTCTCCAATAGGAGCCAGCAGAGAGGCAGGACGTCTCCCGCCTTCCCTCTGTTCCCAGGAGAGCTCTGAAAGTTTTTCTCTTTCTCCAAAGCATCTGTGGAGAGTCTGGGAGGACTGTTTTTCCCAAACCCATTCTCTCTCATGTCTAGGGTGTAAACTATCTCTAATCAGGGTCCAAAGATTAAAACATAACTCTAAAAGAATGTATACACAAAAACACTTTACCATTACCTTGTCTCTTTTATATTATAAGTTTTACTCACACTAGCCCAAATCATCGAGGCCTTTTCTAGCCCATCTTACCCCAATATGTCCCTGTTATATGGCTCCAGGAGATAAGGGATGCCAAAAGGTTTTATGGCCCCTGGTTCTTGGAACAGAGCTACTAAATCAGGAGAAGGGTCAGATCTTCAGGTCCTCTTTATTTTTATCTTGTCCTGTCGGAGTAAAAGTTTGTCAGAGTTGATGAAGCATCTGCATTTGAAACACATCTGGTTAGGCTTGGGCCAACCGGTTTGGGCAGTTTTGTGGTCCGCAGGGCTTCTCTGTCCCCCAACCTGGGGCATTTTGACCATAGGGGCAGGAATTGGCTGCTGTGGGGATAGGATCAAAGGCACTCTCCATGTTAATGATGACTAACGAGAAAAATAACTTAATGTTGGAGACTGACTCCTCTCTTGGAATAAAACCAACAGATAAGGTAGGCTCCCTTAAAGAGCTTCTCTTAATGAGCACTCTCTTTCTGTGAGCAAAAGTTGAAGGTCAGGCCTTCAACTGGCAGAAATTCCTTTCTTGTTTTTGTTTTCCTTAGAGTCCTCCCCCACCTCACTCTCAGCCTTTTTAGATCATTTCTCCTGTAGCATTTCTAACGCAGTCTGTCCCTTTAAGGTTCCTTGTTCCCAAGCAAAATGTAAATCTCTCCCAGCTTATCTCAGCTGTCTACCTGAGATTCCCAGAGACTGCGAACCAAGGTGCAATAGCATCGCACTCACTAAGAAATCTCTCTATAGTGCTTCTTTTTATCCTAAGCCTTTTTCTTTCAAACAGCTCCTGAAGAGCCAGAAAAATTGGGTGAGACTGAGCAGTCTCCATGTTTGCTGTAGCAGCTCTGTAGCTAGTTTCGCTCCCCCCTACTGTGTGGGCTGGGAGCACAAGCACAGATAAAACACTATGCTTCAAAAATTAACGTTGGCTATCAACCAACACACCGCCACTAGAGCGGGGTCTATAAAATTAAGTTTCCTTTCACTACACCTGCTCCATAGCCGAAGAGAGGCAGGCTCTGGTTAAACTCCCCCAGTCTCCAGGGGTGAGACAATATCTGCCAAGAGCCTCAATTTGAGCGATAACAAAAGCTGAGTTGACTCCATAGGTTTTGACTGACTCTGTTAATTGTTTTATTGTCTTAAAGTCAACAGGTTCATGATGTTGCTGCCCATTTGCATCCAGAAAAACTGGAAAACTCAATCCTAACTCTTTCCACACTTCTGGGCAAAAAGAAGTACCTCTTGCAGACTTCACTATTGTTTTCCTTTGAAAGTTATACGATGGTGCAGGAGGTGCTGTTGGGATAATTGTCTTCTTATTTAAGTCCTTGGCTTGTTTCTGCACAGCATAAGTGTTTGGCCTGTCAGAGTGATAAATCTCTTTCTCATAATGAGCTACCTCCTCCTCAAGGTCAGCTAAGTCACTATCACTAAACTCTGAGTCACTAGACATCTCCAAGGTCAATGTCTTTAATGAGGGATACATTTTCTTTGTTCTTTGATCTAGATTACTATTCCCGCCTTTGTCTGTCCTCTCCTTGATCTTTTCTGTCTTTTCTTTTACCTCTTTTCCTCCTTTTCCTTTTCTTTCCTTCCTTCAGAACTTTCTCTCCTTCTGACATACTCTCCTGTTGCTCTGTGAGGATTCTCTGACCTGTCCTAACAGCTTCCTTACACCGTTTATCTTCTAAGCAGGCACGGACCATATGTCAAAGCGGCTTTGTCCCTGGTTTAAGCTTGCCCACTGTAGTCTCCTTATCCAGATCTTTTCCCAGCTTCTCCCACGCTCTCAAAGTGAGCGACCCTGACACTATAAACCACGGGGCACAACGGTTACACTCATCAAGAAAACACAACAGGATTTTCTTTTCAATTTTAAGCTTACGCTGACCAAGAAGCTCCTGAAGAGCTGACAGGAGCGGGGTGGAGTGTGAGCTTCCCATGCTTTTACGACCTTATTTACGATCGATTTACGAATCGATTTACGAGCAGGGCGAGTTGGCGAGCTGGCGTGTTTATTTACACACGATCTTGTGGCTCATCAGTGGACTCTTCCCAACAAATGCATTCGTGCCCTGGACTGTGGCAATTAAAGTAGCAACACCACAACACAAAAAAGGAGTATAAGGCAAAGTGCTAGTCCAACCCCAAAGGATCAAATGGAAAAGACAACATTACCGTGCTCCACAAACCCCTTTTGCCTCTAAACCAAGGCTATCATTGTCTCTGCTTTTTCCAGAGAACTTTATTGTCCTACCAGGGAAGTTTTACAATCCCTTATCCCGGAGCTTTACAGTCCCAATTTCAGGAACTTTACTGTTCCACTTCTAGGAACTCTATTGTCCCAATTCCGGCAACTAACTGCCACCCCTTGGGAACTTACCGACGCCGACCGTCCTGTGGCTGAAAAAGTTCTGGATCCAGACGAGAAAAGATTTTCTCGGGTCCCCGTACGGGCCACCAGTTGTCGCGCCCACCTCGACCGGCAAGGAAGACGCAACACCGTTGGATCCTTCTCAATCAGCCTTTATTGCCGGACACCTCATTGATAGTACGGGGACCCCGAGGGACAAAGGCAGTTTCCTTATATACAAAACAGACTGTGGCTGTAAATTTGTCCACTGGGGATTGGTGGAGTATGAAATAACCTATTTAGCATGAATATCACCCTGGCCTTGTAGATGCTGGGGGCATGCCAACACATGCGCTGTAGGTGTTTACCACAAACGACCACCGGATGTCGGCGCCATCTTTAGCCGCTCCCTACACATGCAAATCAAAAATCACAATGATACCATAGCTAGCTAGCACATGCTAATCGCACAGTGCTCGGCACCAAGCTACCTCTCCAGCCATCTTGTTACTTTTTAATTTGAGCCAGAGGCTGAATGAGTTGCCCAAGCTGACTTTGAGCTCACATTATAGCCAAACAGGCCTTGAAGTTGAAATCCTAAAACCTTATTCTCCAGAATATCGAAGACTAGTGGGCTGTATCACCTGGTCTCACGGGGAGAGTTATAAATTAAAAACAGAAAATGACAAGTGTTGATGAAAATACACAGTCATTGCAGACCTTGTGCTGACAGGAACAAACAGTGGTGCGGCTACTGGAAAAGGCTAATGATTAAATGATGGAATTAAATAAACATATTTAATAACTGGGTAAATGCTATACATTTTCTATAGAGCTTTGTAAAAGCAATGGATATTCTCATGGGTACGACTAAATGGTTTTAGGATTGGTACAGTGCATTGCTGAGAGACTTCCAAACAGCTATGGAGAAAGAAAAGGGAGAAATACACTATTATTCCTCTTTTCCAACCCTCACAAAATGCACTAAACCTTAAAGCCCTGTAAAATTTCTCTAGTTATCTAAATATGTTAACTACTTCTAGTCATTGCACTGTGTGTGCTATGACTCCTGGGGTATCCTGCCCCCAAATCTTGTCCCCAGAGGAATAAGTCAAGTGAATACAGCAATGCAACAACTCTGATGAAAAATGAACTTAAACAGAGTTCAAAACTGAGTGTGGTGGGTCTCACCTGCAGTCCAAGAGTGTAGGAGGTAGAGGCAGGAGGATTGCTGTGAGTTGGAAGCCAACACAAATGACTTAATGAGTTCATAGGCTGCAGAGTGTGACCTTGGCTCAAGGAAAAGAAGACAAAAGTAAGCTGAAATGGAAAGAAGGTTCACAATGAACATGTACGATCAAGTGCTGTGTCACTCTAACACCGATAACACACTGGCTCCCCCAATCTACCCTTAACTTCGAAATGTCAATTGCCCGTGCCTTTCAACAGCCCTAGAGTTTCTCTCAGGTTCTATGTCTCAAGTGGGGTAAGTGCATTCCAGAAACACATAGACGTGTCTTATTTCCCGTGTCCAAACCTATCAAAGATACAGGGCACATTCTTGAAGGCTACTATTTTCCCTGAGGTTGGAACAGAGATATTCCAAATAACATCAAGTATTTTAATAGATGTTTTTAGAGCAGCGTTACTACAAGAAAACCCATGTGCATTGCAAAGAGGTTAAGTTAAAGACTTCAAATAATTTTAGACCTATTAGAAGCTCTGCTTGAGCTAAAACGTCTATAGACCAACATAACATATTCCCCAACATCCCCTGTCAGAGTACTTTGGTAGAAAACTCCAAGAAGCACTATTTTAAGTTTCTATGAAACTGGAATGAAGTGCCACCTACGAGAACAGTTGCTGTCAATCAAGCGCTTCCTCTAAGTCAAGCATGGCACAAGGTGTTTTCCAGATACTCTTCATTCCTTTCTCCAGCCTTGCTGTGTGACAGTGCCATAAAACAGAGGACAAAACTGTGACTCTGTAGTCAGTGACAAAGGCGGGTCAATTTGAGCCAGTGCGAATATCATAAATTTTCTTTCTAGCCATAATCTTCTAAGTAGGTCAGACATGCTAGGCCTCATAGGCCTAGCTCATTTCAAATTGGTAGCAAACAGTAATGTATTTTTCAACAAAGGGCACAATAGCTGCCTACCACTGCCATGTCTGCTGGCATTTTCTAGCCAGGAGAAAACTACACTGGGTGTTGCCAAACTCAACTTTTAACACGAGAAAAGATCTTCCAGATTTAAATAACCACCTCTGGTTACAGAGAAGATCCTAACATCACAGCAATTATAGAACAAAGGATAATGTTAATAAATGGAGACATTCTAAACAAGAAAATATGGCAAGTGGTGGCAACATGGAGATTCTGTCTTTTGGAAAAATAGCAGGCCCCCTCTGCAGGCGCTTCTAGACATAGAGAACAACTCTCAGGTTTTAATAGTTCCACTAACTCACTATGATCAGTGTCTGGCACCTTTGGAACTAGCCTTAACTGGAAGACTCGAGGCCTTTCAGAGCTGCCACACTGAGAACTTGCATTACTCTGGTTCTGTACATCAGCAAGGAAATGGGACAGACAGAGGAAGGAGTCCCAGGTTGGGGAAGGGTAGGGTAGATGAGTAATGCCTGCGGACCTCTGGGACAGATAGTACTCTTTTGCTCTTGAGTGAAAAGATAAGCTTGTGCATTGTATTAAGACCAAGCCCTCTGACTAAAACAGGATAGTCTAGAAATAGTTCAGAAGCACGGATACTCGAAACTCATAAATGTGCTTTCAAGAGGAGGTTATTTTTATAAACCAAATATCCACAGGAAATTTTGTTATTCTCCTTCGACTCCATAGTCTAACTAAAGATCTGTATTGTACTAACACAAAGACCTTCTTGGACCGGATCCCAGTCGCAGTTGGTTTACTTAAAAACCATGAAAACTTTACTAAATATCATTTTGTCCTAAGGCGCATCCTCCTATAAAGACGGTCCTTTGCCCAACCCTGCTCACCTTGCCAAGACCTCTCTTTGAGCAACTAACTTGCATTCTCACAAAACATAAAATACAAAAGTTTAACTTCCTATTTTATATCCAACTTGTGTACAGATAAAACTACCAATATTTATGTGCCCCAAAGCATAACCTTATTCAACTTTGTTGATAAAATATACCTCAGTCGTTCTGCCAACTCGTAACTTTCATTACTAGAGAACCACGTCGTCCATTTCACTCCACGCTTAATAAAAGCTTTACTAAATCTACATGTTTCTAAGGAGACATTTAGCAGGTATCCTTCAAATTAAATGCACATACTCTTTGCCTTAGCAATTTCACACCTAGAAATTAGTTTAGAAATATTAGCGCAAGAACTGCACACAATGGGACACTCCTGGGGTCCCAGCTTGTGAGAGGAAGGAGAATCAGGAGTGAGATTGAGAGTGGGAAGCCAGGCTGAGTTACCGCAACATCCGACAAACCAGACACTGGCACGATGTCCAAAGACACATTTGCAGGAAGTTCCCTGGGTGCTTTGGTCATTCCCTCAGATCAGTGAAAGAGATGCTCTAAGAGTCCAGTGGACACCTGGAACTACACATTACTACACTAGATGATGCCCATAATAAAGCTTCATCTAGAACCGAGGCACCGTAAAAACGTCACAGGTTCGAATAACAATAGAGATGCCATTACAAGGCAATACAGGTCAAGCCAATGCAGTACCTTCCCCTCTCCTCGTGTGCCTCTGTCCTTGAGGGAAGCAGTTCCAGCTTCCTCTCAAACACGCCTAGTTTGTGAGCATCGTTACCTTTCACTTTTTGGCCAGATGAGGTAAATCAACAATGCCTGAACACAGGCACCATGGAGCTGCTGAAGTCAACTCTATAGCCCAAACGGCCACTAACTGGCCAGTGGACAAGTAACACACATACTGTGCACACTGAACAAAGGGATGGCTCCCATCCAGCCAGAATAAGAGAGGAGGGGACAAGATTTGTTGGATTTAGAACAATGTGTGATTTAAAATATATAACGAACTGGGTTTTTTGATAATGAAATATTTGGTGTTTTTTTTGGGGGGGGATTGAATGTCTTAATCCCAGTTTTACCTGAGTATCTAAAAGTTATGGAGAGGAAAATCATGAAAGAGAAGCGGAAGCTACTGAGCGTACATTATCAAATGTTAGAACCAGCCTCATAACCACTAGCGCTGTGGCTAAATAAATGATGGATCATCAGGTCCAGTGCTTTGAAGATGCTACCGTTCAGCTGGAGATGTGGCCAAGTGAAAACAACAGTAATTTCGAGAAAAGTATGTGCAGTGGGACGCAAGTTCTTCTCAAGGACAGTTACGAGCCAGGTGCTGTGATTAGAGTCCCTAATGCCATCCCTGCACTCAAGAGCCTGAGGGATGACTGTGCAAAGCCAGTCTGGGCTATGCAGGAAAGGTATGTCTCAAATCAAATGACGAAAAGGAGTATTTTTGAGGATAGGTCTACTATATATAATCCATTGTTAACACTTGTTTACTTTGATAGAGAAAGGAAGATAGTTTGTATCATTACAAATTGTTTATTAGGAAAACCAAAGTTCTCTTGTCATACTGTCTGAGCAGTTGGTCTATAACAACCTTACTTCTAATCCCATGTATCAGGTATGCTGTTGACCAAGAATTTCAAAATACCAGGTAAGTAAAAATAAACCTTTCACAGAGATCTTGCATGCTCTGGGTATTTAAAGATGACATGTGAACATTTTACATGTCTGGTTATGGAGATGGCTCAGTCAAGAAAATGCTTCCCATTTAAGTATGAAGACCTGAGTCCAGTTTTGGTACTTTATTTGGTGACCGGTGGTGAGCAGAAAGTATTTAATAGATATCTCTCTTTTTTAAACATGTATTTATTTAATGTATATGAGTACACTGTTAATCTCTTCAGACACACCAGAAGAGGGCACCGGATCCCACTACAGATGACTGTGAGCCACCATGTGGTTGCTGGGAATTGAACCCAGGACCTCTGGAAGAGCAGTCAGTGCCCTTAACCACTGAGCCATCTCTCCAGCCCCCTTTATAGATATCTCTTAACAAGCATGCTCATACTACTAAAGTGGAAAAAGAATCACCTTCTCAGACGAACACCGCACACAGAGATACTATTCGAAGACTTCCAGGGGCACAGGGCATAGCTCAGTGATAGAGGGTTTGCCTGCCATGGGCAAGATCTGGGTCCCAACCCTTAGCATCTCAAAGAGGAAAGAGGGGGAAAGACTCGTAGGAGACCGTCATTAAAAATTCATCATATAAGAAAGAGACTCGGTAACAGTAGACCTTCAGACCTTGAAGATGCCATCTTTTTAAACGTCCTCACGGAGACATTCATGGTCTGCAGCTCATTTCTGCAGTGTGGCTTGATTATAAAGCCCTTAGCAACTCGCATGATTTATTTTCGGAAACTGAGTCACTTCCCTGAAGTTTTACAGCTATCTCTTGTCAGTGAAAAAAAGAAAAATATCTAAAGCTCAAAAGCTCTCAAGGAAATGAACCAAAACATTCTGGAGACGTCATTCTCTGTGGGGAAGATAAGCTAGCCATGCCTATAAAACCTGTCACCCAGAGGAAGCACACAGAAAAGGACAGAATTGTAACGAGGGCCTCAGGTCCTTTGAAGGCAGGAAGAGGAACATATTTTTCTCCCAGCTTAATTATGTAGCTGACTGTGTATAAGAAGCTTCATTTGGACCTTTACTCAGGTTTAGATCAAGTGTGCTACCCTACTTCCTCACTGCACTGCTGGCCTTTCCTAAAGCGTACAGGCTTTCTTTAGAAGTCAAGCCACGCCATGTGTTTCAGGCCTCACGCTCGCCTAAGCTCAACATTTTAGTAATTTTCAATGTAAGCACTTGGTGCCCATAGTTGGCTAACAATGCTATATTGATTTCCTCTAAATGCTATTAGGCTCCAGGGTAAAGTCTGAATCCACATAATAAAGGGATGGTTTAGAGCTGAGCTGCCTGTTGCAATGTGCATGTGACTTGGATGTTTTGTTTTAAAGAGTTAATCAATTCCTCGACAATCCACCATTAAAGC
The DNA here is from genome assembly GCF_011064425.1 of Rattus rattus. Taxonomy (NCBI): domain Eukaryota; kingdom Metazoa; phylum Chordata; class Mammalia; order Rodentia; family Muridae; genus Rattus; species Rattus rattus. The sequence continues at coordinate 128,726,547 of NC_046157.1, forward strand.
ATGCTTGGCTAGGAAGCTCTGCAGAAAACAGTCTAGGCTGTACCTCGAGAGAGCAAAGGAAAGGTTTATAACTCTCAATCTTGAGATTTAGCCCTGATGCTTTTACTAATTGGCCGTGAAAATGGAAGCAAGATTGTAAGCGTCTCTCTTATGAAATAAAATGTAATAATTTGAACAATCTCAAGGATGTGTTTAGGATTTACAAATTGGGTCTTTCTGTCTCGTGGTTTAACTCAGATTTCTCCCCACTCTACTTCCTCGAACACAGTTTGGTTCTATGTCAGCCTGATGCACTTGGCCCTCCAATCTTCCTCAAGCCTGGACAGTCCTGATGTTCTGAGATCTCTTAGCTTTTGAGACACATCCAAGAAAGCCACCAGCTGACCCAAGGATATCCTTTAGTCCCTGCAGAGACCCTGTCTGTTGTAATAGGCCACAAAGGAGCAAATGGAAGAGATTGTGACAGACTCTCATGTCTTAGCCCCAGAGTCAGTGTTGGTCCAGAGGCACCATCTTAGGTCAGTATTACACAAAATTCCTTGTAGGTAAAGGCTGGATATTGCTCACAAAAGTGGCACAATAACCACAAAATATCTGCTTAAGTCAGTCCTCTGGCTTGGTAGAGTTTGGAGTTCATTGGCCTGAGACTTCAGTGTGGACAGTAATTAACTTTTAATCAAATGTTTCTCCCAGAGGAGCCAACGACCCCTCAAAATAGCCTTTTGAGTAATGAGGATCCAGACTATAAAGTAGGAAGGCAGTGGCCCCACAGGGCTTGATGATGGATGAAAGGAAATCCTGGCCCTTTTCTCTAACATGGCCTTGTTTGCTTTGATCTTAGTTGGGCTCAGACTTATCCTGGGCATAGGATCTTTCTCACCCCTCAGGTTTATAAATGTCACTGTTCCTCCCCTTGCTCTTCAGAGAAAAGAATGAAGCTATCATACCTGGAGAGGACGGAGTTAGTAAAGGGCAACAGTATATCTGAGCATAGGGAACAGAACTTGACAAACAGACTGAGAACCTTATTTAACATGGATTCTAGAAATGACACATACTTAATTTCACTCACAGAAATAATTTTTTAAGAAATCACAGCAAAAAGGGCTTATGTTATACAGGCACGAGGGCAAAGTTCAGATCACTGGCACACATGTGAAAAGGCCAGGCATGACACACGCAACCTATACTCTCAGCACTGGGGCATGGAGATAGGCGGATCCTTGGGGCTTGCCGGCCAGCCTGTCTAGTCTAGTTCTAGGTTGAGTAAGAGACCCTGTCTCTAACAATAAGTTAGGGACTGGGGTGAATTAGCTCATAGGGCAAGGATACTTGCCCCAAGCCTGATGACCTGAGTTAAATTTCCATTGTTGAAGGAGAGGCCCAACTCCTGTAAGCTGTCCTCTGAGTTCCACACACTTGGGAGCATGAGCATGTGCACATACACTCATACACTGTACACACACAGAGATAGAGAGAGAGAGAGAGAGAGAGAGAGAGAGAGAGAGAGAGAGAGAGAGAGAGAGACAGAGACAGAGAGACATATGTGGAAAAAGGAAATATTTGGGTCAATTTGTTATATCTAACCATATTGTTGATGAAGTCATTCCAAACAATCTTACAGCTCCCTAAGAAAAGGATCCGCACAGGCATGGAAATACTGTCCAGAACTAACCAGAGTGGGAATCTAGAGACTGGAAGAACATTCAGGTACATGTTAGATTGTAGTGGAGGACATTTAAATCCTTATGGAAGTAAGGAATCTTTATTGAATTTGCTGTGGAAACTAGGCACTTGGAATCCAAGCATGAGTACAAGATTCTGTACTCTCAGCAGTGGGGAACTATTCACAAAGACTGACAACATCAGATGCTGACAACAATCCAACCAGACAGACAGATTGAGCTCCAGACACCATGCAGGGTAACAGTTCAGCTGGAGCAGCAGCAGCTTCTCCCTCTGACTGGGGGTCAGATTCTGTGCCGAATTCCAGCAGGGCTCCTCTGTTTTATAGGACATTACCACTTCTAAAGGATGATGATTCTGTTGGGGTCAGAAGAAGTGTGGTGAAAATTCAGAGAACCTGAGACTTGGAAGACAGTCCTGGCTCCACACAAAGGCCTTGTGGAAAGGAGGATGGCCTTGGTATGACACAGGGTGATGTAATCCAGAATCTAGAGAACTGCTCACAAAAGGAGATGTGGCAGGATGCACCTCAGGTGAGCAGTGGTGCAGACAAGAAGAGGCAGCTTACTGAGGTAGGGGAGGAGGACTGGCAGGCAGGGAAAGCCTTTTAGCTCAGGAGGAGGCACATTTAATTTGAAATTCATAATGTCTTGATGAAAGACACACTGGAAGAAGATAATGCTATTTATTCAATGTGACCTCAGTGCCTAGAGGGTCATGGAGGAGAGACTCAAGGATACCCATGGAAAGGAGGTAACCTCAAAAGAAGAAGGAAAGGGGGTGGTGTATTGGGCAGTATGTTTCCAGTTTTTAAAAACGTTTCTTTTTACTTTATGTGTATGTGCATGTGCCTGAGTTTATGTGTACCACATGTGTGCAGGTACCCATAAAGCCCAGAAGAAGACACTGGGTTCCTTGGAACTGGAGCTTACAAGTGGTTGTGAACTCTGATGTGGGTGCTGCAAACTAAATGCAGGTCAAATTTAAGAGCAGTAAATGCTCTTGAATACTGAGTCAGACTCCCCAGTCCCAGGGTTCCGGTTTTTAAGAAAAATGTGTTAGCTTGTGATATCTGTGAAAATAAAATACCACAAACTGGGTTAAAAAGAAACACAACGCTAGTACAAATTGGGTAGCATGTGCTACAGAAATGTATTTTTTAATAACTCTAGATGTTGGAAATGAAAAATAATGGTGTTGGGAGGGCTGTTTGCTTCTGAGGGTTGTGAGAAGGTTCAGCTAGTAGCCTCTCTCTTCTGATTACAAATTACCCTTTATATGCGTGTACACACACACACACACACACACACACACACACACACACACACACATGTCTTCCAGAGACACCACCCAGTGGATGAAGGCCTATCCTGACAGCCTTACTTCAACTTAATTACTCCCCATAAAAACCCCATCCCCAAATAAGGCCACATAGAATCATTGCTCGGGGAAGAGACACAGATCAACTCATTCCTCAAGAACTATAAGAACACTTGGTTTACCATCTAACTGTGAGGTCAGGACTCAGCCGTGGGCCACATCAAGAGCAAATTTACACATGTACTCAAATTATAAGCTCTAAGTTTCACCCAGTATTACCTGTGCAGTCCCACAGAATCATGCAACACTGTTTATTTGAGGCTTTAAAATTTTTACCATTTTTTTTTTACGTATACAAATTGATGTAGGTCTAATGGAAACCAGAATCCTTGGTCAACAGAAGACAACCTTAAAAATAACTACGGTACTGTGAAATTCTAAAGGTTGCTCATAAATCACCTGAAATCATCCTCTCATCCATCTTAATTCACTACAAAAAGCAGTTTACTAGAAAGACCCTTCTGACTTAGGACATAGGAGACAACTGGCCTAAATTGTCCCCATCCATCCATCGTCCTGGGATAAGCGGTTTAACCCATCTGACTTCTGCTCTGGTTCCACCATCAATTATGTTTGTAGTTGTCATGAGAACGACAATGTTTTTGAAAGAGTTCTCTAAATACAAAGGCATAAATAGCATCATGGATAAACTGAAAGCAAAAGACGTAACCCCTTCCTCCCTGGTCTTTTCCACAACCTAGTTTGTTGTGCCCTGGATTCTCTCGAGGTTTTGCACAGTTGCTCAGCTCACCTCCTCACGCCTCCCTTAGCCTGACTCAGGGCTGGCCCCGATGGGAATGCCAACATCATTCTTAGGGAAGAGTGACCTCATTTCAACCTCCCTGAGCTTCATGCCCAGGACTGGGCTGGGGTCCTGCCCTCGGCGCTTGCTGGCCATGCTCCATGCTCTGTGGTTTCTCTGAATGCTCAGATGTCTCCACTAATAAAATGTCATCCAAGAGCTCCTAGGTGACCATCCCCCTAACTTTCTGTTCTTGGCTGCTTTTGAGTGGAATGCTTTGCTTCCCCATAAATAGTTCAAAGCAAGATGCCACATGGACGCTTCTTCAAAAGTGGTTCTCTCCAGGGGACTTGAGCACAGATGTTGGTCAGCTCCACTTAGAAGCAACAGACCAGAAAAACAGTGCGCTTTCCCGGCAGCACCTTTCTGTATCCCAGTTTACTCAGCCATGACTCGCTCAGCTTTAGCTCTGACTTAAGGCTGAACCCACACCCAAGCTCCATTCCTGTAACATCTCAGTCACGGAAGTTCTACTGAGGACAGATAGTAGTTTCTTCCTGCTTCATCAATAATGCTATCAGTGAAGGATAAGCGACTGGCCAGCGTCAAGACAGAAAGCGATGGCAGGCTAAACAATGTACCACTAGCCTCTACTTATAAACTGGGAATGATAGGATAAAGGAAGAAAATGTCAGCACATTTCGCCTTCAAACTGCGGGAAGCTAGTTTAATAACTTGGGGACATTAGCTAAAACCTTGATCTGTGTATTTATCCAGCCATGAAATAGAGCAGGTAAGAACTACATTAAGTAGAAATCTGTGGCATTCTGCAGTATCTGTGCCACCCATTCTCAGCAGTTTGGTTCATGTCTCTCAACCCAACCAAAACCTGAAGGCTCAGAGGATAATTCACATATTGCCATTCTCTTGGCCACAGCAACTGATTCAGGGAAGGGCTAGATGTGTTGCTTTGTGGTTAAGTCCCTGATAACCATACTTGGAAAAACACTCCATACAGTTGCTTTAAGAGTTCAATGAGGTAAGATACATAAATCATTTAGCTTAATATCCAAATAAAAATATATTTTAGTTCAATATTTTCCAGTGACAGGAGACATTGATTGAACCAGAGGTGTTAAGCCGAGAAGATCACTTCGGTAGCCCACAACGAACAACTCAACAGTAAGAATTAAAGAGACAGTGTAGAGAAAAACATCCAGCTGAACGTTTACATCCTTCAGCAATGGACAAGCTGAACAGGATAAAAGTGGGGTATGAGTCAAAATACAGGCAAGGTTTTCAAGCTCCAGTGACTAGAATATGCCTTTTTTTTTAAACTAATGAAACAGAGAAATCAAGAACTGCTTTGTGAGCTCAATCAATTTATTTGGAACAAATGAGTGTGAGGTATGAGCAGTCGTATTGGCCTACCAAAGCCCCTGGGAGTGAGAGCTGGCCTTCTGGCTGTCTGGTGGAGGAGCCAAAGGGAAGTGTTTGATGCTTTGGGCTTTCTGTGGTCTAAATGCTCCCAGGGCAGCTGACTCCAAGCTCAGAGAGGGCAGAGAGCACAGAGCTGGGTGATCCAGAGGGATTTAGGAAGCTGGCTCCCCCTAATGTGGAGAGAGGACTCCACTCAGTCAACAGTGTTGAGATCAACTGGCTCACTACTAAGTCAGAAGGAAGCAGTGGGTTAGGGGGAGAAAGTGCACAGAGGCCAGTATAGCCAAGGGAGAAAAATAAGTAAGGTAAGAGAGAGGAAAGGACTGGCCAGGAAACAGGGGTCTAGGATAGTGTCACAGACAGGGAAGGGCAGCACAAAGCAAGGGCAGGAAACAGCCCCAGGGGCCACAGGGAGGGGCCTTCCAGAGTCACTGACAAGTGCAAGTGTTTTGGTAAACAGTATGGATGGGGTTCTAACACACATACCTAAGAATGATGTGTACAGGCATAGATAGATAGATAGATAGATAGATAGATAGATAGATAGATAGATAGATAGATAGATATAGATATAGATAGATATAGATATATGAATAGTCCATATATAAAACTATCATTAATTTCATTAACTTCTTTTGTTAGCTGTGATGGTAAAGAAATTTTCTTGAAAATAGTTCACCTCATGGATACTTTCGGGAATGGTTACTTCAGAAAACAGAAAACTAGGTCAGTTAGGTTAAAGGGAGAGGTTTACATTTTTATGCAAAGAAACTTCTGTTCTGTGTAAGTCTTCATATATCTCAGCCTTTTCTATGCCCTCAGCTCATATAAGCAGACACTGCCTGTCAGTCACAGTCTAAGGAGGGATGGAGGCAGGGTGTAGCTGAGTGCTAGCCTTATAAGCTTGAGGACTGGGGCTGGATCGCAGGACCTGTGTGAAAAAGCTGTATTCGGCATTGTATACCAGTAACCCGAGCGCTCCAGGGGGTGGGGCTCTGGAGCATGTGGGTTGGCTAAGACGGCTGAATTGGCAAGCTTTGTGCTCAGAGAAAGACCCTGTCCCAGGAAAAACGGTGGGGAAACTAAGAAACCAAACATCCCCTACTGACTCCATACATACATGTACACACTCCTCTGTGCGTGTACACACACACACACACACAGAATCTCCATACATATATATGTACACACTCCTCGGTGTATGTACACACACACACACACACACACACACACACACACACACGCACACACACATGGTGGGGGGGAGAGAGAGAGAGGGAGGGAGGGAGAGAAAGTATAAAATACAATACAGAGACTGGTGCTGTATTACAATGTAAAGATATGTTAATTCTGCATATTTAATAATAAAATCACATAAAAATAACGTAAAAAAACCCTTTCACTGACATTTCTGTCAGATAGACTAGCAATGCACACCAAGTGCATTTTAAGTTGTACTATAAAAATTAGTAAAATAATAACAATAATAATTTTATGAAATAAAGTAAATAAAATTGATGAGTCCTAGTTTAAGGAACCAAATCTTCTTATTCCCTGAAATCTTCAAAGGTGAGTGGACACAGGCTCCTCAGGTACAGACAGGGCTGCTTCGAGCAGGGAGCCCCAGTTGCTCTGCACCACGCACCAAGAGGCATCCAGGACTCTGAGGTTGTTAACGCATCCTAGGGGTCCTGGTAGAGTTTCCGTTTTTTGTTTCACTGTAAGGCACCCAGCCACTGAGCACACCTCAGCTTCTCTGGAAGAGAGCCTAGCCTTGAAGCTCTCCGCCTTCCAAAGAGGTTTTTCCAGGGAAAGTTTTGGCTGCACTAAAAGTCACCTGCAGGAAGCAGCTCGAGGTCCCGGAGGAGCCTCCCTGCTCTGAAGGACATTCTGAAGGCAGATGCTAGACTTTTTTTTCCTTCTTCCTTAGTTTACTAAAAAACCTAGGCACATTCCTTAACCTGTGGAGGTCTCCATTTCATTTGTACAGTCAGGGTGGGGCAGTAGAGAAGCAACCCAAATTTCTTTTTAAATCTAGAAACTCTAAGACTCTGGATTTTAAAATAAACTTCAAGCCAGGAATGGTGCTATGGAATGGAATTTCAGCACTCGAGGCCCTCAGTCCTATCCCATCCTCTCTGTAAATCAAGCTCCAGGCCAGAGAGCCAGGGGAAGGGGGAGAGGGGTTAAGAGAGGAAGGGAGGGGGGCAGAAGAGAGACTCAAAAAAATCAATAAAATCAATAAGATAAACTTGAGCACAGTGATACTACAGTATTAAATGACTCCAAATAACCTAAAAAAAAAAAAAGTACTTCCTTATCAGCCTCCAACTTCCTTAAATAACACAGTTTCCTTTCATTTGAGAGAAACTTCCTAGGCAGGAAGAATCTCAGATAAACAGCAAACCCAAGCTACTGTGTTGCTTAGCGCCTCTGATGTCCTGGAGCAATCTTAACACAAAGTTTTGACAAACTTTTGTTAGCTTGGGAGTACTTGTCACATGACATTCAGAAAGCTCCACCCACCCTGGCTTGTGTTCACCTATGACCTTGCTCATAGCAACAGTTCTCGTGGGCCATGTGCGAGTTCACTCCATCCTTCACCTTTAAAACGTCAGTGGTGAGCGCAGCTCACCACATCACAGCAATTACCTGCACATGGCTGTCCTAAGGTTTGACGTCACCAAACGGAGGGCGCAAAATTAAAGATAAAACAGCCTGAGAGCCCAACAGAGATCACACACACACACACACACACACACACACACACACCAGAGCAAATAGGTTTGAATAACAACCTTTTTCAAAACTAACATTAAACAGTGTACAGTAGTTTTTGTTGAATCAACAGAACTTAAAATTTGATTTCAATTACATACCTCCTATATATTTCTGAAATTTTATTCTACAATATAATTTCTGCTGTAGGAAATTAAAGGTATTCTACTTGGTCAAATGTTGTTTGTTTGTTTGTTTGTTTGAGGCTTTTTTGCGTTTGTAAGTTTTTTGGTTTTGGGGAAAGTATTATATTTTTAAATCTTCCAAGTATTTGCTTATTAAATAGTCTGTTGTGAGCCACTGTTTTGTTCAAGTTTGCAACACAGATGATATAACTGGGATAATCCTAACCATGAAGACAGCACCACCACCACCACCATCATCATCGTCACCACTGTCATCACCCCCAGTGAGGCAGAAGATACTTTCTGCACAGAATTAAGTGTTGTTGACAATAACGAAGGAGCAAATGGGGAGCAAATGACTGGATTGAAAAGATCTCGGGTTCTGAAAAACTAAGAGGCATTTGGAAATACTGACTCATTGCTGCTTTGTTAACTCCATCACACATGTCAAAGCTGTAAAGGAAAATCACCAACAGGATTAAACTAGAATGGCATGGTACCAATGACACGCTGTGAGGTCTGATTCTGCGAAGGGCTACTTTGTCTACACGGTGATGCTGCCATTGGTACTGCCCTGGAAATGCCTACATAGGGGATCTCTGAGCACCTGCAGCAGGGCGATACTCTCCAATTCCAAGCATCTCTTCTCACAGTGACCATACATGGATAGTTTTGTTACATCTTAGTTACTTTTTATTACTGCGATAAAACACCATGATCACAGCAACGTACAAAAGAATGCGTTTAATTGGGTTTATGGTCTCACAGCATTAAAAGTCCATGATGGAGTATCAAAGGTGCAGCAGCTGAGAGCTCACGTTTGATCCATAAGCGGAGTGCATACTGGGAATGGCAAGTCTTTTGAGACCTCAAAGCTCACCCCAAGTGACACACACCTTCTCGAACCAACAAGGCCACATCTCCCAATCTAAACTGTTCTATCAACCAGGGACTAAGTATCCGCATATTTGGGCCTATGGGGTTCATCCTCATACAAATCAGCACAATATCTTAGGCTTTGGAGCAAAGTAAACAGCCAGACACACTTTTAGCGTGACACACCTAACTTACTAGAGCAGAGACACTGACGACTGGCCAAGGAGTCAAACTCTTCACATTTCCCAGTTCCCTGGCAGCTAGGCAACACCGCGCTAACAGCGCTGAGCTAGGGACCTCAACAGAAAGGAAATGCATACTCTTGGTGCCAAAGAATTTGAGAGCTAGAGTGAGAGTCTCCGCTTTGTCCCCTGACTGCTCCCCAGAGGGCTGTGTTTGAGGTGCCACAGCGCAAGACTGTAAGCTTTAGGATCCAACACCCTGGTGAAAATGGAAAGAACACGGTGAGCCTAAGTCCCTGTGAGACAGCACGGAAAAGCCTCTGAGCACGGAGCAGTACTGAAGCACAGACTTCCGCTGTGTTCACACGGAGACTGAGCACGGAGCAGTACTGAAGCACAGACTTCCGCGGTATTCAGCCACCGAGGAGTCAGGCTCAGTTAGTTACTAAAGCATAGCCTTACTTAATTTGAATAATACAAGCAGGTTACAAAAAGTGGTTTAGATAAGCTATCTTTTTAAATTTCATATTCAATGCTCTTTCCCTCTAGTATCATTTTTTAAATTCTAGGATATGAATCATAACAACTTTTCTTTAATCCTAGAAAAACATCAAAAGTGCATACAAACAGGCACTCAACTATATTTAATTGCTATTCTGGAAAGTAGATCACTAATACATTAATTCCTTGTTCCATTTTATTGAATTTCAGATTAATTCAGCTTTTTATCATCATGGCAAGAATATTTAGAGACTACATAATATTGAATATTTTAAATATTCTATTATTGATCTTTTTTTTTCCCTTCAAGACAGGGTCTTTCTAGGTAGACCTGACTACATAGTTCCAGGCCAGTCAGGAATTGGCTTTGAACTCACAGAGATCTGCCTGCCTCTGCATTCCCAGTGCTGGGACTGAAGGCACGCGCTCCACTCCTGTTGAACACTCATTTAAATGCTGATATTAGTTCTAGAGCTAGGGTTCAAAGAAACAGATTTTATTGTCTGTAAATAAGTGTGGCCCAGTATGCTACTTTCTCCCTTCTTGTGGATTCATTCTACAACCTACGTTGTAGCTTCAGGCCACCAATAAAAATAGTTCATGTTATCATAATCGTTCATAACGACAGTTTATGATCATTAAAACCAGGGTCCTGACTGACCAATGCAGCCTCTCATCTCATTCACTTGATACGGTACATTTCTTAGTCATTTTTAATAAAAGAGGAGTGTGAGGTTTGAAAGGTTAAGTAGTCGGTTCTAGGTCATTCAGCTACCTACTCCTAACAGCTACAAGTCTACACTTGTCACAGCTTCTCAGCTACTGATAATGTCAGACTGTCCTAAAGTGTACTGTTTGTCATGTTTCTCATATTTGACAAGCAAAAGCCATTTATTTTTTAAAAAAATGTTTTTGTTTTGTTTTTTTTTTAAGTTTTATTTTATGTATGTGAGTACACTGGCACTGTCTTCAGACACACCAGAAGAGGGCATCAGATCCCATTAAAGATACTTGTGAGCCACCATGCAGTTGCTGAAAATTGAACTCAGGACCTCTGGAAGAACTCAGTCAATTCTCTTAACCTCTGAGTCATCTCTCCAGCCCCCAAAGGTCATTTCTTAACAGTTAGTGCATGTTACAGGGAAAAATACCTAACACAGTAAAGCTCTCCCTAACACCATTGCTTAGTACGAGGCCATGGTAGAAAGTGGTGACTTGCACTTTCCCGATGACTGGTACGTTGAGTATTTTTTCCATAGTCTTGTTGTCACTTATGTGCCTTCTTTTGATGAACATCCATTCAGATCTTTAGTTGGTCATATGACTTAAAAATGTGGATAGCTGGTAAGCCAACCTTCCAAAGCTATCAAGAAGGTAATGAAAAAATGACTAGTGAACAACGTGTGACCTCATTTCCACGTACAGAAAGAACATGAAATTTATACACAGACACTTGAGTTACCTGGATGACCACCAACAAGCTGTAAGTCAACACCATGCCAGTCTCTATTTATAGTTTCTAAGACATTACCTTAAACTTTAGGATCTTAATGCTCTAACAAAAGATGTCAGTGTTGGCTCACAATTGTAATCTAAGCTCATTTACTAATCAAATGCAAAGAAATATGAACAGTGTCATAACACATGAACTACAGTGAGAATTTTGGTTTCTTGTTATGTTGATTACAATATTGTTTTAATCCAACATGTGGCGTATGAGGCTGCTTCGGCTTGTCCACAGCTGCTAACTGACTTGTCTCCTGCTCTCGGAGGGGTTCACAGCTGCAGATAGTTTGGGTTTTGGTGAACTCTTGAGAGGGTAGAAATGTGAGAGCCCCAAGAGGGGCTACTGCTCTCCCTGTGGCTGTGGTTTGTCAAGTGGTTGTAAGCAAAGAGACTAGAAGAAGAAATTGGATATCTTGACTATGAAGGTCAACATTGCCCCAAGGAACTGGATGCCCCTAATCATCAGGAAGTCATCTGAAAAGGTCACTATCCCCTTCTTCCTCTTTCTCTGCTACCTAGTGTGGGGGGTTGGAAGGAATTAGGGGGAATAAGGGTGGTAGATATAAGAACCTAATAAAATAGCCAAGAATATGCCTACAATCAACTGTAGTACTGTTTGGAGAATAACAGTCCAAATACAGCTGTCTTTGAAGATATAATCTGTGCATACATACCACTTCAACCAGTCCAGTAAAAGTGGTCAATTACTTATTTCTGGTCCATGTTAACAGAAGAAAATTGAGCCATAAACAGAGACACATCATTAAGCTCCTAATTTGCCTCAGGTGATTTTTCAATGGAGGTGACTGACTCACAAGCTGGAGAAGGTGCCACTCTAATCAAGGTCAGTGAGAGTGCAGACTGGGCAGCACCAGTGTACAGCACAGCACACATTCACAATGCACACTTTCCTATTTTCTAAGGTACCTAAAGTTGCCCACAAATGAGAGATGACAAATTAGGCCTCTTGAACACTCGGAGGGGATGAGGGGAACTTACAAGATCAAAGTTTCTGTTGTATGTTAAACGACAAGAAACCTCCCTCCCTCACTCACCGTGGGGAATGTGTCCCCCAGAAATGGAAGCCAGAGCAGCTTCTTTAAAGTGGCTTCTTGTCAGGCATTCTGTCATGGCAGGAGGTGACAGTTGAGTACCCTGTCTTTGTATTTGTGCCTTTTACTTTATGAGATCAGGAGAAAACACTGAGTAATACGATCAAATTTGTAAGGGATCAGTTCAAATTTTATATAACAGCAATAAATCATAAGCTCAATGATTTCTGAGAACCATCTTGCAAGGAAATCATGTGTGGAAATCTCAGGGTATGTGTGAGATTTTCTGGAAAGGAAGTATAGTTAGCCTGTATTTTGAGTACTGTGTTCACACTCAAAGTTTCTAAAACAATGCTTTGATATTTCATCTTTTATTTTCTTTGTATTTCCAATAGAACCTATTTACTACCTAACACACCTCTAAGACATTTATTGTTCTGATCCAGGTGTATGTTTTGCCTCTGGATTGATACTACTTAAAGTTCATCTGGAGTAAACTGTACACTGGCAAACATTATTAAAAAACCAAACCTCACTCACTGGAAGAAAATGTAAGCCAAGAGAAACACAATTAAAATGCAGCCTGTGCCAATAAGCCACACGTCACCAGTTAGATGTTCCATTAAATCCCTTCTCCTTTGGGACTTATTTCTATAGAGACCATCTCTCTGTTCCATAAATAAAGCTAGAAGTTGCTAGGAGACAGTCTAGCTTCTCGGGACACAGCTGAAGGGGTGTGGTGGTTTCTTAGCCAGAAGTAGAGAGAGCTAAAGCTATTTCTGCTATGTGTGCTATTGTTATGAAACCCAGGTTCTCAGAACATCTACTTAACAGCCATCAAAAGAATCTGTTATCAATCCCTGTGCAGTGGCACATGCCTGGAACTTCGGCCTCTAAGAGGGCTCAGGAAGGAAGATGGCAAGAGCCTAGGAGTTCAAAGACACTGGGCAAAACAAAACAAAACAAAACAAAACAAACCTGTGTCAAAAAACCAAACCAAAACCAAAACAAAAGAAACAAGAAACAACCACAACAAAATTTGATTATGTATTTTCCTCTTCATCTATAATGGCATTAAACTTGTGATTGAGTCTGCACTGCAGCTTTTCCCCCCTAACCTTGTGTTTCTTCTGCTATTCTCTTAACTTGCTCCAAAATGTATCATTTCTCCACCTAAAAGGGCCAATAAACTCTTGTGTATTTTCAATGGCTATCTACTCAAACCTTCTTCCCATCATGATAGCATCCAGCAAGTCTTCTGAAGCGTTCTGAGTGGCTTACAGTTACTCAATCGACACGGGTTGAGGAGTGGTTCTGTGCATGTGTATGCACTTGTATATGTAGGTGACTCATTTACGAGTGTGCGTGTAGAAGTCACATGTCAATATTGCATGTCCTCCTCACATTTCCAGATAGACTTTTTTACTGAACCTGGAGCTCACTCATTTGGCTGGCATGGCTGGACCGAAAGCCCCCAAGAACAGTCTGTCTCTGCCCATATTGCTGGGGGAAAAAAAGATGTACACAACCTTGCTGGGACTTAATGAGCACTGGATCCCTGCACTTAGTTCCTTGCTCGGAAGCTCTAGTATATTTAATATTAAATGTTCCAAAGCATTCTACGAGGTAACTACTGAAACAAAACTCTTCTTCATTCCTCCTTTGAACGCGGTTGTTTGACCCCACCGTGTTTTTTCTCATCCGTCTACTGGAGCTTTTAGCTTAGGGCGGGAGGGATGACTATAAATACACATAAACCTTATGTTGCTGATGTGGACAGAGAGGGGCCTATATCTTCCACATACAACATGAACTTTGCAGTGCCAGTCCTAGCTCCATCATTCTGATCGCTCATCCTTGGTGTTTCTCTTCTAGAGTGATGTCTCAGGGTTCATCATGGACAGAGAAATTCAAGTGATCACATCCTTTCTTTCCTCAGTGCCTGAAGAAAATAAAATGGGGGAGGTTAAGAAGCTCTGTCTTGGGGGCTGGAGAGGTGGCTCGGTGGTTAGGAGCACTGACTGCACTTGCAGAGGACTTGAGTTCAATCCCTGGCACCCACATGGTGGCTTCCAACCATCAGCAATTCTGGCCTCAGTGGGTACTGCATGTATGTATGCACACAAACTCATGCAAACACTCATACAGACGTGAAAACAAACAAACAAGAAAGTCTGTCTGTACATGGATCCACCAAAGACTGGACAGCCAACGCAATCCTGAGCAAAAACATTATGGGAGGGATTAGCAATCCACGTATTAAGATATGTTCTAGAGCTACAGTAATTCAATACAATTTAGTACTAGAGCAAAACTGTCATGTAACCCAACAAAACAAAACCAAAGACCCAAACGTGAGTACACACTTCAGCCACTTAGCATTTGACAAAGGTGCCAGGAACACGTGCTATGGAAACCTTTAACAAATGGCGCTAGGATACGGGATGTCTGCCCAAATGAATGAAATTAGACTCAAATCTAATGCTTTGCATAAACACTAGTTCCAAATGGATTAATATGAAACCCAAACCATTGCAATGGACAGAAGGACACAGACAGAGCCTACATGACACAGGTGTCAGAACAGGGCTGCATATGTCAAGGAATTAATGCCAATGACTGACAAGACTTCATAAAACTAAAAACAGCCAGATAAGCAACCAACCAGGTAAAGGAAAAGCCCACAGAATGGGAAAGAATCTTTGCCAGCTGTATATCAGACAGAGGATTAATATCCTTTATATACAAAGAACATACACACAAAAACAAAGAGTTAAAAAACAAATGACCCATTTTAAAAACGAACTTGGGACCCAAATAGAGCATTCTGAAATGAGGACAAAAATGGCTAAGAACTATCTAACACAGTGCTCATACTCCCTAGCAATTAGGGAAATGCCAATCAAAACATCTTTGAGATTCCATCTTCCCCCATTCAGAACGGCAACTATCAACAAAACCACTGACAACAAATGGTGGAGGGCCTGCGGGTAAAGGAGAATGATCACTCAACGCTGAGGGCTGCAAATTTGTGCAGCTACGATGGAGATCGGTGCGGAGGATTCTCAGAAAGCTAAAAATACACCTTCCTATGACCCAGCTGTACCACTCCTTGGCACCTGCCCAAGCGACTCAGCATCCTACCCCACAGGTTCAGGCTCAGCCTGACCACTGCTGCTCTATCCACACTCGCTGGGAAACAGAACAAGTAACCTTCAGACAGCGATGAGCTGATGGAGATGCAGCACATACTCAACTGGAAAGGAAATGAAATCGTGAACTTTGCAGACTGATGGATGAAATGAGAAAAGATCGTATGGAGTGAGGTTAACCAGACCCAGAGAGACAAACACCACAGGATGCATCTCTCTTCTGAGGCTCTAGCTCTTCAGTTGTGAGTACACATCTTGGAGTAAATGAACTACAGAAACCAAGTCAGTAAAAAGGGGTCCGTGCCAGAATAGGGGAGTGGGGAGCAAGGAAGAGGGGGACAGCAGGATACAAGTGATCTCACTAGGGAAATGAGAAGAACGGGGGAGCTCTGACTGGGGAGGGGGAGGGGAGGGATGCAGAAGGTGGGAGGAGAGTAAATAACAGCAGGGATGTCTGAAGAAGTCACAAGGAATCATTTTACTAACTATCTACTGATTATAAACATGAATTTATAATACATTCGAGTCTGCATACATAGATTCATAGATAGTTTTAACAAAACTTTTTCATCTGGGCTAACAATGTTCCCTCAAGAGCCAAAAGGCATCTTTAAAAAGAGCCCTGGCTGGGGATTTATGAACGGGTAGAGCGCTTACCTAGGAAGCCAAGGCCTGGGTTTCTTTTCTTTTTTAATTTTTTAAAATTATTTTTTTTATTTTTTTATTCACTACATCCGGATCATAGCCTCCTCCCCTCTCTCCTCAGTCCCCTCTTTACAAATCCCTCCCCATACTGTGAGAAGAGGGGGAGACCCCCTTGGGTACCACCTCACCCTGGGACAACTAGTCCCTGCAGGTCTAGGCACATCCTCTACCACTGAGGCCCAATGAGTCGGTCCAAGTAATGGGGAAGGGGATTCAATGGCAGGGAACAGAGTCAGAAACAGCCCCTGCTCCAATTGTTAGGCAGCCCACATGAAGACCAAGCTGTACACTTGCTACAAATGTTTAGAGACATCTAGGTCCAGCTCTTGCATGTTCCCTGGTTGGTGGCCCAGGCTCTGTGAGCCCCCATGGTCCCAGTTTAGTTGGCTCTGTGGGTCTTCTTATGGTGTCTTGACTCTTCTGACTTGCTCACTTCTTAAAAATCAACCCACTACCACCACCAACTTATCTCTTTGTCAACTGCAGTGAGGGAGGATGTGACTATCATTTTTAATGTGTGCTTACATCACAGATGCTAAATCAAGCTAAGTACCCAATCTTTATTCAAATAAATGTATTTTATAGTAAAATATTTAAGACCTGCTTTTAGTTATTTGAAAAACACAACTTAAATTATTTGTATTATTGGGAAAGTATTATATGTATGCCTTGCTACATATATGCATATGTACTAATATATATACACTATATATATATACATATATATGCATTAAATATACAATTTTCCCCTCAGTCATTTTTTTCTTGGGAAAAAAATGACCTTCTTTTGAGTAATTGGTTAGGGTTGGCCAAGAGATTCCTAAAACATTACATGCTATGTTCCCTTAGTTGACTCCCGCCACCCCCCAACCACCACAGGTACACAGTAAGTCCCTATATTTAAAGCTATGCACTTCAGACTCAGGACCCAGAGGCCCCTGAGCTGAAGCTGACCTAAAAGCGTCCTGTCGAGGGCTAGTTTTCACTGTCCCAGAAGGTACTACACAAACTTCCAAAGGAGGGAGCAACCACCAGTCCTACCCAGCTCCGATGCATATGACTTACATCAATGCCTGTCAGGGCATGATAACCCTAAGGTACAGTAGAGGGCGTGCAAACCGTGGCTGTAACCGACAACTGTCTGATTGGGCATAAGACAAGAAGGAAACCATGCCTGTACGAAAACCGAGTCAACTACCTAAACTACCGAAGTCATGGATACTAGAGGAGGAGCTAACCACCGAATTACTAAACCAGCATGTCATATCCAACTGTGTTCTAAATATTTCTCCTTATACCCACAGATAAGTAAGCTTCTCGTCCCTCATCAAGGAGCCTTCCCTGTTCAACAGATAGAGACTATTACAGAAAACGAGAGCCAAGCAGACATGCAACGTTATAGAGCCCAGTCCCAATGGACACATCGACAAACCAACTCTTACATGTAAGGCTCAGGGAACATTGCAGAAGACGGGACAGAAAGATTGTAAGAACCAGAGATGAGGGAGTTTCCT
Organism: Rattus rattus; assembly: GCF_011064425.1. Classification (NCBI taxonomy): domain Eukaryota; kingdom Metazoa; phylum Chordata; class Mammalia; order Rodentia; family Muridae; genus Rattus; species Rattus rattus. The sequence continues at coordinate 128,744,186 of NC_046157.1, forward strand.
GTGAGACTCCGTCTTCCGGTGACATCAGGAGCTGCACACATAAAGTCTCACCAACGGGACTGCCCAAACAGGAGCTGAGCAAGGACATCAGCAGATGGAGGAAGACACGCGAACCCTCAGCCCAGCAGGAAGAATTACAAAGCAACTAAGGAGAACGAGAAATAGCCTCTCCGAGTAAGCGTGTACTGATTGGTTATCCAAAGCCAGATGAACGACCCTGAAAACATACATCTATGCTGTAGATTTGGCTTAATGCTGTATTAGGTTATTGGGTTCCCAAAATTGCACGAGAATCCACATGTAGGACGCTGAGGGTCCCCACCCCAGTTGGTTGTGATTGGTAAATAAAGTTGCTGGCAGCAATGGCTGGACAGAGAGCCAGAGGCGGGACTTTAGGATTCACAGGCAAGGGAACCAGGAGAAGAGAAAGGAAGAATAGCCATACTGGGAAAGCAGAAAGAGCTGGCCTGAGAAGAACGGGACAGAGAGACAGCCAACATGTAAGAGTTAGAGATCGTGGCCCAGGAGGGCTGCAGGCCTGGGTCCCGGGTGGCCAGGATGGAATATAGGTTTTAGTAAATAATAATTCAGGAATATCAGAGGAGAGGGTGTGTTAGGCATTGGGGTGGTTTGGAAGTGCCCAGCCATTGAGCTGATTAAGACACATTAAATGTAAGGCTCTGTGTGTGTGTGTGTGTGTGTGTGTGTGTGTGTGTGTGTGTGTGTCTTTCATTCTTTCATTCCGTAATCTAGAACATTGGGGTGGGTCCCACCGCTGCCTGGTGATTTGAGTAGCATTAATTGCATACAGCAATACATATCAGTAACCTTATGCAGACTGAGCAGGTAATATCGAAATATATATATAAATATGCGCACATGTATGCTTACAACAACAATTAATGAAAAAGAAGCCATGAATTTGAAAGAGAGCAAGGAAGGTTTTGGAGCAAAGAGAAGGGAGAAATAATTTAATTCTAGTATTATCTCATAAGTAAAAGAACCAATTTTTTAAAAAAGGAAAAATGAAACTGTTTTTATTAAGCCGTGTTTATTCATTAGAATGCAAAACTATCCCGAAGTGTTCTCATATCTCAGTAGCTGGAAGAGATGTATACATCCTCTCCTGACCATTCAAAATAGGATTATCATAGACGGTTACACCCTTCCTGAGCCTGGGAAGGAGGCTCTGAAGTCCAGTTCTCACTGCCCTCCTTTCTGACCTGTCAGGACCCCTATCCCGAAAGCAGGGAGAATCAGTAGGAAACAGCTATCTGTTAAAGTGCACTGGTATGCCTCTTACCCCTTTCCTTGTGGGATGCCAATGCTCACCTCTTCTCCCCCAGAAGAAAGGGGAAAAGAGCCTTTCCACCCTTGAAAAGTAATGGTTACCTCTGGTAAAAGCCAGGTCTCTGTCCACTCCATTTGAAGACCCAGGTAAACCAAATCAGTCCTCCATCTTTTCAAATATAGCAGTGGCCCTGGGACTCCAGAAATAAATTACATTTAATGCTACTGGTGTGGCACCTGTGATTTTTAAGAGCATTTCTTGTGGAAGATCTCATAAGATTAGCAGCAAGCACAAGAATAGCAAATATCTCAGTCAACTTTCTAGGCATTTCCACTTAAGTACTAGTTTGTGTTCGCACAGCCCCTTCAGGGTTTGGGGTAACTGCTTCTTCCTACTCTGTCCTGCCAGAGATCTGTGAGAATTCTAGAAGTTAAAAAGTCAACTACTGGGCTGGAGAGATGGCTCAGTGATTAAGAGCACAGACTGCTCTTCCAGAGGTAATGAGTTCAAATCCCAGCAACCGTGTGGTGACTCACAACCATCTGTAATGAGATCTGATGCTCTCATTTGGAGTGTCTGAAGACAGCTACAGTGTACTCATATATAATTAATAAATAAATCTTTTTTTTAAAAACAGTTAACTACCTGAAAATTTAAAATCCACTAAGTGGGACTGGCACAGAATAAAGAAAAGGGGGAAAGGCTAATAAACTTGAGGACAAACAGAGCTGGTGTGGTGGTCTACTCCTATCACCTCAGCACTTGGGAGGTAAATGAAAAAGAATCAGGAATTCAAGGTCATCCTCAGCTACATAGCAATGTCAGGCAACCCTAGAACACAAGAGACCCTGTTTCTAACATGTGTGTGTGTGTGTGTGTGTGTGTGTGTGTGTGTGTGTGAACCAGATCTCGGAGAAGAATAAACTGAAATGTGAATTTGAGAAAAATAGATTGATAAAAAAAATGGATCAAAACCCACAAATACCTTGTAGAACAATGTGAAATAATATAAATAGGTCTCAGTAAAAAGTAATAGTTTTTTCAGATTTAGGAAAAAAAATGGACATTGGTGGACCTTTGATCCCAGCTCTCAGGAATACACAGAGAAGCCCTACAGAGTTTTCAAAAAAAAAAAAAAAAAAAAAAAAAAAAAAAAGAAAAAAAAGAAAAAGAAAAAAAAAAAGAAAAAAATAGAGAAAAAGTATCAAAGTTTCCCAAATTCATCAAAAGCTTTATTAACATAAATTTTACATATTCCAACCAACATAACTAAAGTGAAAATTAAATATAGGGGTTGGGGATTTAACTCAGTGGTAGAGCGCTTGCCTAGCAAGTGCAAGGCCCTGGGTTCAGTCCTCAGCTCCGGAAAAAAACAAAAAAGAAAATTAAATATAAACGTGTTATAGTCACACTGATGGAAACCAATGTAAAGAACAAGGGTGATTTGTGTGAGAAGGTACAGGAGCTTCTTTAAAAAGAGCTGACACTCATAAGAGATTCTCTTCCCACCCCTGCTTTCCTAGTTCAGGTCTTCGTTAACTCTGACACACACTCCTTCCTCAGCAGGTAAAACACAGAACATGAAACCTATGTTTTTGTCCCTTACTTATCCCAATTAGACAGGAAAATGTAACAGTTTGAGGGGATGAACAATAAGAAAGCATGAGAAAATAGTAAATAATCCCGAATTAATGCCTGTATGATTCTAGCGCTCCTAAGACTGTCAGTCACGTATGTAAAATTAATCTTATATGAGAAAGTAAAATTTAACTATTTTCCCAAGAAACATCATATAAAATATTTTAAATCACCATATTCTATTTGCAATATCATAGGAAGATTTAAGGTTTTTTTTGCTTATAAAATCTAAAATGTAAAAGAAAAAAAGAAAGTCGAGAAAAGTGAAAACAAATGTTATGGAGCCCAAAGGAAGACTGACATTCCACAAAACTATAAGCTCTTTCACAGTCACAATAATATAAACAAGGACTTTAAATTGTATGCCTTCCTCACTCTACTATGTACTTAAATACACCCAAAGAAAATAAACAACTTTAAAGACTTTTCCCTACCACTCTTTGTTATCATAAGAGGGAAAACAAAGTTACTAATTCATTGAAATTGTTTCTATTTTGGATTTTTTTTTCTTACTATCCAGCATGATTAATCATTGAGAGTTACAAAGTTAATATAACCGATAACCTCTTCAAAAGAAAATTCTTAGTCCCCAAAGAACTCCAGTTTCAGTAGATTTAATATCCTAACAGAAGTTCAGCAAGGATGTAGTCTTGCCTTAAACCAGTGTTTTCAAAGTTGGACAGGGGACTCCTGGGGCAGAAAAATCCCTCCACACGCCGCCAGTGTCCTCTAGGGGGCAAAATGAGCCTTATATAAAAAGCTTTAGTTGTAAGGGCATCAACACAGGACTCCTTGTTTACAAGTACGCAACCAAAACAAGATGCTTGACTTACATTGAAATCAATATCAGATATTAATTAAAAAGTAATTTTCTTCATTTGGAGACAAAATTTTCCAACTTTAAGTAATGCTAGATTTTATTATTATGTTAGATTGAAAATGTATTTAAGATTAATTGGTAGGTATGGTGCTTGCATTCAAATACTACTAACTTGTATTTTCTGGGAAGTGTCGGTCACCATTCATTCACATATGAATAACAGACTTGAATATAGTTAAGCAAAACTGGGACTGTTTTATCAAAACAAATAGGCAATGATTCTCATTTATAAAAGGATGCCCAGGCTGCAGATTATTTTAAGTGAAATCAACCTTTAGAGAATGCAAACTGTTCTCCTATCAGTTTAACAGTGTTCACAGGTGCTAATAACCCCCACTCCTCTTTCCAAGCCATAAGTTTGTCTCAAGAGCAGCGAGAAACTGAAGAGAAAATCCAGTGGTGCACACAGGGGCTGACATTTAATTCGGTAGAAATAGAACCACAAGATGCATATAAGTAAAGGAACAGTTGCCTCTCCTCCCAGAACGAAGAACACGTCCAGAATCAGCTTTGTCTATTTGTGTGAAAAAGTTTGCTTCCTTTTTACAGCAGGCGAAAACACAGAACGTTACCATTTCAGAGTTGAAAGCCGTGCCGAGCCACACGGAAGCCTTCACCCGACTCACCTATGTGATAGAGTCCGATCCAATCGCTGGGGTCAACCTCTTCCTTAATGTCCCAGAAGATAATGAGGTTCTGGGCTTGCCCCAGCGTGTACTCATACATGCTGGCAGTCAGGCTGGAGCGGCTCTCGGAGGTCACGAGGTCGGTGTCACTGTTGGCTCGCTGCAGGGCCATGTTCTCGGGCATTGAGTTCTGGGTTGCGAGGCTCTGAAGGTTCTCTGGGCTCAGTGTGTACCGCATCTGTGGATTTCGACGCCGCACAAAAAGCAAATGCTCCCGGGCTGAGCTTGCCATCCTGTCTGCCTCTCTGAGGTTGTTTTCCTACAAAGCTGCAAGAGACCGACAAGCATAAAATATTAGCGCAAAAAGGTGAGGAGTTAGAATCAAGCATCCCAGATAGGAAGCCTGAAGGAGAGTTTATCACAACCTCAACATACAATAATCTGCTGTGGACATAAAAGACACCATCCTACACTCACCTGATAATATCAGAAATAAGTTCTAGGACAGCGCTCACAAGATGACTGTCATATACCTCTGGCCCCCGGTTTCCCTTGGCATAGCTTTTCCAAGAAAGTAAGGGGGAGGGGCTTTTCTATAGATCCCTCTTAGATCTGCATTCCCACATAGTCCACCACCCTCTTTCCCCTTCCTATCCCACACGTGCTATTTATCTCCCGCAACTACGCTTTCAACCAGCAAGATACATGTTAAACACAGTTGACGATTCCTTCTGAGGTACTGCCCACTGCTTCAGTTCTCCTGCCGCGCAGAACGTAGCTCGCTGGCCACAGTTTCGGGACCTTGCTCAAATGTCACCTCTGCACTTAAAAATAGAGGGACCATTATATGCAGAATGACAACATCCTGGAAGTAAATCTTTCTGTTTCTCTGTAAGGTCTGGTTTGCCATATGATCACTCCCTTACCCATTGTCCATTCCCCCTAATACGCACAGGAGTTTCGCCAAAGCAGTGACTTTCATGCTTTGTCACTATTTTGTCCGCAGTACCTACAGTGGCACTGGGAATGCAGCAGGTGGGACCCATATCTGTTAACTGGACAGACGAGGAAAAGCTAGCACCTTTACCCCAGAGACTGCGGCATGACTCACATCTCCATGCTCTCTTCTGAGCCTGCTTCTTGTCACCCTGAAGCTCCCAACGGCCCAAACTATTCCTACCACCTAGATCATGATGGGCGCTGGCCTTTAGCATCCATTTGGTCTCCAGAAAGGAACAGACTTCCCCTGTCGAGCCTTGTATCCAGCCTCACTTGCTCACTGTGAGTCCCCTGCTATTACACTGCTTACGGGACTCTTTCTAAGACATCTGTCCTTTTGCCCAGTGCCTGTGAGGTTCTGTCTCCTGGTAATTAACTCCGCCTTGCCCATGGGTTACCTCACCCAGAGTGAATACTAGAGTAAGTCTGCTTTTCTCCCACACTGCTTTCCAACAAAAACAGGCTTTAACACCTAATCTGTGCACTCAGACTGTTGCAATCTTTTGAATGTTTTCTTTGAAGCTAAACTATTGGCTCCTGAAAAGTTGGCATGACATTCTACTTCAAAGCAAACTAATACTCGCCAGTGTCCTAATTGTAACACAGCCATGAACCGTGGATACTGAGTCTGCGAGCAAAGAAAGGGGGAGAAAGGGCTCCCTATCTTTTCTTGTTTCCCCATCCATTTCGTAGTTTGGGTGAAATTCATGTCCTGATGGCTTTCTGTTGTGATGATAACATCATACCATGACAAAAAGGGAAGGAAAGGAGGTTCACTTCACCTTACAGTTTTCAGTCCATCATCAAGGGAAGCCAGGACAGAAACTCAAGCAGGAATGTGGAGGCAGAAACTGAAAGAATCAGAGACCGGGGAGAAATGCTGGCTCCTAGCTTGTTCCCTGGCTCATGGTGACCTGTACTTTTTCCATGACACTGGTCAATCTGCCTAGGGGTGAAGCTGCCCATAGTGTACTTGACCCTTCTACATCAATTGGCAACCAAGAAAATGCCCCACAGATATGTCCAAAGGCCAATTTGATGGAAGCAATTTAGCAATTTAGGTTCCTGTCTTGGCTAGGTTTTGTTAACTTGACACAGGCTAGAGTCATCTGAAAGGAGTGAACCTCAATTGAGAGAATGCCTCCATAAAACCCACATGTAGGGCATTTTCTTAATTAGTAATTGATACAGTATCCCTAGGCCGGTGACTCTAGGATAAGAAAGCAGGCTGAGCAAGCCAGGAGGAGCAAGCCTTCCATGGTCTATGCATAGCTCCTGCATCCAGGCTCCTGCCCTACTCATGATGTACTACAAAACAGATGTGTAAGCCGAATTAACCCTTTCCTACCAAACTTGCTTTTGGTCATGGTGTTTCCTTGCAGCAACAGAACCCCCTAACCCTCTTCCCAGATGTGTCAGGTTGAGACCAGGATGGGTCATCATGGTGTTCATGTTTTCCACTAACACAACTATCATACTTGCAAATAAATTCAAGTAATTTCTGCCATCAAGTTGGTGTTTTTAGCACTATTCCTTAAATAAAAAATAACTTGGCAGTGAGATGGCTCAGCAGATAAATAAATAAATGTAAAGTAACTTGGATTGCTAGGCAAGAAATTGTGTGAAAAAGGACAGAAATAAAAATGAAACACAGGCCAGTTTCTCCAGGTCGATGGCAATAAGTCCCTGTCCTTGTTCCATGGTGACACTTCTGTTTCCTTGCATGGTCTATGCAAGAACTCCGGCATTATTATATACCCCATAACTATTGGACAGATATCTGACCCACGAAGCCTAAGTCATGAGTCAAGCTCTCACCAGCTTTCATGACAGTGGATTTCAGCAAGCCATAATTTCTTTATAAACTCAGCGAATCAAGTGCCACGTCAACTCCAGCAAGAACTATAAATAGTTAACTCCTAACACATTGCAGGCAAACAGCAAATGCATGCTGAATATAGCAAAACTATTTTCCTAAAGAAATAGGCCAGAACTTTCATCGCTCAAAAACACAACAGACCCAACTACTGACAATGATTCTGCTCTAGAAAGGAAGGAAAAGACACAGCTGTACAACTGAAGTGCGTGTTTTAGCATGACCTAGATTTAAACAGAAAGGCAGGTTAGCATTGTGCATCAGGGGATGAGATACAAAGCCCCAAGCCTGGATCTTGGTCACATCTCTACCATCCATTCACTCTGTAATCTCTGACACTTTATTTCACCTTCTTCCATTTTCCTACTGCTGTTAATCGCTGTCTCCAGGACTTTGGAGAGAACTAAATTAACTAGTGTATATAAAAAAAGCATTTAAATCAAGGTCTAGCACACGCTACGTGTTCAATTAAGTTTAGCCACTAATTATCTCGTTACTGTATTCTACTTTAATTTTACCAAATAGAACTGGTTTATATGTTTCCATGATTCCCTCATGATCTTGTCCCCAGACACCATCAATTACTTACTGGGAGATCAGGCTGTTAGTATCCTTACCCACTCCAAGGATGGCACCAATCAGAAACAGAACAGCCCTGAAGCACAGAAGAACTCACCTACCAAGGGACCCAAGTGTGGGGCTCAGGCCTCTGGGAAGTGCTATTCTTCAGTGCACAAGACAGCAATCAAGGCTGAGGCTTGGTTTTCTCACCAAGAGAATGCATTCTCACCACCTGCCATGTGGAAGGTGTCAAGGCTACAAGGAACAAAAGACAAGTGTCCCAGCCATGGGACCACACTGTACCAAGAAAAGACATAAAGATAAAAAAGCCCAAACCTTAAACATTACAAAAGTAAAAAGAGCTGGAGATGTGTAAACTTACAACCTTAGGGGAATCCTGAAGCCATGTAATGAAGTGTGTGTTACTATGTGCCTAACATCAGGCCAGAGAGGACGCTAAACAATTAAAAAGCTAAGAGATCCCCTACCCCAATCATCTCCTTTTCTATAGCATAGGCTATAGCTCTCACCTTCTAGAAACTGGAGATTTTTGAAAAGGCCGAAAAGCTCATATATGAAAGAGTTCAGTATGCTACCAATGTCACTTCACACACATGTACGATCTGTCCCAACGAATGTGTAAAGAAAGACAACAAATGCTACAAAGTATTAGCGTTGTGGCATCATCGTATTTGTAGAGTACTGAAGGTTTTCCAAAGCACCTTGATAGCCCAAATCCAGAGTGAGAGGCCCTGAAACACTGTGAATTAGCTTTAGAGCATGGTCAGCTCTGTTCTGAGACAAGAAAATTGAAGAGACAAAATATTTGAGGTGGACCTTTGAAGAAAAGTATGGAGAACATCCTGGTTGGAGGCATGAAGATGGGGAAGAGGCCTGAGAAGGGAGGGAGATGGGGGAGCTACCAGGAAGAGGACATGAGGAGGGAGGAAAACCCAGGCTCTGCAGAAACTCATAAGAAAACAGCAAAGGAATTTGAGTAGACGTCTCCTTCGAGAGGGGTAGGCTAACACATAAAGCTGACACTGGCGAGCTGAAACTTGGCACAGAGCACACTGATGTTCCTAGAGACCGATTCCCTAGTCATAAACAAAGGAGGATACTAAAGGTCAAAGAGGAGAGACTCCCAGGAGATTAACAAATGGCCAAGGTTAAAAAAAAATCTAGAAAAGCTAGGAACTTGGTGGCCTCAGGAAAACACTTTTGATAGGCTTGTCAAAGTACTTTCCAACAGCCAGACTAAATAAAAACCAGGTTAGAAAACAAAGCACAGGTGCAGGACCGGTCTAAACCAGCACAGTCTAACAGAAGTACAGTGCAAGCCACATACGCAATTTCACATTTTCTAGAACTATATTAAAAACATAAAACAGGGGGAAATATTAACCATCCATTTTAAATCGATATCTACAATCTGTTCCCCAGCATTAATCTAAACCATTACCAGTGAGACCTTCTGTTCTTCTCTACTTCCTGAGACTTTTATCTTACTTGACAACACAGGTTGAACTAACCACATCCCAAGCACGCAATTGCTACTTGTGGGTAGGGTCTCCCATGGGGGACCACACACAGCAGATCTAAATGATGAAGATGCTTGTATTGTCCAACAGAGCTCTCTTTCTTCCAGCTCACTGCCAGCAGTGAGGTGTCCTGGCAGACAAGAGGAGAGTGTCACACAGAACCAGGCAGTAGGCATAAATTCCTCAATCTGCCCAAGGTCTTTTTTTTTGATGCATTTGGCACATAGACACCCTTTTAGTTAAATCCCTATTTGGGGGTAACCATACCATCCTGTTACATGAAGACATCCAGTCTGTAGAGAAGGTTTTCCCCAGGGTAGACTACAGGACAGGGACACGGACAAGTCTCAGAATTCCCATCCTATCCTCTACTTTCCACTTCAAAGCTTGAAGTCTTCAAATAAAGAATGCTCCAGGGGTTCTTGTATCAGAGGAAGTGAAATGATGGTGGTTATCTGGATTTCTCAAAAACTCATAGAGCACTTACTCTTTCTAAGTGGCATACAAACAGATTGCTTATAAATGACCCAGTTAGATATAAAATATGTGGAGAACGCTGGCTATCTGGAAGTACCACATTGACAAATCAGTACCAGTGTAAACCTCACTCTGCCTCAATAGATCCATTTATTACAGTCAACCTCAATGGCCAGAGAAGTTAAGCTGACTAGAAGTGTGCGAGTATATCCCACAGGAAGCAGCTAGTGCTGGAGCTGGATTCAGCCACAGAGAATGAGATGTCATCTGAAGGGAAATGAATAGAACCAGATACCAGCCTACTAAAGGAAATAAGCCAGAAAGATAAATAGTACATGGTTTCTTTCCTGTGTAAACACACACACACACACACACACACACACACACACACAGGTTTGTGAATATATATTCACATAATGTGTGTATTATGTTTCACTTCTACTTCCATGTGTTTATATATAAATACACATATAAAACACATATAAACATATATATAAAACACACATATATACACACAAGAAAGTGGAGGTGGGACTATTTAGGAAAAGGAAGGATACTATAGGAAGTGGAGAAAAAAGAAACCCATTTCTAGTTGTCCTTATTAGAATTGGTGTTGGTTTTGTTTTGTCTTTGTTTTGCTTTGATTTTAGTTTTCTGAAGCAGAATCTCCTGTAGCCCAGGCAACAGTAGAACTCAAAAAGTAGCTGAGGCTGACCTCGAATTCCTAATTATTCTCTTCTATCTCTTGAATTCTAGGATAACAGTTGTGTACCACAGGCCCAGCATTGAAACAAGATTTTTTTTAATTAGTATATATTAATTGGAAAATCTAAGGTAGGTCTGGTGGTACAAGCGTTGGTAATTCCATTGACCTGAGCATCCGAGACAGGAAGATTGTGAATTCCAGACCAGGCTGACTCCGTATACCCACTGATTAGCACAGTTTTCATCTGTCATCAAGGGCATGTCTCTGCAACAGATGGAGAGCAGGTTGTGAGCCCTCCTCCTAAATGTTACATCTGTAATACAACACCTGCTCCTATGGCTCAGAGATCATTGAGGAAGAGAGGGCAGAATGACTGTAAGAGTCAGAGCTCAGAGAGGAGAAGTGATATAGTTATATAATAACATAAACATAAGTCAGATTGTATGTTCTCTAAGCTTGATCCTCCAAGGATTGCAGGCACAGGCTGTTTCAATATCTGAGATTAACAAACAACGCCAATCATTCTTACATAAGTTAATGAAAGATACATTAAAGCAGAGAAACCAAGTGACGGGGCCAGGGAGATGTCTTGGTGAACAAGACTGTTTGCAGCACAGAGAAGTTTGAACCTGTACGAGCCATATAAAATGCCAGGTGTGGTCCTGCACATGCCTGAAATTGCAGTGCTGTGGGGTTAGAGACTGGAAGATAGCCAAACTTTCTGACCACTAGTGCAGCTCTAGAAAGTTCAGTGACAGACCACGTCTCAAGAAACTAACAGAGCTATGTCCCTCACCTTCCCTGCGCCTTACTGCCATCAGGGACCAGGGGCTGTTCTGGTCTTTTCCAGGTGGAGGGCCCCACAGAGTGGAAGGATTGCCTGAGTCCTTTTGGAACATGTCTTGTCTACATCCCAGCTCAGAATTATTCTCTAGTCTCAAAAACACATCTTGAGAAGAATAAGGAAGAAAAGGACATTTTGTTGTTTTCTTGTTCAGTCTAGGAAACTCAAGACGCTGGAACAAGAAGAGCTTTAAGACAACCCACCAGTGGTTATCAAGCTGTTCCATGGAACCTCTGAAGGGATGAAGAAATGTTGACTAAGAAATGAGACCCAAGTCCTGTTGAGATACAGATCAGGTCTGAAGCCTCCCCTCTAAAAGGGATCAGCGGTTTCTGGTTCTTGGCCCTAGCTATTGCATATCTGAGGACCAGTGCTGTTAGTAAACACCTTTGTCCCAGACTCCTTCAGGTTTGAATAAAGAACCTGGCCGTGCCGAAGGACATGTGAATATAATTAACCACGGACACTGGAGCACGCTGGAGAAGAGCACGCCTACTAAACAAGCACTTTGGAGGTGGAGCCAAGAAGACAATAAGTTCAAGGCTGGCTGGGATACAAAAGGCCCAACCTAAAAGAAAAAGAAAAAGAAAAAAGAAAAAGAAAAGAAATCCACAGTTTCATCTATGAAAAAAAGAAGAGGAAGGAAGGAAGAAAAAAGACAAAGTGATAGACCGGGGCATTTGAAATCATCCTTTGTCTTCACACACCTGTATGCATGCACACACACACACACACACACACACACACACACACACACACACACACACATGCATATACATGCATATGCAAATACATATGACACAAACACACATTTATATGAAACATGAGGACAGGATGAAATAAAATCATAAAAACAATAAGGAATGGAAAGCCAATGTAGAATGCGGAGGATCAAGCCTGCCATACTGTCTAAACGACAATTAGGATGCAATTAGATGCTGCAAAGGAGACACAACACTGCCTCAACTCCAGAGGCACAATGAATGGAAAGATTCCAATCTTGATGTACACGAAACTTATTTAAAAATAAAGAAAGACTCTTAGCTAGGGGTAATGGCACATGTAACACTTAGACTCTAGATCTGAAGCAGGAAGATGGTGAACTCCAGACCAGACTGGGCGACACAGTGAGACCATGTCTCAAAAAGAGAGAGGAGGAGAGAGGAAAGGAGTGAGGGAAAATAGAAGGAAAAAAGAAACGGGAAAGGAAGGAGAGAAGGGGGAGGGGGAAGAGAGGAAAAAGGGGAGAGAGGGCAGGAGATTTCTCTATGGTACAGTCATCTGGAGGATGGAAAAAGTCAATGAAAATCAATGCACAGTGCATGAATGAGAAATCAGTTCTATTCGGTAATGTGATCCTATTTATTGATACCAAGTTTAAATTTTAATACAAGTACTTGAATTAAAAATAAATCACCCCCTACTTTTCTCAAAAGGGCCATTTAGAGAACACAATTGTTCTCAACTAGTTTTTATTTTGAAAACCCTCTCATCCATGCATTCATTGTTCAGACTCATCATACGGTAGTGGGTAGAAGGGGTAAGTAGAATGTATCTCAAAACGAGGAGACTTGTAAAGTTCACTCTCAGTCAGCTGCTTCCTCCATCCCAGAAGTCACTCTGCAGAAAGTCAGATGTCCTGACTGCACACTGGCTCTAAAGGGAAAAGGAGCCTGCAATCCCAGCACATAGGAGGCTGAGACCGGAGAGATGTCATGAGTTCAAGGCCAGCCTACGCTAGTCCAGTCCTAGATACACCACAAGAGCCTGTCGCAGACAACCAAAAATAAACTGCCAAAACATTCAGGAACCCTCCAGCCGGAAAGATACCCTGAGGAACTCCTCCATGATTCACAGGCAGAGCCACTAAGTACAGAGAACCAGGGAAAGCTAGAGTAAATTACAACTGAAGGGACAATAATAACACGAGTATCACAGAATTAAACGAAGCTAAAAATAGCCTCCTGGTGTAGTGTCTGAATGGTAGATTTCTTTATGATTCTGAAGAAAGTCAGAAATTGTGGAAGAGATTAACTCTTCCAACCTTTAAAAGTTAAGCATCTCCGTTATTTTTGTTCCTTCTACTAGCTCATATTTATGACCATAAAGCTTGGATTTTGTTGTAAGATAAAGTAAGCAGATGCTCACTGTTTGCTTCTATTTGCAAGGATCAAACAGTTTTTTCCTGGTCATTATGAAATCTGGCTTGGTGTAGACTCTCCTTAGGTCTAGCTTGAGGCCATGTCTGTCTTCATGCCCCTCCTATCTCACCCTCCTGTGATCTCCACGAGGCCTTCTAAATCCCAGATCTGATTTCCAGATAAGGATATCAAAGCAGTGAGTGATTTAGCTGAGACCAGCCTTCCAGCCATTCCAGTTCACCTATTCCCCAAGGTCATGGCTCCTGTGGCTTCTGCATCCCTAGGGCTTGATGAGGTTATCAGAGGTACATCATGAATGTCTTGAATGTCTGATTCTGCTTTCTCCTGCTGTAACAAAATAACCATGACCTGGTGATTAACTGATAATGGTTTATTAGGTTAGAGTTTCTGGACTGGGAAGTCCAGGAGAGTGGTGCAGGCATCTGGCAAGGCATTCTCGATGTATCATAAACACGCTCAGGTCTCTCTCCTAATATCAACTCTCAGACCTAACCTCATAGCTGCACCCAATCCTAGTTACCTCTTCAATGCTAATCACCTCCCCAATCCTAGTTACCTCCCTAGTACCTGTTTTCCCCTGTCCCCACTATCCCCCAGCCACTAGCAAGGCCTCACTATTAAATATAGTCAGCAATGTACAGCATTACGTTTCTAATACATAATTTTTGGGATATACATTCATGCCTAAGTTAACTCACAAAATTAGGAAAGAAGACAACAAACTACTTACTAGGTTTAGTCAATCCCTTACATTTCGAGGCCATGTAGCCTGGAACTGTCTACATAAAGCTCATTTGCTTGACTCCATCTCCACACTTCCCTACGCTTTTTTTTTTTTTTTTTTTGTAACCTCAGAAGACACAGAAAGAGTAATTATTGATTCATTGTGAGCCACAGCAGCCTCTATAGACCTGACCACTCATTGATTTCAGGTCTAATTAATGGGCTTAAAGGAAGCTGTGCTGATGGCCAACAAAGAAGCCCATGAAGAGTCAAAATGGTTTTGCCCCTTCCCTTCCAACCACCTTGTTTTAAAAAATAATGACACATTAAATAAAAGTAAAGCTGACACGTGGGCATTTTGTTTTAACATTTGGTTTACCAAATGTATTGAGATCAAAGCTTCTCTGAGGAAAAAACGTAAAAGATCTTGAGTCATTACAGATGCTAGCCAGGTGGAAAAAGGACTTGGGTCAGAGACTGAGTTCCCTGAACTACCAGCATCGAGCAAGATGGCAGCTGAAGACAGCTGCTGGACCAGAGCTAAGGGCCACTTTTAAGATGAAGAATTGGAAAAGAAGACAGAGGTTGCTTACATTGGCAAGGTGTGATTCTGCAAAACAAAACAAGCTTTGGGATGAGAGGGCAGTCCATAGTTGGGGCTGATGATCCAGAAAGTTTATGATAAAAAGGATACAAAGGTCCTGACCCTGGACTATAGTGAGATTAAGTAAAATTTTCGATATACAATTAGAAATGTAAAGCACTGTCTGCTGGCTTCACTCACAGCTCCTCGATGATTAACTTCCCTAACTTCTTCAGGATAGTGCTGGGGGTTGAACCTAGGGTTTCAATGTGCTAAGTAAGTGTCCTACCACTGAGCTGAATCTCCAACCTTCTTCTTTGCTTTTTATTTTGAGACAAAAATCCCATGAAGTTGCTCAAACAGGCCCTGGATTTATCCTGTAGCCCAGGCAGGCCATGAATTTTTCATCCTCCTACCTCAGCTTCCTGAGCAGCTGGGATTGTAAACCAATAACATCAAATCTAGATCCTCTATGTACCTTCCAGCCCTTGTCATTGGGCTTAATATATCTCTGTTTGTTTGCTTGTTTATTTGTTGTTTTCTCCCTTTATACACAGATAGCCTATGATTTGACTAAGAATGTGTCCCTCACCAAAGTCTGATTTATTTGAATGCTTAGTCACTAGGGTGTGGAACTGATAAGATTAGAAGAATTAGGAGGTATGGCTTTGTTGGAGAAAGTATGTCCCTTTGAGGTTTCAAAAGCAAGTGCCAGACTCAGTCTCATTCTCTCAATCTACATATCGGGATGTAGCTCTCAAATACATCTCCAACACTATGTCTGTCTTCCATGCCTGCTGCCATGCTCCCAACAATGATAATGGACTAAGACTCTGAAAAGTGTAAGCAAGCCCCCAATTAAATGCTTTCTCTTATAAGAGTTGCTGTGGTCATGATGTCTCTCCACAGAAATATAACAGTGATTAAGTCAGAAGGTGGCACCAGGGAATGGTGTCTATTTCTGTGGTAGACCAGATGATGCTTTTTGCTGGAGGAATATGAAGACCTTAGGACTGTCAAGTAGAAAAGCTTTTGAATGCTTTAAGCAGGGCTTAATCGCCCATCCTCACAAGCACATAAAGATAGTACTGCGTGTGATTTGAACTATAGGTGCCCAGATCAAGAAGTTTCTGAGGGGAAAATATTAATAAATGGATTAAAGGATCCTTATCTGATATTTTGGCAAAGAATATGGCTGCTTTTTTAAAACCCTGTTCTAAAATTTTTCCTGGGGCTTTTAAATTAACAGTGTTGGCAGAGGAGATTTCAAGATGGCATAGCACTGACTCTTATGTGGTTATCAGCAGGCACTTTTATGTACATTAAGAAAAAAAAGGAACAAGTGGGGTAAGGAGAAACAAAATGTACAGTTTGGGAAGAAAAGGGGCAACTGGAAGTGTAATGGTTCCAGTTAGAGGATAAAATGTTTAATAAAAATCTTGATGCTAAATGGGATAAGGGAGTGGTGACCTCGTAGCAAGACCCAACCCAGCTAAGCTTACTACTTGTGAAAAGGATTTAAAGGAAGGTTTAAGTGGTGAAAGAAACTATCAACAGCAGAACACTGATACAAATGTAATTGAAGAGGGGGCCAAGTTCCAGGTCCACAAAGTACAGAGCTTGGCAGCTTTGGCCAACGGCTGTGGCTTTAGAGTCAAAGATACAAAAAGGGAGCTGTGACGTCCCCCTCGATAGTCACAGAGAGATGACGAGGCTAGGCACAAGTCAGACACATGCTTGAAGGCCCAGATAGGACACTGTGTGAAGCAGTGGAGGAAAAGCCTGGATTTTGTTGGAGACCCAAGATGTTGGAGATGCTCGAGTTGTGGGATACCTGTTAAGGGAAGCTGCAGATGGTGTGTGGAACCGAGAAAGAGAAGTGTGCTGCAGTCAGCCCAGCTGGAAGGAGCTGGAGCTCTGGAGAGCGCTTTGACATCAGACATGGAGGTGCAGAGTCTGGAGTTTGCTGGTTTTTGGTCTTTCTTTGCCTTGCTTTCCTCACTGTGCTCCCCTTTGCCCCTTTTAGAATGGTAATGCATGTTCTGTGCCATTTGCAGGTTGGAAGTATGTTTATTTATTCTGTTTTTACAGAGGATTACAGTTAAAAGATTGCTAAGAGTCTCAAAACAAACTTTGAACTTTAGGCTTTTACACCGAATTGAGACCGTAATAAACTATGGGAGTTTTTTTGAAATTAGACTAAATGCACTTTGCATTGTGATATGGCTATAAGTCTATAGAGGCCAGGGGGTAGAATATGATAGCTTGAATAAAAATAGTCCCCATAGACCATTTAAATGCTTAGTCACCGGGAGTAGAACTATTTGATAGGGTTAGAAGGGTTAGGAGGTGTGGCCTTGTTGGGAGAAGTGTGTCACTGGCCTCTGGAACTATAAGCAAGCCCTCAAATGCTTTCTCTTAAAAGAGTTGTTGGGGTCATGGTGTCTCTTTATAGCAATAAAACAGTGACTAAGACAGCCTACCATAAACTAAGAAACTAAGGTCTGTCTCTCCTGTCAGGAGGGATGGAGTGAAGTTGACTTTCAAAATATGGTGCTCAGCCAGAGAGGAGCAGGGAAGAAAACCAGGGGAAATGGTGAGGATAAAGAAAGTATAAGGAGCATTTCCCCCTGGGAATTAGGCTCAGGACAAAGGAAATAATCACGGAAGGAAGCTTCACCACCTAGACATGACAACAGACTGCATGGTACACTACTGCCATCTAGCCTTCAACCCCATCTACAGACCACCATAAACATCATGGAGTGTGGCCCAAACATCACGTTTCTATTATCATGTAGTTCATTGGGATTTGCAACAGATGTATCAGAATATTTGACTTAACACAGAGTTTCAATTATAGTGTCCTTTCTGTTGTTTAATATAACCCAATATTTCAATATTTTGTGACTGCAGCACCCTGATCTTGGGAATTAACAAGTGAAGACTTAATTTGTACTGATGCCTTTATATGCAGAAATAATAACAATCCTTTGTTGTTCAAAGCTCTCTATCATCCAGGCTTGGAGGTTTCAGCAGGATATGAGTAATAACTCTCATCATAAACACCACAGCAATTTAGGTTGTCAGACTAGAGTGATGTTAAAAATCTGTCAGATGACTAATTAACTTCTCAAGGAGTCTTTCAAAGGATATAGCCAAGCAAACCATTTTTAAGCCAATGTGGCAAATCTATGACAGAAAACAAACTCACCAAACATGTTAGTACCAGTAGACTCCAAATCCAGGTTGAGCTGTGTAGGGAGTGGAGGAGGATGGGGGGAGTTAAAAGGTCCACATCATGCATTTCAACCCAGGCCCAGAGAAAACCCCAAGAGAAGTATTCTGACTAACAACACTCCTGATTATGGATGACACTTATTGACTTGAGGTGCATATAAAAATATCATCTGCTTTAATATTCAGTGATAGCTTGTATTTCACCTAATAGAGTTCTATTTTCCTATATAGAGTCATGTTTAGATTAGGAGCAGAGGCCAACTAGAGAAGAGACCTGCAGTTCAGAGCAACCCCACCCAATGTCAGCACATCTCAGTTTCTGGGGTAGCTTCTGGGAAGGGAATAATAAAGCCCGTGAGTCAAAACTTTAAAAACACTATTGTGACATGAAGCTTAGTGTCAAATTCCATGTACGACTGTTTCACATACCCAAATCAAACAATACCAAACATGACAGCCTAAATGGTGGTGACACAGGGAAAAGAAATACCTTTGTAGGATACTTTGCCAATCATAAAAATAAAACATACACCTCAAAAAATATGTTAAAAATAAAAAAGAAATGAAAAATCCTTAAGGCTAGTACCTAGACATGACAACCTATAGCACTCTGGTCTAGAAAGACAAGCATATCAATTTATGTATAGATAAGATGAGATCACACTACGAAGCCGAGCTGCTTTTGAGCCTGTTTTTTTTTTCTACACAAGTGTAACATACACATTCATATTAACAAATAACACACTGTAACATCCTTTTAAGTAGTCACTGTTTGGTATAGCAAATTTAACTTCCTCAAGATGGTCAGTTGAGTTATTAGCATAAATGTTGTGGTAAATTCTCCAACCCAAATAAGCCCATCCAAAGAAAACACAACTCAATTGAATACAAGCTCGAGCCTAGATTGGGCAGATCCACCACTACACTACTCCGTTCCTCAGCTATGAGATCCCTTATAACTTGTGGTTTTTCCAGGCCACGTGCTTCAGCTCCATCTTTCTCCTCCTCTTCCTCTTCCTCCTCTCTCTCCCTCTCCCCAACTCTTCAGCTCCACCTTCCCGTCCCCCGCCCAATCATCTGCTTTCACCTTTATTTCACAAGTTAAAATGGGGAAGGTTCTGATGAAGTCACCTGTGTCCTGAGTACTAACTAGGCAGCCCTTCTTGGGGAAGCAGAATTAACATCAAAATACAAACAGCTCCAGGGTAATCCACAACATATAAATACAAACTCATACTTTCATTTTGGCATTTACTGAGGGCAAAAAAAATTGAGTAGAGCTGAGGTGGTGTTAGAGTGTCATAGTTTAATAAAAACAAACAAACAAAACAAAACAAAAAAAACAACTAAGGATGTATGGAAATACCCTATGTAAACCCACTACTTTGAAATCTAATTTTAAAAGAGTCCTTAAAAGGTTTGGACAGAGATACTTTGTGTGAGTGGATAATGTTTTCCCAAGAAGACATGGGCTATTAAATGAAAATCTCAGTGCTGTGTGTGGGATACCTCCCTACAAATTATTGGGCAGGGAAATTGCAGCCCTCCCTTCACAAAACAACAAAACAACCAGACAACTGAACAACAACAAAGCAGGCTAACAGCATTGCTATTGGCTTCTCACCATAGCTAAATACTAAGACCATATTGATGTGAATAAAGCACACTTTGGCTGCAGACCAGGTAGAAATCAAGCTAGTACAGACTGGAAACTTCCTCTTTTTGGCTAGCTTTTGTGCTTACAGATAGTCAACAGAGAAGAAAAGTCATCAATGGACTTACTCAACACTGGCCCCTGTGTGCTGTAGTACCAACCCAGTGTATCTAATGGTACAGAAGTGTCACGGCTGGTACAAGGGTGATCAACCATTTTCTGATGGGATTTAAGGGGAGAATTTGTACCTGATTCTGTAAATCTCTCCAAAAGCCCATGATTTGGGAACTTAAAGGCTTAGAAGGAAACATACTGTTGCTTCACTAAATAGAATGTTCTCAACCTACTTACTAAGTATTTATGTTTTTACCCACAGATCTGTTTGCTACCCATGATGCTCTTGGCATTGGTGAGAAAAGTTTCTTTTTGCATGGGAAGTAGTTAATGCAGAGACTTACAACTATTCAAAGTGCCAAGAATAGCTACCTGTTGAGTGCTCATTTCTAAATAGTTATATCAACTAACACCTTCTACAATGCTCAGGGAACAATTCATAAGGTCAGGGGGGCTGTAAGAGCTTAAGGATGGTGATTAAGTGCTATGATTCTGTCTCCAGACATTGCATGGCCCACTGCACTCATGACTTCACAGCAGCTAAGCACACTGCACAAGATCAAGGCAATCAACCCTTAGCGGAGGAAGCTATTGGCAGCTAATGGCCACTGAAGGAAGTATTCTTGGGGGAATCTAAGAGAAGGGGAATATTTATATTAGAGGTGATCAAAATATGTTGTACACATCTAAGGGATTGCCAGAGAATAAATAAAAATATTAAAAAATAAAGTTTTCTTAAATAAAAAAGAATTGGAATCACCAATTCATGGCCATGGATAAGTGACACTAGATCTCTTCCAGGAAGAAAGCACAGGGCATGTAGAAAGTGGATGTTTTCTTCCTAATGCCATTAGCAGTACTGGGTATTTTCCCATGTTTGGGGACAGGTTAGTGGATAAACCATGGTTCTGGAAGTAGGATTCCATAACCAGTTTCAAATCCAAGTTTTGCTGTAACTCAGCTCCACTGTCTTCCTCAGCTGCTCACAGACTTTGTAAACCAGGGATAGTGTCATTGAACCTGCGTGAAATGGTTATTATCGGAATTAAATGAGTTGATTTAATACCACAGACAATAGCTCTCAACAAACACACACTCTCATTAAACCAGATGGTGTTCATCAAAAGGTTAAAAATAATGAAGGAGGGGGTGGATAATTTCTATTTTCTTTGATTATTACTACAACTGTGCTTAACTTTTATTAATTATGTTCAGTTCTGAGCCTTGTCACATCTATTAGCCAATCATCATTTACAAATAAAGATGATAGCTGTATTTTTGGTTTATTTTTCTTTGCTAACCACATTAAATTTCTAAAATAATAGAGACTAAAGCAGTGATCATAAAACTCCCCATGCATTTATGTGAAAAAAAGCTCTGAATGTTTCAAATTATAAAACTGTAAATGGTTACAGCAAAGGCACTTTTTCCACATGTTTTTCTTACTAAGTTTCTTTAGATACAAACTGTATTATTTTTAAATTAGGGCATTCTTTTGGAGGGGGAAGTTTTGAGTATTTTAAATTAAAATATTTTTATTAACCAAACCTAATGTATACTTTTAATAAAGACCATACCATATTTTTTTATGGCAACAAAGTCTCCTTTTGAAAACCGAAAACAGATTTCCTGAGCTTCCCTGGCGAGTCTCGAGCCTGCAGTTCTCTTGCCTCTGCCTCCCAAGTACTGGGATTATAGATGTGTGCCACCACATCAAGCTAAAACCATTGTAATTTCAAACACCAAGAATGCCAAGGATTGACATTTAAAATCTACTCCATAAATAAGCTTGCAAAGCAAAAGAAACACACAAGATATTGATAGATGGTGTCAAATGACCAACAATTATTTCTGTTCAATAAATATATACTGTAAGTAATGGAAAAATAGACCCAAAGCCACTGAACCCTTTAAGTTTATAAAGAGCTGTCCTTCGGTGCCCACCCTCCAATACTGAGGACAGACCCCAGAGCCTCACACATACCAGACTCAACTATGCATTACAGTCTCCCTCCACACTGATGGTCCTACTAACTCAGCCAAACTCCTCCTGTCTCAGCCTCCTAAAAAGCTGGCATTATGGCCTAGTACTTTATGTTCCTCAATTTTCCTCCTAAAAAAACTGTATGTTTCAGAAGACCCCGTTTCTCACAGCCCATGGCCTGAGAAGGAGCATGAACTTCTACATATAAAAGAGTTCAGTACAAATCAGGCTTCCAGTTGTTAATTCCCCAAATCGGGGTACTACAGTCACAAAATATTTAGATATTGTTTTATGTTGAACAACAGAAAATACAAGGTATTAAAACTCTATGCTAAATCAAATATCATGGATCTTTTATAAATCCTAAAAAAAAATACATGAAAGAAGGCTGTACATCTGAGGGGAAAATTGTAAATCAAAATAAGAATGTATTTACTAGATGGCTAAAGTGAGCCAGACCCTACACTGTGGGCTTACATAGTCACCTCCTATCAGCAGTCTACCTTCTCCCAACAAGGACACATTGTCAACTTGTCTTTGTCTTGGTCACATAGTCTTCCACAAACACATTGCAAATGGCACAGTGGCAGTCACGGCTGACCATCTGTCCTACACAGAAAGGTGGGTAAAGACTCTAGAGCAGTGGTTCTCAACCTTCCTAGTGCTGCAACTCCTTAATACACTTCCTCATGTTGTAGCAACCCCAAACATAAAATTATTTTCATTGCTACTTCATAACTGTTGTTTCACTACTGTTATGAACCATAATGTAAATGTCTGTTATGCGGGATATCTTGATATGCAGCACCTCAAAGGGAAAAGACCCACAGATTGAGAACCACCACCTTGGGGCTCTGTAGTCAGAACCCTGACTGATGAGGAAAGGCTACCCAGGGACCACTGTGGTCTACAAATGGAAGAAGCCATATCCCAGCATGTGTGAAAGCATTCCCCAATATGAGCAGCCACTTTTCCTGTTTACTCCTCTCATGGGCCATGTCCTTTGTACAAGAAAGAGCGGGGCTAGCTAAGAAGCACTAGGTTTACTTGTCTATAGAATATCCAGAATGCCAAATAAAGGAAATGTATCAGTTAAGGCAAAACAAAACAAAATAAAGCAAAAAACAAGTCCACAGAACAGTGCCAATGTTCTGAACAGAGATGCTGGGCATTTAAACAGCCTGGCTTCCCCTATTGTTCAATATACTAACACACCTACTATGCATGTGGGTAAATAGTTGAAGGAGCCAAGAGGTTTATTGATCCATAGAGACTGATTTCTAGAAATCACATTCCTGGTCCAAGCTCTAAGCAAAAAAAAAAAAAAACCTGAATTAAGTCTAACAAGTTAGAAATATCAAAAAAAAAAAAAAAAAAAAAAAAAAAAAAAAACACTCACAGTGTTCACCAAATAGATACAGAGTTCTGAACGTTGTTCTGCTGACATGCCTCAGAGAGATGCTTGATATATCTGCCTCTTTTGCTTTTATACAAACGTTTAGGATGAAGGACCTTTAGACAGTCTAGCCAAATCCTTGTGTGCCCGAATGTTTTCAGTGATGGACTGGGTGACTTTTTCCTGGGTCACACAGCTTATAGAAAATGGACCTAGAGTGTGGGCTGCAATTAATCATGGGGTATGCAGTAGCCCAATGCTATCTCCCTTAATAGTCACTCTCGATCTTAAGAGAGAGGAAAGCAGAAGTAATTATTGCTACATGCATTGTGCTACCAATCAGAATCGTCACTGTGGTTTGCTGAGGGGTGTTTTTACGTGGTTTCGTTTTTTCTGTATTTATATGTACCTCTGTTTCTGTTACTCTGTGAGGAAAGAGAGGCAGGCTGGGAAAAGAAGGGAGGAGGGGAAAAAAGGGAAGGGAGGAGAGGGAAGGGGGGGGAGGGGAGGAAAAGGAGGAAAGGGGGGGGGGGGAAAGAAAGGGGGGAAGGGGAGGAGGGGGAAAGAAAGAAAGGAAGGGGAGGGAGGGAAGGAGGGGAGGGAGGGAGGAAGGAGGAGGGGAGGAAGGAAGGGGAGGGAGGGAAGGGAGGGGAGGGAAGGGAGGAGGAAGGGAAGGGAAGGAAGGAAGGGAAGGAAGGGAAGGGAAGGAAGGGAAGGAAGGAGGGAGGAGGGGGGAAGGAGGGAAGGGAGGGGAGGGAAGGGGAGGGAAGGGAAGGGAAGGGAATGGAAGGGAAGAGAAGGGAAGGGAAGGGAAGGGAAGGGAAGGGAAGGGAAGGGAAGGGAAGGAGAGGGAGGTGGATGGGAGGGGCGCTTAGTGCCTACAGTGTTTGGGAAAAGTTTGAAAAAGATCCAAAGTAGATTTGTCATGCAAGTCAGGCTGAACACCTAGATTTGTCATGCAAGTCAGGCTGAACACCACCCACTACCAACCCTCTCCCTGCCATAAAGGAAAATAAAACTGCGACTGCAAAGAGAAATTTTAATAAAAATAAAAGTT
Organism: Rattus rattus; assembly: GCF_011064425.1. Lineage (NCBI taxonomy): Eukaryota > Metazoa > Chordata > Mammalia > Rodentia > Muridae > Rattus > Rattus rattus. The sequence goes on from NC_046157.1 coordinate 128,768,538, forward strand.
CAGAACTATGAGGCAGGGCTTTTCCAAAATACTAATGTAACCCAGATCAGTCCACATTCTGACTAAAATGTTAGGAATTGTGGAGAGTGCTGTTTTTCATCACTGCTTTAAACCCGATTATATAATGTTCTGAGGTAATTAACTGAACTCCCTCGCCTCTTTGTTCTCTGAGTTCTGCTATGCCCAGAGATACTTCAGGTGGGGATATGTGGTATGACTTCCCCCTCCTCTGAAAATCCAAAGAGGCAGCCAATCCAGAGGGCAACATTCATCATTGAGGCTTCACTTTGAGCCAGGAAAGAAAAATTGAGCGGTAAAGAAATTTCACACAAAGGAACTAAAGTTTCTGTGCTACTTCCCTTTCTCTTCCCTCTCTTCCTCCTCTCCTTCTCCTCCTCCTCCATTCTCCTCTCCCTCCTCCCTCTCCTCCTCCCCTCCTCTCCCATTCTCCTCTTCCTCTTCCCATTCCTTTTCTTCCTTCCTCCCTCCTCCTCTGACCCCCTAAGTTGCAAGGTCCCTTTATTTTACCTTTAAACCCATGTCTAAGTTTCCCAAAACCTATTTTCTAATATTTTTAAAGAGGGTACATTTCAATTGCTTCTCACTTTGGAGCCCATTAGCATCTTAAATGATTCCAATTTCATTCTGGACCTTTCAACATGAAATAGGAGGAAAATGACTGCCACTCTGTCACCGCTGTCATTGCCTTGTTATAACTGTCATTGTGGAAGCCTCTACATCTTTACCTCTGAATTCCCATGGAGGGCCAAGCCCCATAGTAATGCTAGGAGTTAGACGCCAATGTTTTCTCTTAGTTTACTAACCATGAATACTCTACTAAACTCCAAGCAGGAATATTAAAAGACAGGATTTCGGTGACTAAGCTTAGACATTCAATCCTCTTCCTATTGCAAAAACAGTCAAGAAAGAGCAAGAGCTAAAGGAAATCTTGAGGTATAATGTCCAGTGATTAAAAATAAGAGGCAAAAACATAACTCTAATTATCCCCACTGGCAATGCTGAGACCTGTAAGAATCCAGGGTGAGTGGTATGACAATTTCCCTGTGCACATTATCAGAAAGAACACATGACCCTCAAATGGGCAGCATCCTCGTGCAGCACGCACTGGAATAGGGCTTGCATGGATTTGCCTATATCCTCAGATGCTCCAGGGAAGGTGGCTTGATGAGCCCCTCAATAGAAAAAGAACACCCCAAGCGCAGATGTAAGAGTAGGCAGGTTTTATTTCTTACTAACACATTAAAGAATCTGGCAATAATTTTTTTAAGCAGATGGATTGGAATATTTTGGGAAATGCTAAGGGGTTGATTTTGAATTGCTTTTTAGAACCTCAAGTTATAAAAATAAGATTTTGGCTAATGTAATTGCCTTCCAAATTCAGCAGTGCTTATTAAAAGCAGTAGCCATTGCTTTAACTTTGATCTAGAACAATCTACGAAGCAGTAGTTAGCCTTAATCAGGAACTAAAGTTCAAACAGTTAAAATAAAACTGAACTGAATGTCTTTTTAGTTCTGCAAAATAAGAGGAATCATCAAAAAAATAAACATGATCCCAAAACAAAGATGGGCCATGTCCCCATCAAGATTTTTGGTTATATTTCAGGTAGAGAAACCATTATTTCTGCCATTAGATTTGAGCCTAATCTTTTTTTAGGGAATCTGTTTTGTTGTTTACATTGTCTATGATAACATTAATAAGCTTTCGTCACAAAGACTTGTCTATATTAAACCCAAACTCAGGCTGCCTAACAGTCCTATACAAACTCTTGCTCATTCTAGTTGACTATTGATTCAAAAAGACATGAGTAAAAATGAAAGTTTGCAAGTTTTTGTTTTCTTCAACCTTGCTCTCTTCCAATGGACACAGTGGAGAGTTTGTTCTTTCTTTGGTTCTTCCCTTAGATCAATCATCTAGTCAATACTTATTGAACATCTGCTATGTACACTCCTTCAATGAATTTGCTTTCGTGGGCTGTCCAAATATACAACTACCAATCTTTGCTCAAACCTAATCCCATAAACCCTTAATTGCTCACTAACATAGTATCTTGCAAAAACATATTTCAGAAACCATAAAACTAATCTAAATGGCTAGTGCTTCTCTTCCCCACAACAATATGTCAAAAATATGCCAGTTGATCAATTTCAAGTGACCCTCCCTATTCTCTGATGTTGATGATGCAGAAGACCATGCTAACTACATCTGTAAATGAGCTGTGAGGTGCTCTCCTGGGCTAGCTACCTGCTTAGGAGACATTCTTTCCTAGTCTTCAGAAAGCCTAACTTGGCAACTCAAAATAAGCTATCAAAAAAGGATTTTCACTTGAGTGACTTTCCTCCAAATACTCCTGTCTCTAGAAAACATCATCCAAGATGCTCTGTTGCCAGGTACTCAGAGGACAAGATACAGAAAATGTACTGAGAGGCACATTGATGAGAGCAATGGACAGCAAGAATCCAAATCACAGGAAAGAGTTCAGAGAGGGAAAAGGCTTTAAAACAAATGGCTATGGATGAATCACATCGACTGAAGAAAGTCTAAAGTGTCCTCCCTAATGGAGAGTCAATAACAACAATAAACCAGACAAGCAGAGTCAGGTAAGCCGAAAATGGACACAGGGACAGAAGAGGGTCACAATATGTGAAAAGAGGTGTGATGTATTTTACAAATATTATTTTAAATATTACTCAACTCATTGTTTTCCAACTCTTAAACTTATAATCTCTGATGACCCCAAACCCCTTAGTTTACAGACCTCCTAGACTGGGCTTCGTACTTGTACCAAGTATGCTGGCATGTTACCTGGCTACTAACTGCAACCTCTTATTGGGACATACACACTCATTTCTGCGTTGACTCTGAAAGGTTGTTTAAGGTTTCACAAAGGGATGGTTTAGGATTCATTTCAACCTAAACTTTATCTTGGATAATGTGATGGCTATTCTTGGTTGTCAAGTTGACTGTACCTGGAACTAGCTAAAACTGAGGCAACTGTGTATAGCTGTAAGGAATTCTTTCCTTAATTAAATCGTTTGAAGTATGAAGACCGGTTTTTAGTTCATATCTTTTGAGGTAGGAAGATCCACCACTAATCTGGGCCACACCTTCTGCTGGCAGCCTATATAAAGAACACAGAAGAAGAAGGCTTGTTTCCTTAAGTTGCTTACTCTCACTCTCACTGGCAAGTCCATTTCTTCATTGACGTTAGAGCTTACTTCATTCAGGTATGTACCAAAGACCAGCTGAGACATCTAACTTCATGGACTAAGAAACTACTAGATTCTTACACCTTTCATTGGAAGATAGCCACTGTTGGACTAGCTGAACCAGAGCTATAAGCCAGTCTAATAAATACTGTATCTATATCAATAGATGTAGATATACATATCTATATAGAACTAGTCTATGTCACCTATATTCATTCTATCAGTTCTGTTCCTCTAGAGAATCCTGACTAATACAAATAAGTTGTAAATTATTGTAATCACACTGGAATTAGTATTATAGCTCAAAGGAAACCATTCTGGCATAATCAATCAATAATTTTTATGTCATATATCAGTGATATCCAAAGAAGAGAGCAATGGGCTTTAAAGGAGAACATTGGAAAACCAGGTTAGGTGGTAGACACCTATATACATCTAATCCTAGCATTCAAGAGACAGAGGCCTGGAGTTCTAGTCCAGCTTGAGCTAGAGTGTAAGGTCCATCTGAAAACAAGCAAACTAAAAAAAAAGAAAATATTAGAACTTAATTTCTAGATTTCAGCTATGGCATTCTCTCTCTCTCTCTCTCTCTCTCTCTCTCTCTCTCTCTCTCTCTCTCTCTCTCTCTTCCTTTCATCTATGCTAGGGACCAAATATAAGCTGTCATGAATACTAAAGAAGTACTATACAACTGACCTATACCCTCAGCCCTATACATAACAGACAGATTGTGAATTAACATACTTGGTGTGCATGCACCATTTAGGAATAAATTTTTATAGCTCATGGGGTTTAAAACTGATTGACAATTACTTTTTTCTTCTGGTAGAATTCCTGGCACCTTCCAAGACTATAAAAGCCGGCACTATGAATACTCCTTCCAGGTCAGCATCAACTTGATTTCTCCATGCTCTATGACTCATGAATGTGAGCTACAATAACTGGATATGTAGCCTTCTGCCACATATCCAAGAGCATTGGTTAGCAATTGGATAGCAAAGTACTGGTCAGACAAGACATGTCTACTGGTGCAACACTGACACCAACATTGTGGGGGTAACCAACCACTTTCCAAATCGATTTAAGGAAGTCCTGCTCTATAGATAAAATTCATATCTAACACCATTATCAGGCAAAGAACCAATGGCTAGAAATATCACAGATTCTAGGTGGGAACCTTTGTCTATTCTGCTAAATAAACACAGTATTAAACCAACTCCTAATGCCTTATACCCATAGACTAAAGCATCACTCAATTGTTTTCAGAAGTTGATGATCAACCCAGAGACCCCCTACTAGCCAAGGTACAGAAAAGACTGCAGAAAATTCAACCTTAAATGGAACATGCATACTCTGCTCCTTCCTCCACAGGGCCATGGGAATCACTGTGGAACAGGAAGCAGAGGGAGCATCAGAGCTAGAGGAGATGTTTGGCTGCAGGGAAACAGTGTTTTCTAGACCCAGCACGGCAGCTGCACATATGACCTCATAGCAGTTATGACAGCACACACAAGTCCTGTGAAAGCCCAACCCAGACCAAACCTCAACATGGACAGGGGATCTGGACACAAAGTTCCACCAATAACCATACTGCTGAAGCTTTTGCCATCGTTAGCTGCCGAGAGAGAAGGGTTGGCTTTCTCTAAGAGCGCATCCCCAGACAAACCAGCCATGCTTCAGCAGAAGGCCACATATCCAAGAGCATTGGTAGCAAGCACTGGCCTTGAAGGAGGGGAAGCAAGACTCGTGGTCAGTGGAAAGGGAAAGGGGAGATGGATGTCATTGAGCAAGGTGAATATGATCAAAGCAGGCTGTAGGTCTCAAAGAACTAAGGACTATGTTCTTATTGATAGGATGCAAAATCTTAAAAAGAATATGAAACTGTCCTCCCAAGTTTCCTCTACCAAATCCAGGTGTAGAAGTGCAAGCAATCCCAACAGTGGGGAGTATGAGGCAGGAGAATCAAGAATTTAAAGACAGTCTGGGCTACAGCGTGGGATCCTATCTCAAAACTAATAAATGAACAAGAGAAAAATAAAAGATAGGTCCTTTGAAAAATCAATGCAGGGACAGGATACAGTCTAGGAACTGAGTGCCACTCTCCTGCAAGTGCAAAATTAACATTCTCCTGCTTAACATAGTCAGCTTCCAGCTATTACTATTCATTTCGGAATACACAGGACATATTTAGAAAATGGCACACCACCAGAAAATGTGGGCTGGAGTGTAGGACTTTTGCCTAATACAATGTGGCTATAATTTTTTTTATAAAGCCAGAAAAGAAATCTGTTTCCCAAACCATTTAGGTTAGAATACAGCCCTCCAATGAAAGAACTCTGTGAAGTAGAGTAGCATCAGTTCACTACAAATAGTTATTCACAGAAGCTGTACTTTCAAACACAGCCTTCTAGGGCCCAGTGCTACAGCAGTTGAGTAGCATTTTTGAGCCCAAGGCTTGATCCACAGGGAAGGAAACAAACAAAAAACCAAATTATCAAACATAGCCAGTGGTATTGGTTACTGACAATTACATTCACAATAAGAAGAGTGTAGGTTTTATCAAATGCTTCATAAAGCATCATAAATATACTTTGGTGAAAAATAAGTATTTAAATATACCTCTTGATAAAAATGAGATGCCTATTATTAACAATATTCAGAAATGCAAGAAGTGCACATCCACCAGCTACATAAAGTCTGGCAGAGGCAGAGAGAAGTGGGTGGATACTACAAATGTCATCAAGTATAAATTAAAGGGAATTGCTGTATTTATTAGGATACTGTACATTTTCCTTTAATGACAATATGTTTTCAGATTAGATTAAAAATTACACCTCAAAAAAAAAAAAAACATCCTTCAAAGGGAAGTGCTGTGCAAGCTTGGAGACCTTAATTCAGATCCTCAGGACCTACACCAAAGGCCAGGAAACACTGAAAGTGCTTGTAACCACAGGACTGGAGGGTAGAGACAGGTAGATCCAGGAGCCCTCTGCCCAACATCAAAAGTGAGTTTTAGGGTCAGTGAGAGAAGGGAGGAAGCAACAGAGGAAGATTCCCAACGTCCTCTGCCCCATCACACACACACACACACACACACACACACACACACACACACACACACACGAGCATATAAAATGCTCAACTCCTAAGCCCTCCAAACTCACACTTAATTTACACTGTATCTAAAGCATTTGGGGTTTCATAGCACATCTATTTTCTCATTACTTACTGAAAAACCCAGGAAACGACAACAGAGCTCAAGGTGTGTAAAACAGGGAAACTCTGAACCACTAAAAGACTGAGGGTCTCCTCCTCCTTCAAAAATATCTACATAGAATAATATTATATCCTTAACTCACTAAAGCATAATTGTGAAAACACAAGGGAGAGACTAGTTATGCTAAGTATGTAGACAAAGCCGTAATCGATAATTTACCAGTAGTTGCATAATAACATTTTGTTCCTCAATTCATTAAATTGTTGCTATTAAAAAGAAAAAGAAAATCAAGCCCAATCTGAAGGTTTGTTTGTTTGTTTGTTTGTCAAAGATAAAAAAATCAATAGAACATTTGTGTGAAATGGGAAAAATAGAAAGTGTTATTCTTTGGAAATGAAAACTTTTTTTTCAATGTTATAGGAAAAAACCTCTAAACACCACAGAAGGCATTTATTCTCAAGCCTTCACAGGTTACAGGAATTGAAGAAGCTCCACAGTTTAAAAGGAAGTCTTTGCCCTTTTTTTTATTGGATACTTTATATATTTACATTTTAAATGTTATCGCCTTGCCTGGACCCCCTCTCCCATCTCCCCTTCCCCTACTTCTATGAGGATGCTCCCCTCCCACCCACCCACTCCCACATCAACACCCTGGCATTCCCCATACACTGGGGAAACAAGCCTTCACAGAACCTAGGGCTTTTCCTCCCATTGATGCTGGAAAATGCCATCTTCTGCCATACATATGCAGCTAGAGCCATGTGTACTCATTGGTTGGTGGTTTAGTCCCTGGGAACTCTGGGGGCTCTGGTTGGTTGATGTTGCTGTTCTTCCTATGGAGTTGCAAACCCCTTCAGCTCCTTTAGTCCTTTCTCTAACTCCTCCATTAGGGACCCTGTTCTCAGTCCAATGGTTGGCTGTGAGCATCCGCCTCTGTATTTGTCAGGCTCTGGCAGAGCCTCTCAGGAGATAGCTATATCAGACTGCTGTCAGCATGCACTTCTTGGCATCCGCAATAGTGTCTGGGTTTGGTGTTTATATTTGGGATGGATGCCCAGGTGGGGCAGTCTCTGGGTGACCTTTCCTTCCGTCTCTGCTCCACACTTTGTCCCCATATTTCCTTTAGACAGGAGTCATTCCGGGTTAAAAATTTGGAGATAAGTGAATGGCCCCATCCCCCAACTGGGTGCCTTGCCTAACCTCTGGATATGGTCTTTACAGGTTCTCCCTCTCCTTTGTTAGGCCTTGCAGCTAATCTCATCCCTGTTGATTCCTGGGAACCTTTTGCTTTCCTGGCATCAGGGACTTGCTGGTGGCTACACCCAGTTTCCCTTCCCACATTGCTATAAACCTCTGTTCAAATTCCTGTCTACTCTTATACCTGATCCTGTACCCCCACCCCCTTTTTCCTCCCAAGTTCCTCCCACCCTCTACCTCCCATGAGTATTTTGTCCCCCCTTCTAAGAAGGACTGTAGCATCCACACTCTGGTCTTCCTTCTTCTTGAGCTTCATATGGTCTGTGAATTGTATCTTGGGTATTCCGAGCTTTTGGGCTAATATCCATTTATCAGCAAGTGCGTACCATGTGTGTTCTTCTGTGACTAGGTTACCTCACTCAGGATGGTATTTTTTAGTTCCATCCATTTGCCTAAGAATTTCATGAAGTCAATGTTTTTAATAGCTGAGTAGTACTCCATTGTGTAGATGTACCACATTTTCTGTATCCATTCCTCTGTTGAAGGATAAATGGGTTCTTTCCAGCTTCTGGCTATTATTACCGAAATCAATCAACAGATTCAATGCAATCCTCATCAAAATTCCCACTCAATTCTTTAGAGTTAGAAAGAGCAATTTGCAAATTTATTTGCAATAACAAAAAACCCAGGATAGCAAAAACTATGCTTAACAATAAAAGAATTTCTGGGAGAATCGCCAACCCTGACCTCAAACTGTATTATAGAGCAATCGTGATAAAAACTGCATGCTATTGGTACAGAGACAGGCAGGTAGAATAGAATTGAAGACCCAGAGATGAACCTAAACACTTATAGTCACTTCATCTTTGACAAAGGAGCTAAAACCATCCAATGGAAAAGAAGACAGCATTTTCAACAAATGGTGCTGGTTCAACTTGCAGTCAGCATGTAGAAGAATGCAAATCGACCCATTCTTATTGTCTTGTACAAAGATCAAGGACCTCCATATAAAACCAGATACACTGAAACTAATAGAAGACAAAGTGGGGAAGAGCCTCAAACACATGGGCACAGGGGAAATTTTTCCTGAACAGAACACCAATGGCTTATGCTCTAAGATAAAGAGTTGACAAATGGGACCTCATAAAATTACAAAGGTTTTGTGAGGTATAGGACACTGTCATTAGGACAAAACAGCAACCAACATAATGGGGAAAGATTTTTTACCAATCCTACATCCGATAGAGGGTTTATATCCAATATACACAAAGAACTAAAGAAGTGAGACTCCAGAGAACCAAATAACCCTATTAAAATGGGGTACAGAGCTAAACAAAAAATTCTCAACTAAGGAATATCAAATGGCTGAGAAGCACCTAAAGAAATGTTCAACATCCTTAGTCATCAGGGAAATGTAAATCAAAACAACCCTAAGATTCCACCTCACACCAGTCAGAATGACTAAGATCAAAAAGTCAGGTGACAGCAGATGCTGGCAAGGATATGGACAAAGAGGAACACTCCTCCATTGTTGGTGGGCTTGTAAGCTGGTACAAACACTCTGGAAATCACTCCAGCGGTTCCTCAGAAAACTGGACATAGTATTTCCTGAGGACCCAGCTATTCCTCCCCTGGGCATATACCCAAAAGATGCTCCAATATATAACAAGGACACATGCTCTACTATGTTCCTAGCAGTCTATTTATAACAGCCATTGATTTTCTATTGGTTCTTTTCAAATGCCCTTGCCTAGATACCTGAATGGATGTTTCCTATCCCTTTAAAATGAAATATGAATGATAGAGAAAGCATTCTTAGTTTGTACTGTATGTCTGACAGATTGAGGATGGGGTTAGAGCCCACCTAGACTTCCTCTGTGAGCAGCTCACAGAGGGCACAGGCCCTACTCAGGAAGCAAGCTCCCTGCCCTCCCAACCCTGACCAGGAGGATGCAGGAACAGTGGGGAATTTAAAAACAGAACCTAGCAGCAGGGAATGGTTTCAGGTAAAGAGAGGACTTGACCTGGGCTCTGAAGAGCAGAAAGATTTAGACAGGAAATGAAGAAGAAGAAAACACCCCACTGACATCTCTAGTCAGCACACAGTAGGTTCTTGGGACAGCAAATACAGTTACACAAACACACATGTCTTCAGGTGCTACGTGTGATATTATTACTTTCTCTGCTGCTCAGTAACATCAAGGGCAGCTTTAATATTTCCAGGAGCCTTGCAGTGGCTAGTTCACTGTGTAGTCTTTTAGCATGTGTTCAAACACTTGATTGCTAATATGCCACTATTAAATGGACAGAAAATGTAAGTTCCAAAGAACTTATCACTATTCCCTTTCACTTTACTCTCAACAGCTCCCATTCCTAATCTTCAGAAGCATTTCATAAAGATCAGTAACAGAAAAAAAATCGACCCAGAAGAAATGATAACTCTTAACAGATACAGCGTTTGAGAATAGAGCAGGCTGAGACATAGAGTCTTATGTCAACACATGGGAAGTCCTGTCCTGCTTTGTAACTCCACATGGAAACCCACTGACAGCACCTGGGGAAACAGCCAGCAGCCAAGGGAGGGCCAACTTCCAGCAGTCCTGGAAGTCAGGAGCACCTACTAAAATCCCGCTAGTGAGAGTACCACAGGCAATGCCACGGCCAATGAGGGGTGCATATCTGATAAGTGGTATAATCCAGCAGGGTCTGAGAAGCCCCTACTAGGCTATTGCGTAGGTGTACTGAGTCAACCCCTCCTTTCCTAATGCAGAAGATGAAGAAACAGAGGTGCAAAGCATTGAGCACAGACAAGGCAGGGAATGAGACAGTGAGCTTTTCTCAGCACCTATAGCTATATATCTGTTGGCTGCCTTCCTCCATTCCCAAAAGTAAATTTCGTATTCAAAAGCAAAAAGAATCTGCAGTCCTTGGTAGAATATCACTAATCTATTTATAGACAGAAAGACAACCAAGAGTAAGAAGGCATGCTTCCTTTAAGGTTGCACGCTCCCTGTCTGCCAAGATGCTAAGGTTGCTTATTCTTCCTAAGGAGTTCTGACTCTGAATTGAAAGTGCTGCTGACATTTCGAAAAACTGGTCTTTCTTGCACCCAATAATATAGGACAATGCCCACTAAAACCCAGCAGCAACTCCCAGTCACATTCAAATCACCCCAACCGTTTCTCACTGAGATTCAATAGGTTTCTATGTTATGTGCTTTTTTAGTCCATCGGCCATGGCAACTAGAACAGAACAAGACAATGGTAGTAAGGCCTACCATAATGGTCCTAGAGGTTAACATTCCCTTGTAGGTGGAAGAAGAGGGCATCGAGAAGCCTTCATCTAAGATTCAGCCACAGTTCCTCCAGTCCATCCCCCAGCTGCAAGCAATCGTGGGAAATGGTGGTGTAGAGTAAGTAGGTTAATTGAAAGCAGAGATCCACGAGCTTTCGTGAGGTTCCCCCCATGGTGGAGTGAAGCTCGGCAGTGATGCAGCTATTTGGGGGTCACATGTGTTCATATATCTAATCCCTTACCCCATGTTCTTTAAGAAAGTCCAATAAACTCATTGGTTTCACCAAATTTTCCCAACTTAAACAAGGAGATACCTATAAAGGTGCAGGAAGTATAAAGAGCAGCAAGTAGATGTGTCCCTGTCACAAAATAATCAAAACACTAAACATAGAACAAAGAAAAAGTATTAGAAGCTGCAAGGGAAAGGGGCCAAGTAACATATAAGAGCAGACTGATTAGAATTATGACTTCTCAATAAGGACTCTAAAAGCCAGATAGGCCTGGAGAGATGTCTTGCCTAAGACTCTAAGAGACCACAGATGCCAGCTATCATAACACCAAAACTTTCAATCAACATAGATGGAGAAAATATTCCATAATTAAGTAAAACGTAAACAATATCTATCTATAAATTCAGCCTTACAGAAGGTGCTAAAAGAAAATTTCCAACCCAAGGAGGTTAATTACACTCATTAAAACAGGAAATAATCTAATACCAGCAAAACCAAAATAAGGGAAGCATACACACACACATACAAACACACACACACACACACACACACACACTCATATGCACACACTAGCAGCAGCAGCACTAACAACAAAATAACAGGAATCAACAATTATTGATCACTGATAGCTCTCAACACCAATGGCCTCAATTCCCCAATTAAAAGATATAGACTAGCAAAATGGATTAAAAAAACGAATCCATACTTCTCCTGTATCCCACATCTCAACATCAAAGATAGACATTACTTCAGGGTAGAAGTTTGGAAAAACATATTCCAAGCAAACAGATTTTATAAGCAAGCTGGTGTAGTCATTTTAGTATTTAAAAAAGTAGACTTCAAACCAAAACTGATCAAAAGAGATGGCAAAAGAAACTATATACTCATCAAAGGAAAAACCCACCAAGATGACATTTCAATTCTTAACATCTATGACCCAAACACAAGGGTACCCACTTTTGTAAAACAAACACTACTACAGTTTAAATTGCATATTGACACACACAGATATTTGAAGACTTCAATACTTCACTCTCACTAATGGACAGGTCATCCAGACAAGAATGAAACAGGGAAATACTGGAGATACAGACGTTACAAACGCAATGGACCTAACAGGTATTTACAAAAGTTTTCACCCAAGCACAAAAGAATATTATGAACCTTCTTCTCAGAATCTTGGAGAACTTTCTCCAAAATTGACCAAATACTCTCACAAAAAGCAAGTCTCAATAGACAAAAGAAAATTGAAATAACTCCCTGCAAACTATGAGAGCACTATGTATTAAAGCTGGACTTCAACAACAGAGAGAAGAGAAAGCTTACAACCTCATAGAAACTGAACAACTCTGTACTCAATGTACAATGACTCAAAAACAGAGAAAAGTAAAGGCTTTCTAGAATTCAATGAAACTGAACACATAGCATACCAAAACATGAGACACAATGAAAGCAGGGATAAGAGAAAAGTTCACAGCACTAAGTGCCTTCATGAAGAAATGAAACAGTTGGTTCTTTGAGAAGATCAACAAGATAGAAAAACCCTTAGCCATACTAACTAAAAATCAGAGAGACAATATCCAAATTAACAGAATCGGAGTGAAATGGGGGTTATAACAACAGATATGGAATTATTAGGTCATACATTAAAAATTTGTACTTCACAAAATTGGAAAATCTAAATGAAATGATAATTTTCTCAATAGATACCACTTACCAAAGTTAAACCATGAGGATCAGAGAAGTAATCTAAATAAACTCTAAGGAAGTATAAGCACTCATTCAAAGGCTTCCAACCAAAAAAGGTCTAGAGCTGGATGGCCTTAGCATAGATTTCTACTAGACTTTCAGAGAAGAGCTAATACCAATACTACTCAAATTATCCCACAATATAGAAACAGAAGGAGCATTGCTAAATTTATTTTATAGGCCATGGTCACCCTGATACTACACAAAGATTCAACAAAAAGAATTACAGATTGTCCTCATGAACATACGTGAAAAACTACTCAATAAAATGCCCACAAACCAAACCAAGTAGGCTTCGTCTCAGAAATGCAAGGATAGTTCAACATATGGAAGTCAATGTAATCCACCATTTAAACAAATGTAAAGAAAAAAATCACACCATTATCTCATTAGACATTTGAAAAGTCTTTGGTAAAATCTACCACACTTTATGATAAAATTCTTGGAGATATTAAGGATACAAGGGACATACCTAAACATAATAAAAGCAATTTACAGCAAGTTTGTAGCCAATAAGATATTAATGGAGAGAAAAACAAATAATTCCACTAAAATCAGTAACAGGACAAGACTTTCAGCTCCCTCTATGTCTCTTCAGTATAGTACTTGAAGATTTATCTAGATCAATAAGACGCCTGAAGGAATTGAGGGGATACAAATTAGACAGGAAGAAGTCAAAGTATTGCTATCTGCAGAATTATAATATACAGAAGTGACCCTAAAATTCCACCAGAGAACACCCACTGCTCTCTCAGAGTAGTGACTGGATACACAATTAACTAGAAAACCAACCAAACAAAAACAAAACAAACAAACAAACAAAAAACCCTATAGCTCTCCTATATACAAATGACAAAGAGACTAAGAAAGAAATTGGGGAAACAACACCCTTTACAATAGCCACAGATAATATGTAATATCTTGGTGTAACTCCAACAAAGCAAGTGAAAGATTATGACAAGAACTTCAAGTCCCTAAAGAAAGAAAGAAACTGAAGAAGATATTAGAAGATGGGAAGAGCTCTCAAACTCGTGGATCAATAGGGTTAACATAGTGAAAATGGCCATCTTACCAAAAGCAGTCTACAGATTCAATGCAATTCCCATCAAAATTCTAACACAATTCTCACAGACCTTGAAGGGAAAATAAAAAACCCAAGATAGTGAAAACAATCCTAACAATAAAAGAACTGCTGAAAGTGTCATATCCCTGATTTTAAGTTGTACTACAGAGCTATAGTAATAAAAAAAACCAACTTTTATTGTCATAAAAACAGACATATTTATCAACTGGATCAAATCAAAGACCCAGACATAATTCCACACACTTATTGACACTTGATTTTCAATGAAGAAGCCAGAAATACACACTTGAAAGAAGACATCCTCTTCAACAAATGATGGTGCTGGTCAAACTGGATGTCTGCGTGTAGAAAAATACAAGTTGATCTATATCAATTTTTCATTCTCTACATTTGTGCATTTCTCACTGCACAAAGCTCAATTCCAGATGGATCAAAGACCTCAAGATAAAACCAGATACATTGAACCTGATAGAAGAGAAAGGAGGGAAAAGCCTCGAATGCATTGGCCCATGAGATGACTTCTGAAAGGACACTGGTAGCTCAGGCACTAAGATCAACAATTACTAAATGGGACCCCCATGAAATTGAAAAGCATCTCCAAAGCAAAAGACAAAGCAGCAGCACCAACTCCACATCCAACGAAAAACTAATTCCAAAATATCTAAGGTGCTCGAGAAACTAGATATCAACAAACCAAATAATCCTATTAAAAATGGAGTACAGGTCTGAACAGCTGTTGTCAATAGAGGAATCTCGAATGGCTGAGAAACACTTAAAGAAATGTTCAACATCCTTAGCCATCAGGGCAATGCAAATCAGAATGATTTGACATTCCACCTTATTCCTGTCAGGACGGCTAAGATCAAAAACAAACAGCTCGTGCTGGTGAGGATGTGGAACAAGGGGACCACTCCACCATTGCTGGTGGCAGCGCAAGCTTGTAACAGCCACTGTGAAAATCAACATGACAGTCCCTCAGAAAATTGAGAAGTGATCCATCTCAAGACTAGCTACACATTTTTTTTTTTGTATATTCTGTTCTACCACAAGGAGACTTGCTCAACTATGTTCATAGCAGCTTTATTCATAATAGCCAGAAACTTCAAACAACCTAGACGTCCCTCAATTGAAGAATACTTAAAGAAAATGTGGTGCCTTCACACGATGGAATATTAATTACTTGGCTGTTAAAAAGAATGGCATCATGAAATCTGCAGACAAATGAATGAAACTAGAAGAGAAAATCACTCTGAGTGAGGTAACCCAGACCCCAAAAAGACAAGATATGATCAGTGCCTTGTCCAGTGTCATCAGAGAGGCTTCTCCCAGCAGTAGATGGAGAGGATGCAGAGACCCACAGCCAGACATTATGCTGAGAGTCTACCAGGCCCTTCCCTTTAGAGCTCAGAAACCCATGGAATAGGGGGCACAAAGACTGTAGGAGTCAGAGGGGATAGAGGATACCAGGAAAATGTGTCCCACTGAATCAACTAAGCAGTGCAGGTGGGCTCACGGAGGCTGAAGTGGCAACCATGGGGCCTGCAGGGGTCTGCACCGGGTCCTCTGTGGATAGGTCACACTGCACAAGGTCCTCTGTGGATAGGTCGCACTGCACCAGGTCCTCTGTGGATAGGTCGCACTGCACAAGGTCCTCTGTGGATAGGTCACACCGCACCGGGTCCTCTGTGGATAGGTCGCACTGCACAAGGTTCTCTGTGGATAAGTCATACCGCACCGGGTCCTCTGTGGATAGGTCACACTGCACAAGGTCCTCCGTGAATAGGTCACACTGCACAAGGTCCTCCTCTGCACCGGGTGAATAGGTCACACTGCACAAGGTCCTCCGTGGATAGGTCACACTGCACCAGGTCCTCTGTGGATAGGTCACACTGCACCGGGTCCTCCGTGGATAGGTCACACTGCACCAGGTCCTCTGTGGATAGGTCACACTGCACCGGGTCCTCCGTGGATAGGTCACACTGCACCAGGTCCTCCGTGGATAGGTCGCACCGCACCAGGTCCTCTGTGGATAGGTCGCACCGCACCAGGTCCTCCGTGGATAGGTCACACCGCACCGGGTCCTCCGTGGATAGGTCGCACTGCACCGGGTCCTCCGTGGATAGGTCGCACCGCACCGGGTCCTCCGTGGATAGGTCGCACTGCACCGGGTCCTCCGTGGATAGGTCGCACCGCACCGGGTCCTCTGTGGATAGGTCGCACTGCACCAGGTCCTTCGTGGATAGGTCGCACTGCACAAGGTCCTTGGTGGATAGGTCACACCACACCGGGTCCTCTGTGGATAGGTCACACCGCACCGGGTCCTCTGTGGATAGGTCGCACTGCACAAGGTCCTCTGTGGATAGGTCGCACCGCACCGGGTCCTCCGTGGATAGGTCGCACTGCACCGGGTCCTCCGTGGATAGGTCGCACTGCACCAGGTCCTCCGTGGATAGGTCGCACCGCACCGGGTCCTCCGTGGATAGGTCGCACCGCACCGGGTCCTCTGTGGATAGGTCGCACTGCACCGGGTCCTCTGTGGATAGGCCGCAGCTATTTGCTCAGTGTTTCTGAGGGACTCCTAACTGTTGGAGCAGGTGTGCCTCTGACCCTTCTGCCTGCTCTTGGGACTCTTTTCATCCTATTGGGTTGCCTTGCCCAATCTCAGTGTGAGGGCTTTTGCCTTGTCTTTCATTTTATATTTTGTTGTATTTTTATTGTATTTTGTTTTGTCATGTTTGACTGCTATCTCTTAGAGGCCTGTTCTTTTCCAAAGGGAGACAGCAAGAGAAGGAGTGGACCTGGAGAGAGTGGAGGGGGAGGGAAATCTGGGAGAAGTGGAGGGTGGGGAGACTGTGGTCATTAATTATTATTTGAGAAGAATATATTTTTAATTAAAAAAAAAAGTTTAGGCCCTAAAATCCTTTAGAAGATATATGGGCCATGGAATAGTTGCCCACTATGAAGATCCAGAGGTCCAGTTCCAAAGCTGTCCACCAGAAAGGACCAGAGCCTGACTGGGTTTCAGTCCCACCCTCACGCACAGCCTCCAGGCAACGTTGCTCATTTAGGGTATGAGAGATAACAAGACGCCAAACCAGAAGCCAAAACTGTCTTTTGGCAGCTCTGGCCTCAGCCTGGACAGCAGGAACCTCCTTGCTTCTGACCAGACAAGATGGGAATGCTGCCTTTTGAGTGCCTGCCCTGAACCGACCGATTCACTCTATCTCCCGTTCTCTTCATTATTTGTACACTGCCTATGCTTCTAATCATGAATCCCCTGCTGCCTACTAAGAGGAGTAACTTACCTAGCACTTCAGGCCCCTCATAGGGTGACACTGGTGACTTCATGCGCTTTACCAGCATACCTTCAAAAATGCCCATTCTCCTTACTGAATATTTTCCCAACCAGCTCCCATCTCGGCCAGATTTTCTCCATCTGTCCGAACAGCAGATGTCTGCTTGAA
Organism: Rattus rattus; assembly: GCF_011064425.1. Taxonomy (NCBI): domain Eukaryota; kingdom Metazoa; phylum Chordata; class Mammalia; order Rodentia; family Muridae; genus Rattus; species Rattus rattus. The sequence goes on from NC_046157.1 coordinate 128,786,001, forward strand.
ATGCCTTTATCTCTACATTTCCAATCAAGTCACATCAGGTCATGGATCCTCTTACATGGGGTTTTCAACACACAGAATTTTATACTTCCTTGTGTTTCATTTTTAATTTTGTGAGATATGGTTTGATTACATAGCTGAGGCTGCCCCCAAGTTTAAGATACTCCTGCCTTTGTCCTCATGCTCTAAGACTACAGGTTTGTACTACCACACCCACAATACTTGATAATCCCTTCCTATAACTTACTTGGTTTTTTGTGGCTACTTGTGTGGTTTGACTAAAATCTGTTGAGTTGGGGTCATTCATCCTCGAGGACAAACCTGGTTTCTGTTTGGAAACCAACTGTCCACCGAAACTGGGTAACACTTCCTCCATGACGTCCATAGAGCGGGGTGCCTGAGCCACATCTCTGCAGCACGTTCACTTCCAGTCACTGCCGTTCTTCCTTGTCAGGCAGGTCAGGCAGCGCTCAGTCTGTGTGACGGCTATTCTTGGCTGTCAACTTGACTACGTGTGGAATTATCTAAAACCCAGGTGGATGAGGACACCTCTGAGAGATTTTCTTGATTGAATCATTTGGAATGGGAAGACACATCCTAAGTCCAGACCCTTTGAGGTGCAAAGATCTAACTTGAATCCAAGCCACATCTTCTGGTGGTAGCCCATAAAAAGGACACGGAAGACGGAAGCTTGCTCTTTGTCTACTTGACCTTGGTCTCACTGGCAAGTCCATTCTGTCACTACTGTTAGAGCCTACTTCTTCAAGATTGTAGTGCATACTGAAGGTCACCTGAGACATCCAGTTGTTGTAGACTGAACAACTATTCAATTCTTAGACTTTCCATCAGGAATTGCCAGACCATAACCTGTATGCCCCTCTAACAGATCCCTGAGTGTGAGTGTGTGAGTGAGTGTGTGTGTGTGTGTGTGTGTGTGTGTGTGTGTGTTCATTCTATCAGCTCTGTTCCGCTGAGTAGGACGGACACAAAGATCAAGGGGAGGCAGGACACATCAGGGCAGACCTGACACCTGCACACTACCACACAAAAGTCCAACCCATCCTAAGTGACATGAGGCAAAAAGTACTATTATGTTGCCTGAGCAAGTTTGGGAGTCTCACGACTACAGAGGCTGACCTTCAACATCCCCAACCGTCTGTCTACCAGGGTCGCCTCATTACCGCTCCCAATCTGTCCTGGCATGCCCACTCCCACGGGAACACTATATATTGAATGGTGTGCATACACATCGCATCCATGCATAGCACTGATCAAGGGCTTTACTCAAAAAACAGTTTTTCATTTAGAGAATAAGTATTTTTTTTTGTAGGGAAACAAAGGATTTAATTTTAGCAGTCTCGCTCACTGTCGCCTTATTACTTGCAGTCAGTACACAACAAGAAGCATTAGCGAGTTTCGAGAAGGCTTTAAATTTGTAATTAAACTCTTTTTTGTGAAAGCCCATCCTTGCTTTTAAGATTACTCAAGTACTTGTGGCATATGGGAAAGCAGGTGTTTGGCAGCAGTTTCTTTTTAAAGATCTCTGAAGACCACAAGCTTGTTTCTTATTCTAAAATTAAGTAGGAGAGTACAGTTCTAGCGTGACTTCCCCCGTCTTTCAAGTGCACATTAATGGCACTGGAATAAGAAGCCACTGGGTAATTCAGTGCTGAAAAAGAGATGCAGCCAGGCTTGCTCTGTTCTAGGTCCAAGGGAATAAATACACTTGTTATTTATGCCCAGAGCAATCATGCTTTGGAAAACTATGCACCGAGGTTTCTCACCTCAGTGATGCTGCAACTCACAGTGGAAACCAGTAGAAGATTTTTTTTCTCTCAGGAAATTCACAGCAATTGCTCATTTTATAGTTAAAGGACCATAGCCCATGTCCTTAGGCTTATGAGCTGAGAAGCCTGTGTTGTGGTGCCTCGAAAACAAAAGAGCAGATGATAGTAATAAATGTGGCTTCAGTAAACTAGTGGAGGATCATGGGATGTGACATAACATGACCTGGTTCCCATGACAATGTGCAGAAGGAGGGAAGGACTGAGAAGCTGCATCAAAGTCTTGCCTTTGATGCATTCAGCAAAGCTTTTCTCTCAGGGCGAAGCCATTTTTCTTACATTTTCTGTATACCACATACTTTAAGTCAACACATTAGCTTTTCCTTCAAAACTTACGTCTGCAATAACTGATCGTAATCCTAGGCTGTGCGGAACACCTGGAGCCTGCCCTGCATCGCTGAGTAGTGGTCCAGCACTTATACACATCCCTTCACCCGATTCCATCACTGCCCTCCAGGTGCAAACCCATGCACACTTCTTCCTGTCATTCATCACTCCTGTGGACATGAATGGTACCATCTCAAGAGTCTCCCAAATAGAGTTCTAGTTCTACTAGGCTAAGCCTCATTGGAGCAAGCTCTCTAACATCCCCGACCTTCAACATCCCCAACCTGTCTGTCTACCAGGGTCACCTCATTACCTCGCCCAATCTGTCCCAGCATGCCTACTCCCACTGGAACACTGTACTCTGAATGGTGTGCATACGCATCCATGCATAGCACTGATCAAGGGCTTTACTCAAAAAAACAGTTTTTCATATGAGTTGGAGAATAAATATTTTATTTGTAAGGAAGCAAAGGATTTAATTTTAGCAGTCTCTCTCACTGTCACCTTATTGCTTGCAGTCAGTAGACAACAAGACCTAAGTTCCTACAGTCACCCTCTGATTCACACTGACAGATACACCCCAGCCACCTCCACTTAAGGAAGCATCAAGCTCGTGCTTCTTCCACTCTAGACTTGTGCTGTGTGTTCCAGGATTCAACAAAAACAACAACAATCCGTCCTTTCTGCTGCCCATGGCCTATGGGCTATCAAAGCACCTTTCGAGTCTAAAAGTCCCTACCATGTCCTTCACTTGGGGTCCTTTCTCTAACAGACTGATTTATGCCTCTGTGATTTCCCCAAAGCCTCCATATTTAAGTATTATATACGGCAGTTTCCATATTTAAGAATCACAACACTTCCTCCAGAGTAAATAAGGAAAGTTTAATGTTGAGTGTGTCTGGAAAACACATCGCCTATAACTGCTGGGGAATTGTGTAAAAGGGGGTGACATTATTTCTCAAACCTGCCACCCTCAAACCAGAGTCTTTAATTATTCCTGCCCTCAGCAACATCCCTGGGTTCTTTATCATACGTCAGCTACTAATGAATTACTTAATCTAGGTGACTGACTGACTTTATCTCTCTAGGCCGAGTGGCAAAAGTCTCTAGAGACCCTGTCAACTCTAGAGGTATGATTTTAAACATAAAAGATAATGCCACCAGCCAGACATGATGAACTATGCTTATAATGCCAGCTCATGAGGGGCTGTGGCAAAACGACTGTGTGAAAGCCAGTGTGGACTACATGATGAGATGGTCACAAAATGAAAGAAAACCTGAAAAAAATTAAAGTAAATAAAGCTGCTGGAGACACATCGCAGCTGGCAGAGCCCTTGACTAGCAAGTATGATTCTCAAGTTCAGTCCCCGATACCACATAATACTGAGCATGATGGGTATATGCCTACAATCCCAGCACTTGGCAGATGGAAACAGGATGAGCAGAGATTCAAAACATAGTTTATCTACAAAGGTTGGAGGCTAGCCTGGGTTTTATAACACCCTGAGTCAAAAAAATATAAATAAATAATAAAATAGAGTCACTAGATTCCATCTTGTATCTAATATAGCAAGGCTCAGTTACTGATAGCCGTCTTAAAACAATAGCCATTCGAAAGCATTTGAAGACTATTGAGGATATTGAAAGGACTAGCACTACAGATTCTAATATTATTATAATCCGAATTTGAGTGGCCATACAGGCATTTAAATTGCAGGTGTAAGAGTCATATCCTATTATTAGCTACCATCGAGTAAAATAACAGTAACAATTTTAAGATCAATAATTTGTTATCACAAAGTCTAGTACCTATTTGGAGGGTAAGCACGGCCCCGGCATGGTAATTGGTCTGTGGTAGGCAACCCAGTATCTACTGAATTCATGCCTTTAATTGGGAATCCTGCCACCGACATTACTTTGTTCAGACTTCAGAGACTATGACTTGCTACAGTAAGGAGGCTCTGGCTGAACGGGAACACTCCTTTACGTCTTTTCCTCTGTTCTCTGAAATTTAGGTATAAACGAAAGCTATTAACTATTCAGTGAAGGGTGGCCTACCTGAAGCACATCTTGGAATGCAGCTAAGGCTATAAAATATATCTAGAGACAGGAATGTTTCCAGGAAATGGAAAAGGACTAGATTCCAGTGTTTGTAAGTAAGAAGAACACCATTTCAGCCTCCTTCCCAGTGAGATGTGTTTGGAACCTACATTCCTACCTGGACTGGGAGCCCCGTGACAATGAATCACACAAAGGCAAGTTGTGGTAAACAGCCCAACAGAAATGTGCCTCTGCTGTAATAAAGATCAGAGGGTACTTTCAGAAGAAAATCGAGCCAAAACTGTCACCACCTGTCCTGAACAGGCTACAGCAACACTAACTTGGGAATTGAGAAATGGCTGTGACATACAGAAACAGTATCCTGACGACAGGTATCAATCTACGGTCATCGTCTTCCTTTGCATCACACAATTGCAAGAAAGAATGGGAAGAAAACCTGGGTCCTTTGGCTCAAGAGCCATCTCCTGATCACGAACAACTCACACTGGTCAAGTCACTGCCCCTATATGGCTCTCAGTCTCCTTATTTCTGGAAGAAGTAGATGGAACCACCCAACTTCTAAAATCCTTTGTGAATCTAGCATACCTGAATCTGGGACATTCAGTCAATGTCCAGGTTGGCACAAGTCCTGGGCCTTGGTCATGCCCTGCTAATGTTCCACCACTGCACCATGTCCAGCCCTGGGTTGCCACTTCAAGCCATTTTACCCTTCCAACCTAGAAAAGCCCCTCCTCTTTTAGCTTCTCACCAACCCCTTTAATGGAGTTGGAATTTATTTCTGCGGACATCATTTATGAATCCACCTACTATGATTAAAGAAAGCCAAAGTCAACAGTCAAAATCCAGATTCCTCTTGGGCCAGCTGACTTTCTGTCCAGCCAGGAACAGAAAGGATCATCCCAGTTATATCCTAGTTGCCTTGTCTTATAGATGAGGGAACTCAGTCCCATCTACTCGCTTAGACACTGACTATGGCTGCCTTCTCCTTCCAACAGCAGCCTCAAGTACCTGCAATAAAGTCATCACAGCATTGAAATCTAACATGTTTGTTATCTAAAGGCTGGGTTCCAGCTCTTTATAGAAGTCTGCCAACTCCCACCCTAAACAGATGCATGGCAAGCCAGCATCTGATCACCTACAGGTTCCCTGGGTAAGGGGACATCTTGAAGGAAAAATAACCATCAGCATTCAGAGGCCCTGCTGCATGCTAGCCATCACGCCAGCTCTTGTATGCTCCATGCTAGCCATCACGCCAGCTCTTGTATGCTACATGCTAGCCATCACGCCAGCTCTTGTATTCTACATGCTAGCCATCATGTCAGCTCTACATGCTAGCCATCGTAGCAGCTCTTGTATGCTACATGCTAGCCATCATACCAGCTCTTGTATGCTCCGTGCTGGAGAGGTGGTGCGTTCTTGGAATCACTAAACTATGAACCTCTTTAGGATAGTATCACTTCCTTTAAAATATCAGCTCCTATGAAACTACTTCATACCAATCAATCAGTACACAGGACAGACTCCCATGCACATTTCTTGAATCTGTCTTATTTAGAACTTTACAATAACCTACAAAGAACTGAATTGGGCAAGACATTGTATAAGCCCAGATTGGTCAGACTCTTTCCAATCCTTAGGAATAGCTAAAACCAGTCATTAGTCTTCCTGGGAGTTGTAGCTGCAGCCTGATAACATGTGTTGACTCCCAAAACTCACCTTTCACATGACAGTTCTATCCAAGGCCATGTAAAATCACTTGAGCTAGTGCTACACACCAGGTATTAATTTATCCACTTTGTAGATGTAGACACCTTTAATTTTTACAACCCACGGGCACTGGTTATTCCCATACTAAGCATAATAAAAGCGAAGCCCAAAGGCAAGCATCTTAAAGTCTGGCATAGCTAGCAAGGAGTAGTGTCTGGATTTCAGCCCAAGAAATGAGGATTCCAGAGCACCGGGGTTGACCACTACACCAACCCACTCCAATTTTATCATATTTCTTTCCCACAATTTTCTCAAGAACCATCCTTTCCATAAAGGCTTGGCAATGCTGGGGTCAGTTAACGTAATTAATAGGCATAGGTTAATACCCAGAGGTTAACCTTAATCTAGCTAGTTGTGCCTAGCGGTCATTCTATACCCATGACATTAACAATTGACATTAACCCAACACATATAACTACAAATATATATGTCTATACTTGATTATTATTTATGAACTGTTGATTAAAGACGGGCTTGTCTCATTGTCTTTTAAGACATTGCAAAGGAAAGCGTACAAGCAGTTTATTTATATCTATGGCATAATTTTATGACTCATTAAATATTTTCATATTGCTCTGATGGCAAATATACTTGGATGCCTGCTATTGTGGAATATAGAGATGATATTACAAGCACTGAGCTAATTTTATTTTGTCTTTTAAACATACAAGCTTTAAGTTACTTTCCAAACTCTCCATAAATTCCAATCTGAGCTTACAAGGTTTTCTTTATAACCTCCCCAGTTAGATGAACTGATCTTAATCTAAAAATATATCGATCATGATCATGTGTGATGGCTAATTTTATGTCAGTATTTCTGAAGTGTCTGTGTTGGTTTTATTTTTTTTTTGGAAGAGACAGACTGGCATTGGAACCAATGGATTGGAATCAAGAATATCTTCCCTCACCAATATGAGTGGGCACCACCCAATCTGCTGATGTCTCAAATAGAACCAAAGGAATAGACTGTATTCTCCCTCTAGCTCCTTGAGCCTTGGCATCCATCTGTCCCTGCCCTTGGACATGTCCACACCACTACCCCAGACCATGCCCTCTGGTCTTTGGTCTTACGTGGAGTTTTATCACCCACTCCCCTGGGCTTACAGCTCATAATAGAAGGTAAACACATTCTCAGACTACTGTGAGCTAGCACTTTGAACTAAATCTATTTTTTCCATCTTTATTAAATTGATTATTTCTTATTTACATTTCAAATGTTATTTCCTTTCCCAGTTTCCAGGCCAACATCCCCTTCACCCCTTTCCCTTCCCTTCTCTATGGGTGTTCCCTTCCCCATCCTCCCCCCATTACCACCCTCCCCCCAACAATCACGTTCACTGGGGGTTCAGTCTTGGCAGGACCAAGGGCTTCCCCTTCCACTGGTGCTCTTACTAGGATATTCATTGCTACCTATGCAGTTGGAGCACAGGGTCAGTCCATGTATAGTCTTTGGGTAGTGGCTTAGTCCCTGGAAACTCTGGCTGGTTGACATTGTTGTCCATATGGGGTCTCAAGCCCCTTCAGCTCTTTCAGTCCTTTCTCTAATTCCTTCAACGGGGGTCCCATTCTCAGTCCAGTGGTTTGCTGCTGGCATTCGCCTATGTATTTGCCATATTCTGGCTGTGTCTCTCATGAGAGATCTACATCCGGTTCCTGTTAAATCTATTTTTATATATCAATATCTATACATTGGCTTTGTTTTATTGAAAAACGTATTTAATATTCCTAAACTGCCCCAAGGCAACTTAGCTACAGGACAGTACTTAGAAAGCAATTTACACAATTTACAACGTGACTTATATCAGTGGTCCAAAAGGATTTACACAGGTCCCAACACCTCATTCACTCATTTAATCACATAGCAAGGACCTACAATGAAAGGTACAGAGTCCAGGAAAATCTGAAATCCATCTTCTGCCAAGGCACATTATTAATACAGAGACGTGCCATGCACACAGCAGAGGACAGCCAAGCCAGTCTCTGATGGGAGCCTGCCTGAGCACCAGTTCTCTCTAGATAGGCAGTGATTGGGACGGGGAAGTCAGTGATTTTCAGGGGGAAAAACCAAAACTTGGTTTTGCAAAAGTAAAAGTTGCTTACTATTAATAACATTTACCTTTCTCGATTCTGAGTTATTCTAAGGCTAAAAGCGGCAGGCCTCTTGCTGTCCGGGTCAGAGGGAGGCTTGGAGCAATTAACTTATTGAACCAGAAAAAGAAAGTCATGCTCACAGAAAGAAAAACTTTTATATAAGCAAATATGCATAGATACCCATACATACATTAAAACACACACAGACATGTCAGGACTGACCACCTGTCTCATCAACTCCACAAGCATTCATGCATACTCACATACATACACCTATACTTACATATGAATGCATACACACAAACACACACACACACACACACACACACACACACACACACACACACACACACACACGGAGCAAAAGCCCCCACAAGCAAGCTCCATAGAGCTAGGGCAAAAAAAAACTCACTCATTCTGGATGAAAATAAGCTTTATTGCTCAGAGAAAGGAAAGGTTTTTACCTTTTTATTTCTCTAAAGAAAGAGCTCCTAAGTACAGAGAAGTAGTCTCGTGCTAAGAAAAAACCAGCTCTCTCTGATCCACTCTGCCCTACCCAGCCCGCTTGGCCTCACCCACCCCACCCTGCCCTGCTCTTCCCTGCCCCACTCCACCCCGCTCTGCCCCACCCTACTCTGCCCTTTTATTGTCATTGTTCCTCGTTCTTGTACTTTTCTCAGGATACATGATCACATGGAATTTTAAGCATCTTTTTTCAAAAGTCCACAAGTTTAAAGCATAAATTCAAATCCTAAATTGAATAAGAAGTTACAACAGAAATGTATACACGTGTTTCCAGTAAAGACTAGTTATCTAATTAAATGTTCACTAGCTCCACAGGTTCAGAAAAAGTTTAAAACAATGATTCCTACATCATTAAGTTAGCATGGTTTTGTCAAGAGGCAAATCATCTGCCTAGTGTCTCATTAGTTTTGAAGTTTTGTCTAGATAAATCCAGTCGATATTTTATATTCTGTCCTTGCACCTGCAATGAGTTGCGCATTTCCAGTTTATGACCCCAGTTATCAGATAATGGTTTCACAGCCAGCCCAGAAGGGATGGTTTCCCTGATTGTAAATGTGTTTCAAACCTGCTTTCTTAGTGTAATTACCCCGTAACACAGGAAGGTTTACAGAGCCCTAATTGTAGCCTTTATACATAGAGGACTCAAAATTACCTGTATAAATTTAGACATTCTATAAAATCATTATTAGGAATTATGAAATCATCAGTTTGTATACATGGCATTGCTATAAGAGATTTTCTGCAGAAAATCTGCCCAATAGGGTGGGTTAATGCTCAGGAATTGTTATACTACTTTAATAATGACAGGAAAGGCAAATCAAGTGCAAGAAGCAGTCTTGAGGTGAAGTCTCTTTAGGCCTTGCCTCTTAAAGCTCACCCACTCCAGAAAGGTCACTTGCATACTTTAGCCTATCCTAGATGTCCCCTGAGAAGTCTCAGGGGCTAAAGCCACTTGAACTAGTAGAATGCACTGAATACTTGAGGGCGTCCAAAGTGCTCTGACATGGGGGAATTTATTTTTTAAAGGAGAGGAGAAGAGCCATGACAAACTCATAAGTAGCCTCCATTTCTAAAACTGATATTGAAGCCTCAGCCTCCATTTCCTAAGTCGTAGGATTACGGCCTTCAGTCATCTCACGAGCATGAGAATCCTTAAGTACAAGCAGGGAGGTAGTCAGTCAGAAGAAAGCGAGGAAGGAAAAAAAGCACCAAGACATAATGATATGTATGTTAAAATTGAATGAAGGCAAGTCATTTTTGATGAAAATTTATTTCCTAAAGCTTCATAAGGGTCTTCACTAAGACGACATCTCTTCACCCTATTTGCAAGGATTAGTAATAACTCTGTAGCAAGATAACTGCTTAGCTATATCAACAATCTTACTAATAAAATTTCACACCACACATCGTAGTACGCGCCTATAATCCCAACATTTAGGAGGCAGAGGCACAGGAATCTCAAGTTCAAGACCAGCCTGGGCTGCATATAAAACGAAGAGAAGGAGGGAGAGAGGGAGGAATGGGAGAGATGTCACAATTAGTCCACAGGAAAATTTGGAAGATAATTATTAATTCTAAAACTGTTCACAACATACTGTATTATTTTCTCAAGGTGCAATAATTCTGAAATCTTAAAGTCTGAAGTCAAGGAGTCATTAGGGCTGGTTTCCATTTGGCTTTCCTTCTTGATTTATAAATGGTTATCCCCTCCGTATGTGTATGTGTGTGTGTGTGTGTGTGTGTCTGTCTGTCTGTCTGTCTGTCTGTATGTATGTATGTATGTATCTGTGTGTGTCTGTCTGTGTATGTATGTATGTATCTGTGTGTGTCTGTCTGTGTATGCATGTATGTATGTGTCTGTGTGTGTGTCTGTCTATGTACGTATGTATGTATCTGTGTGTGTGTGTCTGTCTTTATCTGTGTGTGTATGTGTGTGTAATGACCTAGAAAGATGGATTATGGCCCAGCTCCTTATCTTCACTGTAACATAGTAACTTCTTTACAAATCAAGCTTCTTGAAAAAGAATTCTGGGAAATAAAGAAATGAAAAGGAAGAAAGAAATGATCTGGCTTTGTTCTACATGTCCTGTGCACCAAATGACCAGCTTTATCATAGTCACTGACCATAGCTACTCAGTCTCCACTACAAACTCACTGGCTTCAGCAGCAACAGGTGCCACTGGACAGCACGGAATGTAAAGGATCTAGATTAACCCCAGTTCTGGTTGGAAGAAAGCTTAGGTTGGTTCTCCATACCAAATCTGTAAGACTGTGTTCTTTCCCTCTGCTTAGGACACAGGCACAACCACATGGACCTGGCAACTACTTAATACTACATCCATGTTTCTAGGCTCTGAGGAACACTACATCAATAAAACTGTGAGAGGCCCAGGCCATGGAACTTACCCTGGGTCTCACAATCAGGCTGAGAGCCTACAACTCGATAGTCTTGGTGCTCTTGACTCTTTCTGTTCATCCCCTTGGGAACATAACTTGTCCTCATTAGAGACTTGAGGGAGAAAATGATAATGATTTAAGTAGAAAGGTACACCAGAACTTAAGTTAATTTCATGAAAACAATAGCTTTATTATGTTTAACGTATGAATAACAACAGTCACAAAGAAAATAGTACTACATTTCTGAAGAAAAATTTAGCTGTATACATTATTTGTTGTGAAAAAAAATTGACCTAGGTTCATCAGGAAAATTTTTTGCTAAAGACTTGCATAAAAACTTAAGTGTTCATGTTTATGATATGATATTATAACAGATCAAGAAGCAACCTTGAGTCCCAATGCACATAATGAAGAAATTACTCCAGATTATGTAATGATGTGACAAAGTTTGAAGCTACAGTTAAGTTTCAAGCCTGAAATGTCCCAAACCTCAGTACAATAGGACACCACTGATTTTACTACACTACATCTTTTTTGAGATACCTTTTGTTTGATCTCTAGATTTTAGAATATAATCTTTGGTTACAGTGAAGTTTTATGCCAAGCATGATGGTACAGATCTTTAATACCAGCACTCAAGAGGCAGAGGCAAATGGAACTCTGTGGGTTTGAAGCCAGCCTGATCTAAAAAGCGAGTTCCATGACAGCCAGGGCACAGAGGAGCCTTTCTCAAATAATCCAAAACAAAAACAAAAACAAACAAACAAAAACAAAAAACAAAAAGAAAACCAAAGTGGAAGAGAAAGAGAATAAGAAATTTCATAATGCATCTGTGAAACTACACAAGAATTATAAAACCTTGGAGGTCAACTGAGTCACTGTAGAATTCACTGTGACTGAGTTATGATGAAAGAGGGTGGTGTGATGTAAGGTGGCCACATGTAGGCTCCTTTCATACATCAGTGGTTCTGCAACTTTAATGTACATTAAGAGTTGATTCTCATGTTTTTACGTATTTATTTATTTATTTATTTATTTATTTATTTAATGTATGAATGCTCTGCTGCATATGCACTTGCATGGCAGAAGAGGGCATCAGATCCCTTTACAGATGTTCATGAACCGTCATGTGGGTGCTGGGAATTGAACATAGGACCTCTGGAAGAGAAGTCCCTTAACTACTGAACCATCTCACCAGCCCAAGTCTCATGTTTTATATATGTAGATTCTTCTAATTATTAACTTATTCTGTGATTGAACCACTTAATCCCCAGAAAGTAATGTACATAGAAGATATAGATGGGCAAAAAGATAGATAGATAGATAGATAGATAGATAGATAGATAGATAGATAGATAGATAGATAGATAGGATACTAGATATACACCAGGCCAGCAGTGAGAGTCTAGATAAACATGATAACATCTTGTGCCTTTCTACAACAATTATACTGAACCAGAAGGAAATGCAACCTTAAAACTGGAATGCAGTGAAATGCAGATGTCTTCACTTCCTATGCCCCTGAGCACATTACAAGAAAACCAGATGAAACACCACCTGTCATTTCTCACTAAGGACCATGACCCATCCTACTCAAAGTGTAGTTCTCAGCCCACAGTCAGTAAGTGGCCACAACCCAGAGCCACTATTCCTCAGTAAGTGACACTCGTGGCTCTGGATCTGGAGAGCGTCACCTTTCACCTTTCCTGCCTCTGCCACCTCCAGCCGGTCTAAGCAGCCTTGTCCTTCACTAATGTGGTTTCTAACAACTTTTAAACGGGAACATTGAAGTCTGCTGCAATTGTTCCTAGGCTTAAAAATGCTACTAGATCATATCTAATGTCACTTCCATGACCCCAACACGTGTATTCTTTATTTTCATAGTGCCTAGGACACTATAGTGTTCACAAGTAGCAAACACTTAGCCTTCAAACAACCCCAAAAGTGAGCTTTAGAGTCTCAGTGCATGGATGAGGCCTCACGCAGCCATGTCAGAGCCAAGTCTAACCCAGCCCTGCTCCCTCCCATTGTATCACGTGGTTGACCTCAGGGTAGATGAGGGACCTTTGAAGGAAAATGATCAGCCCAAAATCCTCTTATTATCCAGGTAATAATCTTGTATACTCACTAGATCTCAATTTTCATATAATCCTGGCAATCAAAAATACCTTCAAAGCCACTTCAGTCACAAGAGCAAAGCCTTTGATAATAATATATTAGTTTCATCTTAAGCATTAAAAAGTTCTATTTCCTTTACAAAGGAAGAGACTGAACCAGTTTACATTTGTCTCCTGCTTCTAAACTCAAGGCCTCTTACTGGGTAAGGACTTCAAAATGCTCCAGTGGTTAAAACCACTCACTTGGAGGACAGGCACCCTTAATTTGAGCCCCACTTTGCAAATTATCACCTTTATAAATCCAGGCAAAAGCCATAATTTCTGAGTCCCAACTTCATGATGGTAACTGTACCCTTTTCATTGCATCTTTGGGGAAAAAATTGAAAGATAAAAGAACACAGGGAAACTCCCTAAACACTATGCGTGTCACTTAGTAAATGCTAAATAAATGTCTCACCTTTGCAAAGTTTTGTCACTACTCATTTCCATAAGACAACTGTGGTATGCAAATTAAGATCACATAAAATACTCAATTAAGTCCCCCACAACTTCTTATTAAGAAGAAAAATGGTGGCATCCTTCTAATTACACTCCTGAAATCAATGGAAACTACAGTAGGAGTTAAAAAATGTAAGCAATTTTTAGCTTCAAAGATAATTTTTTTCTTTGAAGTGAAAATGAGATATTAGGTTCTTGTTAATCTGATACGTTTTCTAAAGTAATCTAACTTTCAAACCTTACCATTCTTTATATATTTTTACTGCCTAACTTCCTTCTTTCCAGTCCAGCATTAGGGTGGTCCAATAAAAAAGCAAGCATCACTCCTGACACCTCCTGCATGTACTGTTAGATATGAAGCATCCCCAAAACATTTACATGCTGAAGGCCTGGGTACCAATACAGCCATATTTTATCAGTGCATTAACCCACTGATGAGTACAGAATTTGTCAGTACTGTAGGGATGGTTAAAATCAAGGGGTCTGTCCTCACTGACTTAAGTAGAGAGGCACATGAAGCTACATCTTGTTTGCTCCTGTCCCCCCCCCTCCTGCCCCATCCTTCCTAGGAAATGAGAAGCTACGCCCATCATGGCTCCTCCACCGTGGTGTTCTGCCTTACCACATGCCTGTAACAACTGAACAAAACAATGAATCTTCTAAAGCCGTGAAGCCAAAATAAATCCTTCCTCCTTTAAGTAATTTGCTCGGTTATCTTGTCAAAGCAATGAAAACCTAACACACACACACACACACACACACACACACACACACACACACCGTAAAGAGAGTCAGGACTCAGCATCTCATCTGTAAAACAAACCACTATTTAGCTCGAAGGATTTTTGTGGCCATTAGATAATCACTGTAAAGAATGTTTTAAACATTTTTAAAAGCAAACACTGTTTTCAAATAATGTGCTAAGAAGCACTCAACATATATAACTGCCACATTCATCAAATATTTTATTTAATTTTTCCTTACAAATTCAATAGCCCAGGCCAATATTATTTGATTGTTTAAGTCTAATAGTATGCAAGGATCGTGAATGAAGCACGTAAAGACTGAGAACTACAGAGTTCACGTCCACATCCCACACATTCTGGAGTGTGCGAGCTCAGGGATTCTGCATCATTAATATGAAATGGCATCAGGACCCTTTGCATTTCCCCAACAAGTCACTTGTCATCACTAACCTTCAAACCGTGAGGAGGTTTATTTGATATCTGCAGGCTCAGTGTTTGAGCGCTCAGAAATGCAAGCATGAATGAGGCCTGAGAAGCGAGGCAGTGGTCCTCACACTAGCTGTGGAAAACATGCAGTGAGAAGCAAGGAACCTCCGTCTCCTAGAAGAGCAATTAAAACTGTTTCTCCGTGGTTGGGTCTGGGTGTCCACAGAGTTTTTGACATGCCCTGGTTAGTACTCCAATGTACAGTATAGCCTGAGAATCACAGATATTACAGGACATGTCAGAAACAAAGGAAAGATCCTGGAAAGAAGACTTGGGCCACTTCATGGAAGCTGTCTGACGTCTCAAGGAAGCCGCGGAATGAGGCTGAGAACTCTGAAGAACATGGCACCGTTCTACCTTATCATCTGTATATAAGAGTCCCCCACGTTCTCTTGGTTTGGATGCTTGGTCCCCAGCTGCTGCTGTTAGGGATGCTGTACCACTATCAGGAGTTGGGGCCATGTTAGTGAGCTGGTGAGTGGGCCTGGGGTCTACAGTCCATGCTACTTCCTGGGCCTGCAGCCTCCTGATTGTTTTGGTGATGTAACCTGACATCACTGTGCCTTCTCCAACGTGATGGACGACATCTTTATCCAAAATAAATCCTCCTTTTTCTTAAGCTGCTTCCTGTCAGGTACTTTGTCACAGCAACAATGAAAGTGACTAACACACATCATAATTAACAAACGAAGTCACACTTACACCAGAGTTTGTTATCTGTGTTGATGGAAGTCATTTCTGGTGTCAGAATGAATTAAATTCTAGAACACAGTACAGATTCTTAAGGAGTTACGGTAATCTTTATAAAAGAAGTAAGAATGGGGAACAAAAACTCAACCTACTGCAGATGTCACCTCCCCTTCTTTGATAAGGCCCTTGGGTCTCTCTTGAGTCACACCCACCTACTCTGCAAGCCAGGGTCACTATGGAAGCGAAAGACGCGGGCTATCTCTAAAAGCCCCACTTACTTCTTCACAGCAATTCAAGACTTCCTGCAACGTGGATGACAGCAGATGGCACATGATGGCAAAACAGAAGCAAGTACCATCCTGTAAGCAGTCGGCAGAATAATTGCTTTGGTTCAGAAATGCGGGGCAAAGTGTAATGACATATAAATCCCCAAACAGCAACAAACCCAGCAACTACCCAGCAGCTTGCAAGCTGTCTTAGTCAGGGTTTCTATTCCTGCACAAAACATCATGACCAAGAAGCAAGTTGGGGAGGAAAAGGTTTTTTTCAGCTTACACTTCCACATTGCTGTTCATCACCAAAGGAAGTCAGGACTGGAACCCAAGCAGGTCAGGAAGCAGGAGCTGATGCAGAGGCCATGGAAGGATGTTACTTACTGGCTTGCTTCCTCATTTGCTCAGCCTGCTCTCTTATAGAGCTCAAGACCACCAGCCCAGGGATGGCACCACCCACAGTGGGCTGGGTCCTTCCCGCCTTGATCACTAGTTGACAAAATGCCTTACAGCTGGGTCTCATGGAGGCATTTCCTCAACTGAGGCTCCTTTCTCTGTGATAACTCCAGCTTGTGTCAAGTTGACACACAAACCCAACCCGTATGCAAGCCCAGTGCAAAATCCTTTGTAACAGAAGGCAATTGGTGGAGCCCATTAGTTGTAATCTTACAAACAAGCAGGTACCACAGTATCCAGAAAACCAAATGGCAAAGCAGACTTTTGACTTGGGATTGGACCATGATGCATCCATTTCTACAGGATATGCAACATTAGAAATGGCTTCCCTATTCCATGGGCACTGGGGTACCCAGGGTCCCACATCTTTCTCTTTCTCACCAGGGAAGATTCATTCTTAGTTTTTGTGGCATCTCATGATATTAGCGTATGTGTGTTTGGGGATGAGAGAAACAATGCCAGAGCCATCACCCAAAATTTGGACAGCAACATTCCATGAGCTAAGGACCTTAGACAGGAGACAAGCCATAAGGAAGAAAGCTGACAGATCACCCGTGTCCCGCCTTCTCTGCGTCCTGCCCATCGTGATGTGAACTGCTCTGTCTCCCTCACCTTCCCTATCACAATGGACCAACACCTTCGAAAATCTGGGTCAGCATAAACTTTTTCCTTCTTCCACTTTTCCGTCAGGCATTTTGGTGACAGAACAGAGAGTAAGTAACACAAGAGTTAACAATGTGCATATTGTACAACAGACTTCACAAAAGGGAACCTCTCTACTCACTGGAAAATAACTTTTGATCCCTGGCAAACCACCATTTCCTGTTTCTAGGAATTCTGACTACTTGAAAATAACAGCATTAACATTCAGAATGTGAAGGAATTTCTCCCATCACAGACAAAAAAAAAAAAAAAGAAAAGAAAAGAAAAAAAGAATAAAGAATAAAGAAGACAGTCATGGGGAGAAGGAAGGAAGAGTTGTATGTTGTCAGAACCAAATTAACAAACAGACAAAACAGAGTAAGAAAAGACGGTACATCTATGCAGATGCTCTGTTTATTTACGAAGGAAAGAAACCTCTGCCTGTTTGCCTGTATTTACTACCTGTGTGTGTGTGTGTGTGTGTGTGTGTGTGTGTGTGTGTGTGTGTGTGTGTGTTGTGCGTGTGCAAGCAGGTTTGGGAGATGAGAGGAAATGCAACAAACTAGCAGCACAGAACACTGATGAAGCACAGAGAAGCCAAACGATGACAGGCTCTGAGGGACATCAAGACTCAACTGTAACAACTGAGAGGTTCAAGCCTGGAAGTTCTGTTCTAGGTGTGCTGGGTGATTTCTGTCTGTATTGGGCATGGAGGGCAGGGGGGAGGCAATACTGTCAAAAGTCAAAAAGTCAAAAGAGAAGCCAGTCTGACTCAACCCAGCATCGGGGCTGAAGACACTGAGGAGAAGTCATGGGTTGTTGAGGAGAAAGTGCCAGCATGTCTCACAGACTGCAAGGACACGCTGACTAAGAGGGGGGACCTCCAGAACAACTTCCTATTATCTGGCACCACAAAATAAAGAACACAAGAGACAGAAAAATGATGAGTCTCACTTTGGGATAGATGGTAAAACCTTAAAAGCAGCAGTTTCCAGAAAGGTGAGGTTTAGTGAGGGAGTGGGGGCAGGGGATCACCCAAAGCTGACATCTTGGACAGAAGAGGATGGGATGAAGAAGAAAAGAGGGGACCTCCCTAGCCCACATGCTCTGCTGCAACAGAGCATCGAGTCTCTGTGACTTACACAAAACAGAGTTTTCCTTCACTTCGTTCTATGACTAAGAGAAAGGGGAAGGTGTAGGCAGGAATGACAGCTACGGGGGCCTTGCTCTCTCTATGCCCTTGCTCTCTGGCAACTTGCTGCTGTGTTCTCTCACAGCAGAGTGGAAAAGGAGAGAGAAAAGAGCCTAAGGCAGTTTCCTCCAGCCCTTTCATGACATCATCTGTAAGTAAAGTCCCCCTAAAGACTACATTCTTCATACTATAAGGTGGAAATTAACTTATAACCAGTGACTTTGGGGGAAGGTAAGCCTATAGCAAAGATCATCATGGAACAAGGGGATAAGGGAGATGTGCTCTTTAAAGTTAATGGGGAAAAAAGATGATAATGGAAATATGAAAATGACGTCGTTATTAAAGTCAGGGTTTAAAGAGTAATTAAAATAAAAACAAGAAGGCGAACACCAGTGGACACACCTGTGTGTAGAGGGAAAGCCCATGAGGCCTCAACCCTACAC
This sequence comes from Rattus rattus, assembly GCF_011064425.1. NCBI lineage: Eukaryota > Metazoa > Chordata > Mammalia > Rodentia > Muridae > Rattus > Rattus rattus. The sequence continues at coordinate 128,804,552 of NC_046157.1, forward strand.
AAAGAAGCACAGGAAACAAAGGATTGCTGAGTGTGGGAAAAATAGTCTTCCCCAGGGAAGAACACACCAACTGGTTATCCAATAACAAATGGTCAGCCCTGAAAACATACATGTAAGGAACATTATACAGACTGAGTGGTTTCTTCACATATTTAAGAAATCACATACACATGTAACAACAACTAATGAAAAGAGAGGCCATGAATTTGAAAGAGAGCAAATTCTAGCTACAAGGTTTCATGAACCCACCGTAAAATGAAATAACAAGAAAGTCAAAAGATAGAAACATTCCAAACCCAGGAGACAGACCCTCAGAATGAGCTATAAGACCACACCATCCCACCTCTCAGCATATCAAGATAGCAAACATAATTCCCACATTGTAACACACAGACACAGTGCTGGAAGCATCGATATGGTTATATGGATTCTACAAAGGCCACGAAAGTACTCTAGAATCTGATTTAGGCTCTATAGAATACTTCTCCCATCATGAGACGGTCTCTTTTAGAAGCAAATTCCAGTCCATGCCCAAGATCCTACTTAGGGGGAAAAGTACTAGTAGTTACTGAACAGGGGGGCAAGAAGTAGATAAAAGCAATGTAGGAAAGTCCAGCAAGAGGCCCTGAGAATCTCAACCTCACTGCAGACAGGTTGGAATGTTCTTGCTCGTGGGGCTGACAGAACATCTCATTACAGGAGAAGGCACCGTGGGTGGAGCTTGTGGGGCACAGACCATCTCATTACATAAGAAAGCACCACGGGTGGCTGAGCTTTGTGTCTTCATAAGGTCACACACTGCAGGTACAAGTCCTCTGGACTGAGGGCAAAACAATTCTGGAAACTTCTTCAGCCCATGGCTTCTGCCAGCATGACACAACTTGAATGTGCTCTGCAGAGAAATAAAGCAGCAGCCCTGAGCATCTTCTGTACCCCCATGGTGTGGGGACAGCCCCTGTGAAGGGCAGAGATGAGAAAAATGACACGCAGGATGAGGTACCCATATTTATCACCGCAGACTATTTTTAGAAAGGCTTAATGACTAAAATGCTATGTAAACTTGGTAGTAAAGGCTAGGACACAGCATCCAAGGAATGGCTAAACCAGGAGAGAAAACATCTATGTCTATCTCTTACCTACCTGATACTTATAGATTCTTCACCCCTCTCGTTGATGTCAGGAAAGTAAATCCTCAAATAATCAATGTCAACTCACAAAAAAAGGCCCTCTGTTTATTTCTAGGAAATCTTAAACATATTCAGACATTGCTCATGAGTGTCTCACCCAATACACAGATAGCGAGACCTTAAGTTGGATATGGGACTTGCAAGCAAAGAACATGAGGGACAATACCAGCAAAAAGCACTTCAAGATAACTCACCATACCTCACCATATATCTTATAGCCTTACCATTACAAAACAATGCTTTGCCAGAGCATGTGACTTTGACAATGACAGGGAACAGAGACAGGTAATTTAATCACCTCAAACTGATAGCATGAGTTCACTGATCTTGATATTGATATGAGATAAAACTTTACAGATTAATGCATTTAACTGGGCAGTGTTAAGGAACAGTACCAAAGACATTCATCAAAAATGCACCAGCTTTTACAGGAGCCCTCTTGTCCTTTAGGATATTTTATGCTTAAATCAGCTGGCTAGGCAAATGAATAAACTCAATTTAAATAATAATAATGAAGCTAATTATGATGATATGTGCCTGTGACCCCAGTACATGAAAAATAAGACACATAAGCAAGAGGATCGCAAGTTCTAGTCCAGCCTGGGATACATCAAGAGATTCAAGCCTGTTTTAGTTAGGGTTACCATTGCTGGGATGAAACACCGTGACCAAACAGCAAGTCGGGGAGGAAAAGGTTTATTTGGCTTATACTTTCACACTTTAGGCCATCATCAACCGAAGTCAGGACAGGAACTCAAACAGGGGAGGAATCTGGAAGCAGGAGCTGATGCAGAGGCTATGGAGGAGGGTTACTTACTGGCTTGTTCCCCATGGCTTCCTCAGCCTGCTTTTTTATAGAACACGGAACCACCCGTCCGGGATGGCACCACCCACAGTGGACTGGGCCCTCCCACATCAATTACTAACTAAGAAAATGCCCTATATGCTTGGCTGCAGCCGTCTTCAGAAGTATTTTCTTACTTGAGGATTCCTTCTCTTAGAAGTTTGTGTCAAGTTGATATAAAAGCGCCCAGCACGAGGCCAGTCTATGGTACACAGTGAAACCTCATCTCATGAAAACAAACATGAATAGGTCACACCCCAATGGCCAGCCCATCTTGGAGCCACACCCAAATGCTAACCTGCTTAGTGAGTATCCTCATACTCTGACACCCCAAGTCCACGCCCAAGTAGAGTCACACATGGCCATGACCTTCATCCATCCTAGGCATCCCCTCATGTCCAGGCTCTCCCAGGACTCATACTAGGTTAGCTGCTCAGGATCTATTCCAGACCCAGCTGGAAGTCCCACTCATATGCTCCATCAGTGAGTCTGCTTACTCAACACACGCAAGTCAGTAAACTTAATAAATCATAAAGACTTAAAGACAGCAATCATACATCATCTCAACAGACTCGGAAAGAAAGGCCTTCGACAAACCCTAACACGCCTTCAAGATAAAAGTCCTAGGGAAAGCAGGGCTGGAGGGGACATACCTCAACACAATGAAGGCTACATAAGACAAATGTTGGAGGCAACATCATCCTAAAAGGAGAAAAGCTCGAAGTAACCACATAAACAATCTGGAATGAGGCAGGGCTATTCAATATGGTGCTTGAAGATAGCGCAATAGCAATAAGAGAAAAGAAGGAATTTAAAGGGATACAAATAAGGGAAGAGGTCAAATTCTCCCTATTTGCAGATGATACGATTACACCTAAGAGATTCCCAACATCCCACCAGAAAACATCAACATCTTCATCAAAATAACAGGATACAAATTCAACTTTAAAAAAAAAAAAAACATAGGGCTGGAGAGATGGTTCAGTGGTTAAGAGCACTGACTGCTCTTCTATAGGTCCTGAGTTCAATTCCCAGCAACCGCATGGTAGTTTACAACCATCTGTAATGGGATCTGATGCCCTCTTCTGGTGTGTCTGAAGAGACCGACAGTGTACTCACATCATAAATAAATTAATAAATCTTTTTAAAAAACACGAACTTTCAAAGAAATCACTTCTACTCACAACAGCCTCCAAAATATGTGTCTAGGAATAAACCTAGCCAACAAGGAAAGAAACAATTAAAAACTTTAAATCTCTGAAGAAAGGTTGAGGGAGATATCGGAAGAAGGGATGATCTCCCACACCCATGGACTAGTAGATGCAATGTTGTAAGAATGGCCATATCACTATAGAAACAAAGAATAAGTAATCTCAGTGTCGAAAAAAGGAGCATACAAAAGACAGCCTCTCAGCAAGGCATCGTTTTTACACAATGTGTGCTGCAGAACACAAACTAGAGAAGTAACACACTGGGGCCAACATGGATGGTGTCTGTCTTTTAACCCAAAAAAGATGGTGACTGTGTCTCATCCCAGCGGTAGTAGCTCCGTGTCAAAATCTGACATGGTTGGCTAATCGGCACAACAAGAAGGGGAAGGAGTGAAGGAATATGAGTACTTGCCAGGCTATCTACCATTGATTTACAGGAAAATAAGATTCACACTACTGAAGCAATTTATAGATTTAACACAATCCTTATTAAGATGTCAATCAAATTCTTCACAGAAATAGAAAATCAAACACACACACACACACACACACACACACACACAAATCCTCAAATACATATGGAAACACAAAGACCTTGAAAAGCCAAAGCAATCCTGAGCAGAAAGAATACTGCCAGTGGGATTGCTGAACCAGACTTCAATTTATATTACAGAGCTATCGTAATAGAAACAGCCTGCTACTGGCACAAAAGCAGATGCATAGATCAACAGAATAGAATAAAAGTTCTATATTTAAGCACATGTAATTATAGACAATGATATTTGACAGGGACACCCAAAATACACAGTGGATGAAAGACAGCATCTTGAACAAATGGTGCTGGAAAAATCGAGTATTCATACAAATAAAAATGAAATTCATTCAATCTATCTATCTATCTATCATCTATCTATCATCTATCTATCTATCTATCTGCACTGCAATGATTATCTATCACCCTACAGAAACATCACTCCAAATGGATCAAGACCTCATATGAAACCTGAAACACCGAAGTTTCTGGAGCAAAACATAGGTAGTACCCTCCAAGACACAGATGCAGTAAAAGAAAATTCCTGAATGTGACCCCATTCACTCAGAAACCTAAGACCAACATTTGACAGTGGAAGTTCATAAAACTACAAATGTTTCTGTACAGCAAATAAAGCAATCAATCAAGTGAAGGGGAAGCCCACAGAGTGGGAGGGCATCGTTGCCAGCTACACATCCTATAGGTATTAATATCCAGAATAGAAAAAGAATCTAGAAAACTATTGACCCAGTCAAAAAATTGGCTATGGGTCTGAACAGAATTCTCAAAAGAATCACAGAGAGCTAAGAAATACCTTTTGAAAGTGTTTATCATCCTTAGCAGTCAGAGAAATGTAAAGTAAAACCACTTTAAGGTTACATCTTACCCCAGTCAAAACAGCTAAGATCAGTGGGTTGCAACCTTCTTAACGCTGCTCTTTAATACGGTTCATGTTGCGGTGACCGCCCAACCATACCATTATTTTCATTTCTGCTTTATAACTGTACACAGTTAGAAATAACTGTGCAATCTTGCTACTGTTATGAATCATAATGTAAATATTTGTGTTTTCATATGGTCTAGGGTGACCCCTGTGAAAGAGTCATTGAACTCCCAAAGAGGTCACAACCCACTGGCTGACTGACAACAACTGCTGTCAAGAATTTGGGGAAAGGAGAATGCTCATTCATTGTTTGTGGGATTGAAGCTGGTGTAGCCACTACGAAAATCAATGTAGAGAATTCTCAAAAAGCCAAAAATAGACCTACTCCTATGGAAATCAATGTGGAGACTTCTCCCAAAGCATAAATGAGATCTATCCAGCTACGCCAGTCCTTGGCATAAACCCAAAGGACTCGACAGCCTTCCCCCTGAGATATATGCTTCACCATGTTCACTGCCACTCTATTCAAAACATCTAGGAAATGAAATAGCCTAGATGCCTATCACCTGATGAATGGATAACAAAAAGTCAATAGACACAACGGGATTCTTTTCAGATGTAAAGAAGAATGAAATCATGAAACTTGCAGATCTATGGAGAAAACTATAAAATACCGCACTGAGTAAGGTCACAAAGATCCAGAAAGACAAATGCCACATGTTCTCTCTTACTTGTGGATCCCAGCTCCCTCCAAACCTTTAGACACAAGTATATAAGCTAGCGTAGCCACAGTAGGTTTTGTATGTATGTGTATGTCTGTGTTTGTATATATCAACAATAATTACTGAAAATGCCATGAATTGGAAGATGGAGGGGACATGAGGAGTTGGCAAGGAAGAGGAAAAGATAGAAATGATTAAATACAGTATATTCACATATGAAATCCTCAACAATTCATCTTAGATATACATTAAAATGAATAAAAGCATACATTAAAAGTGAACTCTTGAGGTAGCTTTAAAAATCACTGTTTTTTAAATCCCATTGACTATATTTCCTTTTAATTCTTTCTCTTTTAGTTTCTTGAGACAAGGTCTCTCTGCAGCTCAGGCTGACCTCAAACTCATGACAATCTTCCTGTAAGTCTTTCAAGCGCCATGATGACAGGTTGAGTCACCTGTCACAGGCTTTCTTTTTAAAACGAGAAAGCATATGTGCCTATCCTATGACTGCCCCATCAATAAAGCTCATTGTCAGACTGAGCAGAGATGCACTTGCATAAGAGGCAGCTTAATCATATTCCCCAGGAAGCCTCCCCCAAATCAGTCCTCTAAGGTACAAGAAATAGGACCACAATCTTCATATATTCAGAACATCAAAATGTTTCCTCTAGTACAACAAAAACCAGCAAAAGTTAAGGTATGTTTGACTGTAATTCTTACAAATATATCCACCCACATATGAAAAAGCCTAAAAGAAGTCAAGAACAGGAAAAGTCCCAAGGTACATACAATAAACAGTGGTTCTATTTTATATTTTTCTGAATTAACTAACACAATGACAGCTATTTTTGTTACCTTTACAACAATCAGGGGAAATTATTAAAGCAATATCACAGAAGAATATTTAATGACATAAGGGAACTGTTTATTCCTCCACATGTTGTTAAAAGATAGAAAGTATACATCCAAACGACGCACCTGTCATATAAAATTCCTTCCCATGCTATCTCCTCGCCCTCTATTAAAACCACCAGCAGCTATAAAACCCTAGGGAAAGAATGGGTAAAATTAACTCCCCTGAATTATTAATGTCAAGTGGTTAGGTTCCTGATTGTTTTTCCTATTACCTTGCAAATTTTTCCTAAATTGATTATGACTTTTAGAGTCAAAATAGCATCCAACCTCAACTAGAGTATTTTAAAACTAATTGGGATGGTTCTTTGGGATACACAGGACTCCATTAAATGTGCAAAGTAAACATTTATTAAACACTAACTTAAAAACTCAATATTTAAAAAGCATTCAGTAGCTTGGAGAGAGAAAGCTCTCCCCCTGAGAAGCCACGCATGGCAACAATCACTTTTAGTTCTGGTACTGGGAAGGCAGAGAGAAAGATCCTGGGCTTCTGTGACCTGCCAGCCTAGTCTGATGGGGAAGCAGTGATGAGAGACACTGTTTCAAAAAACAAGGTGAGGTAATAAGATGGCTCATAAATAAAGGGGTTTACTACCAAGCCTGACCACTCAGGTTTCATCCCTGGGTTCCACATGAAGGAGAGAAGTAACCCTACAAGTTGTCTTCTGATCTGTATATACACACATGCACATACATATTAAAACATGTAAATAATTTTAAACAGTTAACAAAATGGTAGGTAGATCCTGAAGAATGATAACCAAAGTTCGCACACACACAAAACACACACACAAAACACACACACACACACACACACACACACAAACATACACACAAAGCTGTGAATACACATATATACATAACTGTATTCATATATTCAAAAGTGAGGGGTAAAATATTACCTTCAGGCTATATTGCATTAAAATTTACATATTAATTAAAATAAATAAGGAGGTTTTATATTAACACAAATGAAAGGAGTTGTCTGCTCTTTCATAATCTCAAACCTTTCACATAGAGTACATTCACACAAGAACACAATCTCAAGAAACATGAAATTACAGATGCAGCCGAGTCCCTGGCCTTGGTTTGTTTTGTTGACCAAAGGCAGCATGAGGCTGTAATTAGAAGGCCTCTAAGAGGATAGGAAACACACTTTCTGAAGAGTGCTTTGTTTTCATGCTATGGGCAACCTTCAGAAGATTTTCCCAGGACTGAAGGAGGCAGCTGTTCCCACCCTGTCATAACCGCCCTATCATTTCCCACAACACATACCACTTTTCTCCTAAGATTCTCCAAGTTATTTATTCCCAGAGTCAATGTTGTGATTCTGCCCTGTGTTAGAGGGATGCGGCTACATTCCAAAGGGACCAACGCGTGACCATAAGAAAATATCTGAAGAATCTACAGCACAAATCCACACTAAAATGACAGCCTCAGTAGGTAAAGCCCTCCAAATCCTGCCCTCCAACCATTACAAACCTCCAAAACCAACCAGCCCTGCAGTGTGAAAGGGGTGAATCCAGAGCTGGTGTCAAACACTTTCCTCAGAAAGATCAAGGTAGAGCCACCGTCCTTTTGTCCTCTATTCCTTAGATGACACTTTAGCCTTCCACAGCGAGGAAAGTGCAGAGCCAAGAAGCCAAGTGAAATGTAATTATTGATCAGACGACCAAGTAATGTCAAGTGTTCACCTCCCAGGTAGAGAGAACTTTCAAAGCCAATGCTGTGTGATCTTTTGTCCAGTTTCTTTCCCACTACAACTCTGATACAGCAAGAAGAGAAGTCAGCAGCTCGACCCACACCCGGCCCCCAAAACAGAGTTGGGAAGCGAATCTGCAAGCTACTTATGTAAAATTTAATAATTTTATCTAATTTATTAACTGTTCAATATAGGACTAGAGGCAAGGGAGGGTGGGTAATGACCCACATGAAGTACATTTCTCTTTCTAAAATGCTTGAGTTACATTGAGGATGCCTTCGGGTTTCAGATCAACAACTGACTACACAGATTCAGACCACATGACTTAAAACATCATGCCTATCATCACAGTGTCCTCTTGTAAAATTCAGAGAAATTTCTGGAGGTTGACATCAGTGGTAGGAAGGAAGGGGCTGTGGCTTCTTTTATTCTTCTTGACATCTTTAATCGTGCACTATACACCTTTGAAGTAGGCGGAGAACCTGCTACCTCAACAAAAACATTTCACTAAAAAATTTGAATAGACTTATTTTGCTTTTTGCTGACAAAACAACAAAGGCTTTTCGAGCTTGAGGTGTGAAGTGTGAACAAGCAGAGATGTAACTTAACAAAGACCTTGACTATGGGGGAAAAAAAAACAACAAAAAACAGACAAAAACCTTGCTTTGAAATCACAGGGGTGATAGAATAGTGGTTGCTATAAATTTGCCCTGGGTAGGGGTGGAGAACAAGGGCACTGAGGGTGTTTCTATTGAGAGCACAATTAGGTGACAACACAAATGGTAATTCAGACTTGCCTTTGCCACTAACAGGACAGTAAGAGAAGCACTTTTGAGTACCGAACTTCAGTATTTTTTCAGAGTGAAATAAGGATGTCAGAGAAAGAGTATTGTCCATCTCTTTCTTCCTCCCTTGCTTTTTTTTTTTTTTACTCCAGACTTTATTCCCCAACTGGTCCACCCTCTGACTATTATACATCCCATACCTCCTCCCCACCTCCTGCCTCTAGGAAGTCCCTACCCCACCCACCTACTCTCACCCTACCAGACCTCTACACTCCCTGGAGCCTCCAGTCTCTTGAGGGTTAGGTGCATCTTCTCTGACTGAACCCAGACCCGGGAGTCCTCTGCTGTACATGTGTCAGAGGCCTCATCTCAGCTGGTGTGTGCTGCCTGGTTGGTGATCCAGTGTCTGAGAGATCTCGGGTTCAGGCTAATTGGTCCTCCTACAGGGCGGCCCTCCTCCTCAGCTTCTTCTAGCTGTTCCCTAATTCAACCACAGAGGGCACCAGCTTCTGTCCATGGGTTGGGTGTAAATATCAGCATCTGACTCTTTAAACTGCTTGTTGGGTCTTTTGGAGGGCAGTCATGATAGATCCCTTATTGTGAGCACACCACAGCCTCAGTAATAGTGTCAGGACTTGGGACAACCCTTGATCTGGATGCCACTTTGGGCCTGTCCCTGGACCTTCTTTTCCTCAGGTTCCTCTCCATTTCTATCCCTACAGTTCCTTCATACAGAAACAATTATGGGTCAGAGTTTTGATTGTGCAATGGCAACCCCATCCCTCATTTGATGCCTTATTTTTCTGCTGGAGGTGGGCTCTATAAGTTCCTTCTCCCCACTGTAGGGCATTTCATCTAAGATGCCTCCCTTTCAATGCTGAGAGTCTCGAATCTCCCAGGTCTCTGGTACATTCTGGAGGGTGCCCCCAACCTCCTACCTCCCGAGGTTGCCTGTTTCCATTCTTTCTGCTAACCCTCAGGGTTTCAGTCCTTCCCCCAACCCAATACCAGATCATGTTCCCCTATTCCCCCCTCCCCTTTCCCTCCCAGGTTCCTCCCTCCCTACCCCCTTTCTTCTCCCTCCCAAGTGGGACTGAAGCATCCTCACTTGGGCCCTGCAGTTTGTTGAACTTTTTGAGTTCTGTGGATAGTATCCTGGGTATTCTATACTTTTTTTTTCTTGGCTAATATCCACTTATTAGTGAGAACATACCATGCATGTCCTTTTGGGTCTGAGTTACCACACCTAGGATGATATTTTCTAGTTCCATCCATTTGCTTACAAAACTTGGGATGTCCTCATTCATAATAGCTGAGTAGTATTCCACTGTGTAAATGAACCACATTTTCTATATCCACTCTTTGGTCATGGAACATCTGGGTTGATTCCAGCTTCTGGCTATCACAAACAAGGCCACGTGCCCATGTGGCATGGTGGGGCATCTTTTGTGTACATTCCCAAGAGTGGTATTACTGGGTCTTCAGGTAGATCTAGCTCCAATTTTCTGAGGAGCCTCCAGATTGATTTCCAAAGTGGTTGTAGCAGTTTGCAATGCCACCAGCAATGGAGTAGTGTTCCTCATTATCCACACTGTTGTCAATATGTGTTGTCACCTGAGGTTTTGATCTTAGCCATTCTGATTGGTGTAAGGTGAAATCTCTGGATCATTTTGATTTGCATTTCTCTGATCACTAAGGATATTGGACATTTCTTTAGGTGATTCGAGATTCCTCTGTTGTGAATTCTCTGTTTAGTACTATACCCCATTTGTTGATTGGGTTTTTTTGTTTTGTTTTGTTTTGGTTTTTTGTTTGTTTTTTAGTAGTTAGCTTGTTGAGTTCTTTTTTTTTAAAGACTACTTGTCAGGGTTTTTTGTTTTTGTTTTTGTTTTTAAGATTAATTTATTTATTTTATCTAAATGAGTACACTGTAGCTGTCTTCAGAGACACCAGAAGAGGGCATCAGATCTCATTACAAATGACTATGAGCCACCATGTGGTTGCTGGGAATTTAACTCTGGACCTAAGGAAAAGAAGTTAGTTCTCTTAACTACTGAGCCATCTCTCCAGTCCACTTCTTGAGTTCTTTATATATTTTGGATATTAGCCCTCTATTGGATGTGGGACTAGTGAAGATTTTTTTCCCAATCTGTCAGTTGCTGATTTGTCTTATTGACTATGTCCTTTGCCTTGCAGAAGCTTTCTAATTTTCATGAGGTTCTGTTTATCAATTCTTGATCTTAGAGCATGAGCCATTGGAGTTCTGTTTAAGAAATCTCCCCCTGTGTCAATGATTTCAAGGCTCTTTCCCACTTTCTCTTCTACTAGATTGACTTCATCTCATTTTATGTTGAGGTCCTTGATCCACTTGACTTGAGCTTTGTGCAAGATGAGAAATATGGATCTATTTTCATTTTTCTAAATACAGACAGCCAGTTAGACCAGCACCACTCATTGAAGATGCTTTATCTTTTCCATTGTATGTTTTTGGCTTCTTTGTCAAAGATCAAGTGTGTGTACGTGTGTGATTTTATTTCTGGGTATTCAGTTCTATTCCATTGATCAACCTGTCTGTCTCTGTACCAATACCATGCAGGTTTTATCACTATTGCTCTATAGTATAGCTCGAGGTCATGGATGGTGATTCACCCAGCTGTTCTTTTATGGTTAAGAATTGTTTTCACTGGGTTTATTGCCTTTCCCAATGAATTTGAGAATTGTTCTTTGCATGTCTTTAAAGAATTGTGTTGTGATTTCGATGGGGACTGCAATGAATATGTAAACTGCCTATGGTTGAATGACCATTTTTACTATGTTAATCTTGCAAATCCATGAGAATGGGAGATCTCTCCATTTTCTGAAATCTTCTTCAATTTCTTTCTTGAGAGACTTGAAGTTATTGTCATACAGATCTATCATTTATTTGGTTAGAGTTACCCCTAGATATTTTATATTATCTGTGGCTATTGTGAAGGGAGTTATTGCCCTAATTTCTTTCTCAGCCTGTTTATCATTTGTATAAAGGAAGGCTACTGGTTTATTTGAGTGAATTTTATATCTGGCCACTTTGCTGAAGTTGTTTATCAGCTAGAAAAGTTCTCTGGTAGAATTTTTGGGGTCGCTTATGTATACTATTATATCACTGCAAACATGATACCTTTATTTCTTCTTTGCCAATTTGTATCCCCTTCATGTCTTTTTGTTGTCTTATTGTTCTAGCTAGCACTTCAAGTACTGTATTAAATAGATATGGAGAGAGTGGGCATTCTTGTCCCTGAATTTAGTGGGATTGATTCAATTATCTCTCCATTTACTTTGAAATTGGTATGCAGTAAAATGCTTTTATTTTGTTTAGATATAGGCCTTGAATTCTAATACTGATCACTCTAATACTTCTAATATGAAGGGGTGTTATATTTTGTCAAATGCTTTTTCTGCATCTAAGGAGATGATCATGTGATTTTTTTCCTTTGAGTTTGTTTGTATAATGGATTACATTAATGGATTTTTATATATTGAACCAATCTTGCGTCCCCAGGATGAAGCCTACTTGATCATGGTGAATGATGCTTTTGATGTGTTCTTGGATGTGGTTTGCAAGAATTTGAGTATTTTTGCATCAATATTCATAAATGAGATTGGTCTGAAGTTCTCTTTTTTTGGTTGAGTACTTGTGTGGTTTAGGTATCAGAGTAATTGGCTTCACAGAATGAATTAGGTAGTGTTCTTCTGTTTCCATTTCATGGAATAGTTTGAGAAATATTGGCATTAGGTCTTCTTTGAAGGTGTGATAGAATTTTGCACTAAATCTATCTGGCCCTGGGCTTTTTTTGGTTGAGAAATTTTAATGACTTCTGCTATTTCCTTATGAGATATAGGCCTGTTTAGTTTACCTGCTCTTGAATTAACTTTAGTATGTGGTATCTGTCTAGAAAACCATCCATTTCATCTACATTTTCCAGTTTTGTTGAGTATAGACTTTTGCAGTAGGATCTGATGATTTTTTTAATTTCCTCGGTTTTGACGTTATGTCTCCCTTTTCAGTTCTGATTTTTGTTAATTTGAATACTGCCCCTGGGCCCTTTAGTTAGTTTGGCTAGGGTTTTATCTATCTTGTTGATTTTCTCAAAGAACCAGCTTTTGGTTTTGTTGATTCTTTGTATTCTTCTCTTTTTTTTTTTTCTATTTGGTTGATTTTGCTAGTGTAAGATCTCTCCAGTTCCTTTACTGGGGCACTTAATGATATGAATTTGCCTCTTAGCACTGTTTTTATTGTGTCCCATATTTTGGGTATGATGTGTCAACATTTTCATTAAATTCTTCTCTGACCAAGTTATCATTGAGAAGAGAGTTGTTCAGTTTCTACGTGTGTGTGGGATTTCTGTTGTTTTGCTGTTTTGAAGACCAATCTTAGGCCATGGTGGTCTGATAGGATTCATGATATTACTTCATCTTCTTGTATCAGTTGAGGGTTGTTTTGTGACCAATTATATGATCAATTTTGGAGAAGGTACCATTAGGTGCTGAGAAGAAGGTGTATTCTTTTGTTTTAGGGTGAAATGTTGTATAGACATCTGTGAAATCCATTGGTTCACAACCTTTATTAGTTTCACTGTTGTCTTTGTTTAGTTTTTTTTTCCCAATGATCTGTCCATTGGTGAGAGTGGGGTGTTGTGTGGGGTTCAATATGTGTTTTGAGCTTTAGTAAAAGTTTTTTTTTTCAAACGTGGGTTCTCTTGCATTTGGGGCATAGATGTTCAGAATTGAGACTTTTCTTGGTGGATTTTCCCTTTGATCAATATGAAGTGTCCTTCCTTCATCATGCTTGATAACTTTTAGTTGAAAGTCTATTTTATTGAATATTAGGATGGCAACTCCAGCTTATTTCTTGGGACCATTTGCTTGGAAGACCTTTTTCCATCCTTTTACTCTGAGATAGTGTTTGTCTTTGTTATTGAGGTGTGTTTCTTTTATGCAGCAAAATGCTGGATCTTGCTTGCATATCGAGTCTGTTAGCTTATGTCTTTTTATAGGTGAGTTGAGTCCATTAATATTGATAGATATTAAAAACAGATGATTGTTGGTTCCTGCTATTTTGGTTTTGTAGGTAGCTTTATGTACTATGGTTCTCTCCTTTTGGCTTTGTTGTGAGATGCTTAATATCTTGTCTTTTTTGTTGTTGTTGTTGTTGTTGTTGTAGGTACCTTCCTTGTATTGGAGTTTTCCTCTTAGGATCCTCTGTAGGGCTGGATTGGTAGATAGCTACTTTTTGAATTTGGTTTTGTCCTGGAATATTTTGGTTTCTCCATCTATGTTGATTGAGAGTTTGGCTGGGTATATTGGCCTAGGCTAGCATTTGTGTTCTCTTAGAATTTACATGACCTCTGACCAGGCTCTTCTGGCTTTTAGTGTCTCTGTTGAGAAGTCTGGTCTCACCTGCCCTCCACTCAGCAAGAGAGGCATGATGCAACCTTCATAGTAAGCATAGAAATGGACTAATTTACCAACAAGTAATGAAAAATGATCAACTTTCAGAGTTATTTTATTCGTTTTATGTATGTGGGTACACTGTCTCTGTCCTCAGACACACCAAAAGAGGGCATCAGATCCCATTACAGATGGTTGTGAGCCACCATGTGGTTGCTGGGAATTGAACTCAGGACCTTGGGAATAGAGAGCAGTCAGTGCTCTTAACCACTGAGCCACCTCTCCAGCCCTCAGAGTTATTTTAATTACATATGTTTCTCTTGTCTGTCAAAGGCTTACCTGACCATAATGGAAGCTAGAGACAGGATAAACATTTCCCAGATGCTCTGACCACTTTTTGAAAAGCAAAATGGGGTTAGAGGTGAGCAAGACTGTGATCAGATTTTGACAGCAGTCCGCATTAGCTCTTAGAGTTAAATGGAGAAGGATCCTATCTTTACCATTGAGAATTGGTTCCTCCAGACAGGCATGGATTGAGGAAGCATTCAGAGGTTATCTGCCCAACATTGGGCCACAAAGACAAGTTGTTTGTGGACTGAGAGGAAAGAGCCGTGGAAACACCCCTGATACTCAGCTTTAAGAAAGAAGAAAACACACAGGCATGGCTAACTGCCTCTAGTGGTTTATAAAGTCCCCCAATAATGGCTTTTGAGTTCAGTCCTGGGGAATAAGAGGAAAGTAAGCCAAGCAGAGAGATGTTAGAGGAAAAAGGAATTCCAAGCATGAGACCAGAAGAGTCTGACAGTAGGGCTTATTCAGAAAAATGACTCCCTATTGCAAAGAGAAATAAGAGTTGGAATCCAGATCAGAAAGGTAACAAGTAGCCGGGGTTAAGAAGACACTAAAAGGAATTCCCAGTCACATACAGGTAAGATCCAGTGGTGAAGCAAAACCTGAAGCCAATGGTTAGAGCCCTGGTAACAGGGAAGGTGGTACAGATTCAAAAGACTGTTTTAAACACAAAATTTTGTTTCAATTTCAATACTAAATTGAATGAGCTTAAATTGTACTTAAACAGTACTTAAAGAGAGAGCTGTTTCATAGAGGTGGTCACAATAACACAGGTACACAAAGATTCTCAGATTACAGGTCAATACAGTAGGTAGTATGCCATTTATCAAAGTAGAGTACAGAGGAACTGTGGGTACCATACCAAGCAGGGTGTGGAACTGGAAACCTGACTAGGGGGTGGAAAAAAAGGACAGACATACAGAGATAGATGCAGGGAAGCTGGGATCTCTGGGGCAAGTTTTCAATAATTCCACATGGAAGCTGGAAAAATACTAATTATAATACATAATACTTCTCTTAAGCTAACCGATTTGAAGTACATAGAATGCATGTGTAGAACATGCGAGCACTTGCTCTTTGCCACACCATTTATATAAGGGCTCTAAATATCTGCAGGTTTGGCATCTAATCTAACTTTGTGGCTGATCCATGCAGGGTACTAAGTAACAGGTATAGAGTATATATACACAGGGCATCTGTATTTATATCCACACACTTACATACATAGTAACTCTAATGTGTTCACATCCTATCCCAAGCATTTTGATAACTATCACACATGCAGCTCATAATCTTTCTTAGCCTGTTTTCATCCAAAGCTGAAGTCTTGTTTTCTCCATTATTTGCCACTGAACTCCCACTAGAGTTAAAAATAACCACATCTCCAATTCAGATGTGCATGACACTTTCCTTCCAAGGAGCTTAAGTCACTGCATAATTAGTCTCGTGTTGTCAAGTCCTGTGAGATAGTCAGCAGGAGATACTATAAATGACCTCAGTGGTCCATGGCAGAAGTCCATCCAGGAGAGGGGAGCATGTCTGCAGGCTGTGGTAACTGCCTATTTGGTCAATGGTAGCAGCTTATACTGTTTGGGGTGTCTTCTGGGCACCCCTGGCAATAATGCCTGACCCTGGGGGTTGGTAAACTTCTCAAATGGTAAACTCTTTTCTCCACACAACATCTAGTCTATATGTTTCAGCAGTGAGTTGTAAACGTATCAGTAATTCATATCTCCAAACACCTATCGAGTACCATAGCTTGTCAGACACCATGAAACCTGAATGAAAGGTGAGGAAAGGATGTGGTGCCTGTCTTTAGGAATTCTCAGTTAAGTGAGGAAGATAGACCACACCCCTAACTGATCACACAGATCAATGAATACCAACCAACCTTGGTCTTTAGGATCCCTAAAGAGGAAGGAATATGGACACATTAGCAAACATCAAATTTTATTTCCAAGTTCTAATTCTAGAATCTATTATTTCCCCCAAAAATAAACATGTTGAAAATGTTCAAAAAGAGCACACTTACTATTTTTTGAGGTAACGTTAATCTCCTGGCTTCTTTTTATTGAACTTTGATTAGTACCATCATGATTCTTAAAGCAAACGAAGGCTTTCAGTCGAGAGAGGAATCCAGACTGTGACATTTAGCTAGAACTCTATAGCTTACCAGTAAACATTTATGAGTAAATATCAAGTTTGCATTCAAATACTGAAGCGCTTGAGTGCTTTATTTACTGTAGTCATCTTTGTGTCCCAGTCCAGCTCAATACTGGACGCAGCAGATGCGACATGAATAATTGCTGGCCTGACTGAATGAATTGCAAAGTCAGTGTGTTAGCTTACAAGTGATTCCGCTGGGCTCCTCCCCGGTACCTAGCAACAGCTTACATCATCACCTGAAGCTATTGCCTGCTGCTGCCAGGTGTGGCTTATTAAAAGGATGGCTTGTCACCCCATTTCTCTCTCTCCCTCTCCCTCCCTCCTTCTCTGTCCTTCTTTCTGTCCTCTCTATCATCTGTGCCCCCTCACCCCATGGCTCTGCTCCAGTTGTCTGTCTCTACCCCTTATCCAGGCCCTCACTTCCCTCCTTCCCTCCCTTCCCCCAAAGACACCTCCTTTATACCAAATTTGTTACACTGCATGGTTTCTCAGGGGGCACCTCGGCATGGACCTGCCACACACACACACACACACACACACACACACACACACACACACACACACACACACACACACACACACACACACACACACACACACACACACACACACACACACACACACACACACACACACACACACACACACACACACACACACACACACACACACACACACACATGCACACACTCACACACACTCACACAGACACACACTCACACTCAGACACACACTCACACTCACACTCGCACACACTCACACTCATACACAGACACACTCACACACAGACACACTCACACTCACAGACACACACTCACACACAGACACACTCACACACACACAGCTGTTGCATTACATTTCACACCACGGTGTTAAGTGGTAACAATGTACCCACCTAGCACCAGGAAGGTTAGGCATCTTGGAACATCAAGGGTTATTGTCACTCCCAATTACTGAAGATGTATAAATCTTAAAATTTAGGTATTTTTTATTTATCATTCTATTGTATTTCTCAGTTAAATATTTTCAGTATATGTCATTTAAAGAAAAACCATATAAACATCATATGACTCTACCACAATTTGTTTATTCATTCCCATTTGTTAGTCTAGAAAAGTATTTGTTTTACTGGACCTTTGACAGTATTAAGCATTCTTATTTTTTTTCCTCCTTTCCTGCTTTCCTGCTTTCCTGCTTTCCTCCTTTCCTCCTTTCCTTCTTTCCTTCTTTCCTTCCTTTCTTCCTTCTTTCCTTCCTTCCTTCCTTCCTTCCTTCCTTCCTTCCTTCCCTCCTTCCTTCCTTCCATTTTGAGCCAGGGTCTCACCATGCAGCTTAGCTCCCCTGGAGCTCACTAAGTGGACCAGGGTAGCCTAAAACTCACTGAGATCCACCTGCCTCTGCCTTCAGAGAACCAGGAATAAGGGAATGAACCACCTTGTCAAGCATCTTTTTAACTGTTTTAAGCAATACTTATTAATTTAAACATTTAATATAAATAATTACATCATAAACATAGTGACATTCGTATCTCACAGCTACAAAGCAATGGGACCCTCTGAAGGCTTGAGAATGCTAGAAGAAATGGGCTACTTAGGCAGGCCCTGATTTGGAAGGGAATGCTGGTTTTAATTTCAGAATCTACAAGCAGCTTCATACACACTTTATCCGTACTGCTAATCTCTCGAAGGCCAGCCCAGAATTAAAGCGCACAGCTGGGCTTGTTTCCTGCTGTTGGGCTCAACAATACATTAAAATGCACGCACTTTTAAAGAGATAAAATTAACTGAAAACATACGCACTAAATACCTAAGTATTAAGGCCGACCAAAATCTAACCCCTCCCTAAGAATCTCAAGTTATTCAAAAGAGTTCTTTTCCGTAGGGGCTTTGTTTAATTCCATTGTTCTTGACTGTTGTGAATTGAGGATCGTGTTCCATGACCTTTCAGAAATAGCCGGCTTTGTTTCCATGAGGCTCCACGTGAATTACATTTCTCCTCTTTTTGTTTTTGCTGCTTTTGTTACTGCTGGTGGTGGTGGTCTCCGGGGGTGGGGTGAGGGGGGAGAGTGGGCTAAGTTCTATACAGCATATATATATATATATATATATATATATATATATATATATCATTATATTGTCAAATAGCCTCAAAATGTCCCTTTTCAGAAAAAAAAATGGATGAGGTAAACCCTTTGCTCATAATAAATTTTCTACATGAATAAAACCACTCTTACCTTTACAATTCCAATGTAAGAAAAAAATGAATTAATGCACATGAAAATGCTCTAACCCTTAGCTGTCAAATCACAGCCTGACCCAATGTCGAGTTTCCTAACTGAATGTGAGGACGGCAAAAGATGTTGTTATGAAATGTACTGTAGCAAGGGAGTACCTGGTGGGCCCATGCCAAGGTGAACCCCTGAGAAATTAGGCCATGCAACAGATCTGGTATAAGGCAGTTTATATGTGTGGAAGGGAGGGGAGTGAGGACCAGGAGAAGGGATAGAGGCAGAGGAGTAGACATGTAGACAGGCAGGCAGAGCCATGAGGGCAGGGGACCATAAGAGGAGGACAGTAAAGAGGAACATGTGGGAGAAGAGAGGGAGGGGTAGGGGAGGGGGAGCAGAGATAGAGACAGACAGAGACAGAGAGCACTGGAGTGGCTGGGTAGTCCTTTTATATGCAGTCATACCTGAACCACTGACAGCAGTGAGTGATGACATAAGCTGTTGCTAGGTCCCTAGGGGAAGCCTAGTGGAATCACCTGTAATCTAATAGCTGCAGTAGTAAAACTTTTCTGAATGTTCAGCGATCAAAAATTGATTCAAAACCAAGCGGGCAATGGATCTGGGCTGGTTTTGGCAAAGCTCACCATGTTCCATCACTGCTTCCCTGCAGCCTTGGTTCCGGACACAAAACATGTGTATACTCTGCACTGTGCGAGCTCTGATGTTTGCAGCACCAGCAACTGCTGCCAGCAACACTATGGTTCAAATGTGAGACCACCATTTGTCATCAACTGTGGTCTCTTCACTACTCACACAGTCTTCTGCTCTTACATAAACACAATGGCTTAATTATAGAAACAAAGGCTTTAATATTTCCCTCTCATTGTTCCTCAGCAAAAAATCAAATTAGTATATTTTGACATATTATGTTACATAATTAAGCATACACACCTCATTAATATGAAAGTGGCTTTTAACATTAATAAATAGCAAAGTTATATGTATTCCAAAGAAGTTGGGAGCCCTGCAATATGACACAGAGAATAATAAGGAGCTTGCGGCCAAGCCTGATGACATAGGTTCAATCCTCAGGACACACATGGTAGGAGGAACCGAGTTGACTACTGAAAGCTGTCCTCTAACCTCTACATATGAGAGGCATGTTTGGACATGTGTGCAAATAAATATCTTTATAATTTATCAACAGTGGTGCTTGATTTCTGTGCCCATCTAACACATCTGTACGCTCAGAGTAGCATGAACAATACTTGGCTATCACCTTTAAGGACAGAAAAGACCAAATCTCACTCTCCATCACCTGACCTCGGGTGACATCTCCTTCGTACGTATCTTTTTCTGACACGTGACCTTTCACTATTAAAGGATGCAAGCAGAGAAGCAATCCCAGGAGTAGGCGGGGAGTAGGGAAATAACCCCCAGCAACTGGCAGCTGCTTCTCTCACTGAGAGAGGAGGTGCAGGACCCAGGGTCTCACTGGAGAGCAGAATCCCAGGAATATTTCCTGGGTGCTTCATCTCGTCAAAGAAACATGTTCTCAAATAGTACAGTTAGAGCCAGACAAAGGGCTGCACACCATCAATCCTCTTACTCTCTGGAAGCTGAGACAGGAGAATCTCAATTTGGAGGCCTTCTGGACTTCACAGCAAGTTCAGGGCCAGCCTAAGCTACATAGTGTCTCAAAATTAAACTAAAGTGAACAATAACAACAGTAAAAAATAACAGGCTAATTTCATTTTACAATTTAGCTTAAGATGATCAACTTTTGCTTTAATAAAAACTGTACGCTATCTGTTTTTCTAAACTCACTGAAATGCTCTCAGGGTAGCCCTTGGGAAGGACTTGCCTATGCTACACAGGGAGACTAAAGGTAACTGTGGTCCTCTACCTCATCTCCATTCCTGGCCATGTTCCTGCTAATTCCTTCTGGCTTCCCCACTACCCCAAGTCTCCCAAGTCAGCAACACCGACTTTCTAAGGCTCTCGGTTGCAGAAGCCAAGGTCAAAGCTGACTTGGATGGACAGGCACAACCCCCAGATAGGAGGCAGGGTTCCAACTGTGGGAACAGCCTTGTTTTCCTGCCCTAATTGGCTAGGCTAAATCATATCCCCAAATAAAGATTTTCCTCTCATCAAAATATAAAAGACAGAGAAATGTTTTTAAAAAACCGGATAAAATGACTCTAAGAGGAAACTGCCTACTTCAACCTTCATTTACAAAATAAGTTCCTCTCTGGGATTAATCAAGGCACAGGGTTTTTGGGTAACAAAACCCACTTTGGCAGTCACAGCAGAAACCTATTTTTAACACCACCTTTTGAGAAACCTTTCCGTATCAGAATGACAATGGTAAATGATAAGAGACAATTGGTGCTCTGGAGCCGGTGTCCTCTTCTTTCAAAGACTGTAGCACATCGGAAGGACAGTCCGTAGCAACACACATACAGAAGGTGACAAAACAGAATTTTTTCATTTTTTAAATAAATTACCAATTCTCAAACTAACACTGCAAGCCTAAGGTTTTCATGTGCTTCATATTAGGAGAGTACAGGGTTTCTTCTGGTTTTTTTTTTATTATTATTTTTATTTTAAATAACTTTTTAAACATAAAGGAAGCCAGGCATGCAAGTTCATCCCCATTATCTTGGCATGGAGGACCTAAGGCAGAAGACTGGAAGGCTCGAGTTGAGCCAGGACAACAAAGACCCTTGCTCGAAATACATAAACGAGCTAATTACTTAAAACATAAATGATTCTCAAAATCTTACGATCCAATATCAAGTTATTCAGGTTTCTAATTAAATGTCAGAACAGAGGAGCTCCTACCCTCCACACGTCTCCTGAGCACTTGAGACCGTTTGCTGCAGTCTCCCTGGTTAGAATCAACAGCAACCATAACAGTTTCTAAGTCTCAATTTCTATACAGCCCCCCAAACGAACCGAGAGCTCCCCAAATCACACTGCAAACACCTCAAGCACATCGATGAAAGTGTCCTTCAGTAGTAATCCTTGGATTTCCCTGACTCCGGCTCACATGGCTTTATTTTTCAAATGCTTTTAAAACTTCTAATGCGTATATGAAAAAAGTCACAAAATATAACAGTTTCACTTTGCCTTTTTAAAAACCGTTTAAATGGACAATAACGATCACAACGGCTGTCTGACAGCGCATTTGTCTTCTACTTTGTCTCACGTGTTCGTAGTGTGGAGTTTTGTTTGTTTTATCTATTGCAAACCTCACTAAACCACATATCATTCTCTAATGGGCACGTGTGGTAAAAACCCAAATGGGGAAGTAACTGTGATGTCCCATCCCTCAGAGAGAAAATATGCTACCGATAAACGGCAAAGAAAAACACATACCAAGCTCACATAGCTGAGGGTGCCTAATGCTATCCCTCAAGTTCAAGGTTCAGATGAGCCTCAAAACAATCAACAAACAAAAAATGTCAGACACTGGGGGCACCCTAGTACAACTGGTTCTTCAGCCCGCTACACTCTGCAGCCAGCGGCGTGGCTAGGACCCTTCCCTGGGCAAGTCTTCCCTTCCTCTAAGCCATGATCCCACACCCTTCTTCCACTCAGCAATTATGTGTCAGGCTTTGTGCTGAGAAGCAATGGTTCCTGGGAGATGGAGCATCTGCATGGGTGAGAGAAGCACGCTCTTTGCCTGGCTTGATCCTCCGGAGGACTGCAGATGAGACAGCATGAGAACTGGATAATGTAGTTTTGCTCAGTGGCAGTATCATAGCCGATGAGGTTTACCCAAGGTGTGATTATTGCTAATTGAGAACCGGATAATGCTCTTGGTAGACCTACCATTGCGTTGAGCATTTGCAAAGTTCAGAGTGAGAGCAAAACTGAAGGCCGAATGTCCATGTCTAAAAACTTCAAGGCTATAAGTTAAGCCAAGCAAATATTCCTATTCTTATGTGTTGAACCTAGAAGATATGGTTAGAACTGACTACTCTAGCCAGAATGTAGTGCTACTAAAAATATCAGGTCTCCTCTCTCCACTCTGAGCGCTACCCTCTTCATAACTTTGGAATGCATAGAGCTCATTTGCACTTCCTGCAAATAGCCGCACATTAGAAAGCCCTTGGGCCCAAGAAGGAACACACTGCTTCCCAGGTTATCCTCAGGCAGAATCCTATGACTACTCTCAAGCAAGCTATAGGATCTGCAGGCCTCGAGGTTTCCATCAGGAGGACCATGAACCCGAAGCAGTTAGATGTGTTCGAGAAGGCAGGACCCAAGGGGTTGGGGATTTAGCTCAGTGGTAGAGCGCTTGCCTAGCAAGCGCAAGGCCCTGGGTTCGGTCCCCAACTCCGGAAAAAAAAAAAAAAAAAGAGAAGGCAGGACCCAGCTCTAGGTGAATGCCTTCCCTTGGCCCCATGGAGTACCTGTGACCCTCTGTGGACAGACAAGACTAAAGAGGCCACAGGAAATGAGATGTTTCTACCTCAACTCTGAGAGCAGAAACGAGCCCAGAAAGTCAGTGGCAGATTCGATCGATGCTTTACTATCAGCTAAGCCATGAGTAGAAAGACGGGAGGAATCAGGAGAGGAGAGGAGACCTCCTGTCCACTGCTGTCAGGTGGCTTCTCACCAGCCTACCCTCATGCCACTCCCAACCAGAGGGTCAACAGCCAAAACAGCTATGAAAGAGAGAAGTCAGAATTCTGTTAACCAGTGTGCTGGGTCCCTGTAGTAGCAAAGGTTATAGCCCAGAAGAATCTGAAAAGGGTCAGGAAAACTGGGAGAGACTTGACAACCATTCAGACTTACCCAGGTGCAGTTCTGCAATCTCGGAAGGAAAACAACACAAACGCAAAGCGTACGCACCAGCATTGTACTCTGTTATTATTATTATTATTATTATTATTATTATTATTATTTTAATTTCACATGTAAGATGTTTGTTTCTGAACATGCTTGCTATGTTTTACATTCACCCCATTTACTCTCCAACTTTACCAATTATTGTTACTAGCCACAGTTAACTACACGTGTGTATCAGTGTCAGATCCCCCGATATGCCTGGAAAGAGAACAGACTTTTGAATGCCGTCCTCTGACCCTCCACATGTACCCCACGTACACGTCATACACGCAGTTGTGAATCAAGTACTGTGGGTGCTGGAGACTAAACCTGGGTCTTCTGCACAAGGACTAATCTCTCCAAACCACTGAGGCATCTCTCCAGTCCCACTATCTACATTCTTTATTTTTTAGAAATTTACAAAATTAAACCCTGAACTCACAGAGAATATGCAAGTTCCTGAAAAGCACAAAGCCAGAAAGCCTGAACACACCACAGTTCTACATGAATCTGGGAAACTACAGTTACTCTAGCCCCACTCCCGAGTTTTCTACTGGTGCACTGCAACTCAAGATGGTCTTAGGCATCAACAGAAAGAATGGTCGGCCATGACTGCAGTGTTTTAAACAGGTTTTAATGGCTAACTCACAATAAAAGCAATAGCATAACAATAACCACACTTTATAGTTTAAAAAGTGAAGGTACTTGGCATACATATCTGATGACCTGAGTTTAGATGCCTATGTCACCCTGGAAAGAGAAAATAAAATCCTGAACATTATCTTCTGACCGCCACACACACTGTGCCCAATATACATATACACAGCGCACACACAAACACACACATGCACGCACGTACACACAATAACTACAATAGTAACCAAATTTTAAAAAATAACTTTATAAGTCATTATTTGTGTGTGTGTGTGTGTGTGTGTGTGTGTGTGTGTGTGTGTGTGTTTACCGTTCCAACTTAATTTAAAAAAAGAAAAAGAACCTCAAAGTTAAAAATACTGCATAGGCCAATATATTTGAAAGAATTTAGAAAAGTATCTTTAAAAGACAGAAATTCTCCCAAAAATTCAAATAGTTTTACAGATGAAGTCCACCAGTCCTTGGAAGACCACCCAACCATGAATGGACAGTCAGAAGGACGGACAACCACTATATAGAAAGACTCTGGGTGTTGATGGAGCATACAGTATCTGAGCGTCTTGTGGGAATGATAACCAGATAAGGCACAGAGCCCTGCATCCCGGACTTATCCCCTCTGCTTGCTATATCTGTGTTACAGACAGAGGATCTCCATGGCTCAGTCATGTGGGTATCAACTTAAACTGCTAACATCACCAGGCACGAGTGTGTGTGTGTGTGTGTGTGTGTGTGTGTGTGTGTGTGTGTGTGTGTGGTGTATGTGTGTGTACCTCTGTGTGTCTATGAACATTATTTAATGTTTACTTAAATTGACCACACTAAAAGATAAATTTGCAGCTAATGCCTCTACAGCAGAACCACCCCTTAAGCACTAAAAGATAAATTTATATCACTATTGTAATTAGGAAATCCATGTCACTTGCCAAATTAAGATAATTGCTTAACTAATGCAATTTTGTAAGTACTTATCTGAATACCACCTAAAAGTAGCTCAGATCCTGCCAGCATCTGCTGCTGGCACATGGGTGAATTATTTTACATGCCAAGCTCAATGGTTGAGTCCAGGTGCAAAAGACTTTTAAATACAATATTAGAAAATATTTCAAAGAACAATTTAGCATGACAAAGACTTTATTCCAGAAATAAAAGGAATTTTGGAACAGATTCTAGAGTTTGTACTCTACACATAAATGACATAACCTCTTCCCTTCCCACGTTGCTTTTGGCCGATGTGTTTTTACCACAGCAACAGAAAGCACAAATGTATCAATAGTAGCAAGGTTGAGAATTCCTGACTTGGGAAACACACCTTTGGATTTAAAATCCAGAGTTCTGGATTAACATAGTCCCGGTAGGAAAGCATGCATTTTTACTTTATATCTGTTCACAGCCCCCCTTCTCCTGGTTCCCCCAACACACACAGCCCTTCCCCTCCCCTTCCTCCTCTTCTCCCTTCTCCTCTGAGCAGCCTTGTGCATCAACTGCCCCTGGCATATCAAGTCAGTACAGGACTAGGTGCCTTCCCTCCCACTGATGCCAAACAAGGCAGCCAATTAGGGGAACAGGACCTGCAGGCAGGCAACAGAGGAGGATGCTTGAACATCACTCGGAAGGAGAAATAAGGTAGACTTCAGAGGTGGAGAGAGGAGGGGAACTGGGTGGGAGAGGGAATGGGGAAGGGGACAGAGTGGGAAGATCAGGTTCAGGGGACAGATGACACAGACATCAGTGGGGAGGTACATCTCTAGGACACGCTAGGGATCTGGGACAGGGGAGGTTCCAGGGAGTCTACGGGGTGACATGGAACCTGAAGTGAACACCTCCTGTGGCCAGGAAGGACTCCCATGTGAGGGACAAGGACACCAACCAACCAGAAAACAAAACAAAACCTTCAATCCGAAATGTGTCCTGCCTACAAAATGTGCAGGGACAAAGGCGGAGCAGACTCTGAGGGAATGGGCAAGCAATAACTGGCCCAACTCGAGACCCATCCCATGGGCAAGAACCAACCCCTGACATTGTTAATTATCCCGTTGCTCTTGCAGACAGGAGCCAAGCGTATGTATTTTACCCCAAACAACCAACTGCAGACTGCATGTGAACATCACCTCAGCCAACGTCACGATTAGGGGAGAACGCAGCACTCTGAGGAGTGCTCCTCCCACAGGAGAAAGTCAACTCACCGCTTCTTCTACAGGCCTGTCGCCAGAAAGTTCAGACAGTCCGCTGAAGAGTTTGTCCAGACGATCTTCTCCTGTGACACAATCATGTCTTTTTGGTACCAATAAGCACTGGAAGCCTGCTTTGTTATTTAAAACTGTCCTGGGAAACTGTCATAGGCGGCTGTGTTGCAGTGTCTGCTTTTGCTATTTCTGCACTTTATGTATGGGGTAAATAACTGGGCCAGTTTACCGAGGTATTTTTACCCCTCTTCAGGGCTCTGAGAGAACGCAGCTTTCTGAAACATGGAAGGAGGCATGCACGGGGCTTTACATTTTTCAGTTCACTCTCTTGACCTACTTTTACTACGTGGCTTTCTACCCCTTCACCACACCAGCACCATAGGGAAAAGAACCATCCACAGGGCCTGCCTGTGTGTGTCCACCAATGCCTAGGCGCACTCGAGACAAGCAAGCAGAGTATTTCCACCCTGGGCCACAGCTAAAATGCGATCCACTAAACATTTTCTTCAAGATCACGATTTCAGAGCTGGCAAAAAGAAAGCTGCCGGATTCTCCCTGGAACTCATGGGCTGAGAGGACTGACTTTCAAAGTTCTTGGACTATAAAAAGCTCCAGTGTTCGCAGAGTTCTGTGTAGGACGAGTAGGTGGGGGTATAATAAGAAAGAACAGTATTTTGGTCCTTTGGCAGATTTAATTCCTTCATCCCAACCTCCCACAGAGACTTGTAAGGATGTGCAAACCATGCCAGAATGCCCCCAACCTTCTGCTCCTGTATCTGCCTGCTGCACCCTGTCCCAAAGGCTTTGAAATAAGAGGTGGGCACTCTCCTCCCCAACCCCTTTATTACCTTCTTCCTTATTCCTGAAGATTACTTCCTATAGGATTTCTTCTTCTGAATATCCCACATTGAGCATTCAAAATAACCACAATTACTACCCTGCAATGCATATTTCTACCAAACTCAAGACAAAAATAAATCAGGGAATGCTTAAATAAGCCTCTGGCTCAAATGCATGAAAATAAAAAAAGTTATTTAAATGAGACTGGGCTTTTTTTTCTTTTAATAGATGGCATTAATTATAATATACTGCATAATAAAACAATACTTTCCATCCCTCAAAACTTAAAAAAAACACATTTTTTGTTTTTATAATTATTTTACACAAATATGAATATTATTATAAGTACACTTTTTAAACAACTATTTTTGTATTTTATATGATCAAAACCCTAAAAGAGCTTCTGGACAAACAGTCTTAATTATTGTGTAGCACTGGCTTTAATTAGTAATATGAAGCTGATTTAGCCCTGGCCATTTTCCTCTCAGCATTATACCCTCAAGCGTTTAGTGGGGAAGACTTTAAGGGCTCCTCCCTCCCTCTCCTGGAAGCCTATAGAAGTTAGACTTTGCGTTTGATCGATGATGGTGGTGCACAGTAAATAACTTATTCTTGGAATGTCAAATTACTGAAAATAAAACCACAAGCACTATAGATATATAATGAGTAAACTTAAGAAAACATCAGTTAGTTTCATCCATGTTTCTGGAATCATTAAGACAGAAATTGCTGTGAATGAAGATTGAGTATTGTATTGCGGGGCAGAGGTGCAAATTAATTCACACTCCACCCCTAAGCTATTAGAGACAGGCAGGCAGGCAGGCAGGCAGCCGGGCGGGCGGGCAGGCATGCAAGGTTGGGAAAACCGTACCACGCAGAGCAAGCTTCACCTTCAGCAACCACGGCAACAGGGGCCCTGACACCCCTTGAGAGGCAACCTGAGGGATTCTCTTTTCAATAGTGTGGCTCCCGAAGGGAGTAAAATAGATTCACAAAATATTTTAATCACAAAGTTTATGAAAACAACTAATGATACTGTTTGCCAGCCCTGTGTGGAAGGTGGGCACTGTGAAACCTGGAAAACCGCAGGACGGAAGAACCACACCTAGGGGTGGCAGCCCTGTAAAGCTTAACCTTCGGAAGTTTTTCCTTGTTGGTCTGTTTTGTTGTAAAGACAGTCAACAGGTCGTAGAAAAAACTTGGCAGTGAAGAGCACGCGCTGCTGGTCAGAAGACCCTAGCTCAGCTCCCAGCATCCACTGGGGCATCCACTCGGACAGCTCACAACCACCTGAACCTCCGTCCCCACCTCCAGCCCACTCAGCTGGTCTCTGTGGTTACCTGCACGCATGCGCACACACCTACACACAGACATGACACATGCACATAACTAAAAATGACCTGTAAAATCTACAAGAAGTAACACCTGGACTTTGGAGCACTCTGGGTTTTCAGGACCGGAGGAAGCATGAAGCAAGATTGACCCATACTCCCCTGCAACCCTCCTTTAGCATTCCACAGTAGTTAGCAAAACACAAAGGATGAGTCTTCCCAGCTAAGCCTATCACCTGGTTTGATTTTCCAGTGTACCACTAACAAGAGATTTCAAACCAAGAAAGCAAAACACAACAGCACAATCCATTCCACTATTGCTCTTTATTCTCTCCCGGAAAAAAAAATCTGTATACCTGAGGCATGATTAACTTCAAAGAGATGAACCACACAGATGCTTGATGGCCAAGGAGGTCAGAAGAAGGGAGCTGATCCTCAGAAGCTGTAGTTACAAAATGGTTGTAAGCCGATATGTAGGTGCTGAGAACTGAAACCAGGTCCTGTGTAAGAGTATCAAGAGCTTCCAACCACTTGAGCTGTCTCTCTAGCCCTAATGATGATATGTTTCCAAATATCCTATATTTTGTATATAAGTTTTGCTGTCTTGAAACAGATTTACCACAGTTGCAGTACTAATGACAAACATTTTCTAGTGATCTACACAGAGTAGTCAGAAAGTATTTACTGCATGCTCAGCACATTCCAACTCCAGATCCTAGATGAGCTCCCCTTGGTTCCTATTAGTGAGAAAATACTCCCGCAATTAGAATACAATGCAAAGCAGTATATAATTAAACACGTAACTGCAGAAAAAAAAACAGTGAGAAGCCTCAAATTTTGGGAGGCCTGGTATAACTATGAGGGATTTGGGTAGACCCAGAAAAGAGAAATAAAAGTATAAAATGGAGGGAGAGGGTAAGTCAAGGTGATCACTCACACTAGGTCAACTCAGGGTGATCTAGAGACCAGTCTTGCTACTGCTCGGAGAAATGGGGGCAAGGAGCCAGATTCCATTCTACATGTTGACACTGCTCCAACATCCTAGCTTGTGAACTATGTTTTTTGATCACTACACAGGTCACAGACCAACGAGAACAGTATGAAACAATGGGGGAGAACACGTGGTATGAGCCACCATAAGATACTTAACTGACAGTGTCAAACTAAGCATAAACAAATAGAATTTTAATACATATATATATGTAAAATCAGGAAATTACTTTTTCCAAAGAAACAAAAATTTTGAAATTGGCTAAGAGTAAGTGGAAGATGAACTCCGAGAATAGCAGCTTCATTTTGGATGAAAGTTTAAAAGGAATCTCCAGAACTTGCTGACATAGATTCAACAATCTCTTCTGCTTCCGTGACCCGCCTGCATGAGTGGTGTCTCTGTCACGAGAAAACAAAACCTAAAGCATCACTACAGAGACGTCACACCCTATGAGATGTATCACCATCAGCAGAACCGTCTCTGTGCTCACAAGCAAGGCCTGCCCGTCAGAAGTATCCAAGTGCTCACACATTGACATGGTGAGTATGCATGAGAGCTACCACAGAAGGCATTGCTATTTCCCTAAAAATTACTGTTTTGGGTGTAAGTCTAGATCAGCAAAATCATCAAAGCAGCGGCGAGTGTTACTGTCTTTTCATATCCCGTTAAAGAACATGCGTGGAGTTTTTTAAACTGTGACTTATTTATAATTTTTCTTTTTGTTTTCACTTGGCCTTAATTCCACTGAAATGTAGCCTGAGCATTGATTCTGGCAATAAAAGACTTGAGATTTTATTTTGTCTGAGCTCTTACTTTCCTTTTCTACTAATTCATAGTAACAGCACCTCCCTACCTCCTTGTACCGGGAATTTAAACTTAAAAAGGGAAGAACTAATCCTCCATGTATTATTTGAGAGACAGTGATCTACCCTAGATTTAGAGAAACTTACCCAGAGTTGTGCAATTATAGCTTTCTGTAGGGCCATATTTTCCCAAATTCAGGATGTGTTGCTTGGTAACAGACTAAAATTAAATTACATGGATCCAACAGGAATAAAGTCATTGAAATCTGTTCATCATAAAGTCTGGGTCCTTTACAAAGCACCAGGTAAGCCGTGTATAGAATCATAGTTAATTCTTCACAGATTTACAACCGGGTAGCTGTCGAAATGAAATGGAGCCAAGGACTAAACTCAGCCAAAGACACATTTATTGCTGGCAGACACCAAACGTTTCATAGCTTATAGAAGTCCCAATGGATCCTCAGTTACTTTCACCTACCAAATATGACAGTTAATAATGTCAGCTTGACAGGATCCAGGAGCACAGAAGAGCCAGCCCCTGGGCACGCCTGTGAGGTTATGGTTACCTTTATTAGGTGGAGGTAGGAAGATCTACCTAACTGGGCAGAACCTGACTGGATAAGGAGGAGCAGTGCAGGTGAGCAGCTGCATTCCCTTGCAGCTCCTCGGCTGCAGAAGCACAGTGACAGCCTGCCTCAGCTCCTGCCTCGGACCCCCTGGACATGAGGGGATATAAGTCCCTCTAAAGCTAGAAGCCCAGATAAACACTCTGCTCTCCCCTAAGTGGCTTTTGCCAAGGTATCTTATTATCCCAACAGGAAGAA
The DNA here is from genome assembly GCF_011064425.1 of Rattus rattus. Classification (NCBI taxonomy): domain Eukaryota; kingdom Metazoa; phylum Chordata; class Mammalia; order Rodentia; family Muridae; genus Rattus; species Rattus rattus. Next base: position 128,835,969 of record NC_046157.1, read on the forward strand.
TAACTAAGACAGCTCCTAACCTGACGGACGGACTCACAGAGAGACACCATGGTATCCTGATAGCAGGACAAACCAGTGCCCTGGGGACAATGCACCGGTGAGAATATCCACAATTTGACACTCACATTGTGAGTAATGCATTCCTTATTAGGAATCCTGAGATCATAACTAAAGATAATATAGAGAAAAAGAAATAAAGAAGAAAATTAGGTGAGTTGTATTCCAATAATTCTACTGAAAGAAACTCTGTTTAATGACAGGATGTCATTAATAAACCTTCAACACTTGCTAACTTTCCCATTTTAACAAGAAAACAAAGATTTGGCAGCTCTCAGCATCCAACTGAGGTGTAGTTGGTTGCTTTCTTTTCACTGTAAAGGCTGTTACTGTTGGCCTCTCTTAACTACATAAGCATGGTACTGCATGCCTTTCGAAATAAATGTTCTTACGTGAAAACGAGCACATAGAAGATACCACGCCATCAGTAGAAGAATGAATCAGCACTGGGGTAAACTGTAAGACAACTGCCCTAAGTTAGGACACTCCTAGGCATTGCCAACCACCTTGTCTTGCCTCCCTAAATCTCAGGGTATGGCTGCTCACCAGAGAGAGACTAGGGAGGGGGCCAACTGTGAAGGCCAAGGGCTCATAATTTCTTGCCATTATACTTCAAAGCACTGCTCGAGAATAAGCCTCATGGGATAATCTATCCACAAGGCAATCTCCTCCTTTTGATACTACTCAGAGAGCATGTGATTTATAATTCAGGTTTACTCTAATGTTTGCATTAATCAAGTATTCCTAACCTAAAAGAGAAAGGGGAGGTTAATACACAAGGGGAAAAGGTGAAGAAAGACTGAAATCTACTGCACAAACAGTCCAGGGCCCTTGGGCTTTTTGTCCTTTCAGTGGATTAACTTTATAGGTCTCTCATAAGCTAAAACTGTGTTGAGAAAAAGTTAAACTAGGGTTGTACCTCACTACAGAGTGCTAGCCTAGCATATCTAAGGCCCTGGGTTTGACTCTCAGCTCCACTACAGCAGAGATGGAAGCCAGGGTTGGGGGTGGAGGCAAATACTGAAGCGCCTCTGCAGACATCGGAGTCTAAGAGGATGGGAAATGAAGAGGTGCGTGGGACAAACCAACAAGAGTTAAGCAGTCAAGCAAGGCTGTGTTCAAAACCAAATACAGCACCCCACAGGCTGCAGGACCCTTAAGGTCCTCAATCCCTTGGTGTCATCCTCCTCTGTCTCTCAAGTAACTCAAATCCACTCTAACTCTTGCATCAGCATCAAATCCGCCTTCAGTGACACAGGATATACCATGTATGTACAGCATTCGAGAACCAGAAAGTGCTGGTTCTCTGCTTCCTCGGAGCTAGCCTAGAGCTGGCCATAGAGGGAGCTGAGCTGCTGCCTGGAACAGTGTCATTGATAGCTATTTCCAGACAATACATTTTAAATTAATCATAGCTTCCATATGCTTAAGTGCTTGATATCCATCATCTCTGTCCATAGATGCTTTGCCCTTTTCTTGCTCGCTTGGTGCTATAGAGCAGGAAACAGGATGAGAAGCAAGTCCAACCTCAGACCCCTCACCTTCATTGACTTCGCTGTGCTACTGTCTTCCCTTCCACAGGCAAGGCCACAGGCATCCAGGTCTCTCCCGATAGTGCATCCATGAACAACTGTTCCAATCAACCACCCAAGAGACAGAGACATAGCAACCAGCTTGACATCTCGAAACAGAGTCCAGGGTCCTGATCCTTTAATACATTGATGTGTAGTTTCTATAATTAATTCTGCTTAAATAAAAATAATACTTTAGAGTATAAAACGTTTTCTGTCCTTGCTCCTGGAGGTCAGTCCATACCAAAGTATTTCACGTGTATACTTTGAGGAAAGAGAAATGTGGGGTCATGATCATAAGTATTTCCGAGGTGTTATTTGGGGAGGTGGTCACAGGAGTAATAAGACTGAGAGGGAAATGAGTGTTTAAGCCAAGAAAATGTTCAGTATGAATTATGTGAATTAAACACATTTATTTTATACTTTTCTGTATTTTACAAATTTCTTACAAATGAATCATCTATTTCTTTTTTTGAGGCATGGCTCTCTTTGTAGCTCAGGCTGCCCTATACCTTATTATATATAAGTAATACAGGCTACAGGCTAGTCCCAAACTTGAAATGCTCTTGCCCCAAAAGTATTTTTATAAGATGAGAAATATTATAAATTTGTATTTTATAAATTTCATCTGGAAATCAAAGCACAAATTTTTAAACACAACTTGAGCTTTTACATAGGTGTGTATCGACACTGATTTCTTAGTTTTGACAAATGCGAAGTAGGAGCTTAACAACTGGCAAGCAAATTATATATTTCAGATGCCTATTATCCTTGGAATTGGTCAATGATTTCTAATCATTCCTCCCTCTCAAGAAAATAATTCTAGATAGCATAGTGGTTTGTGGCATGAGCCTGGCACCTCAGACGAGCATTGACTCTCCAGTGTCTAGTCTGTCCCAGTAGGTTTCTGCCTGCCTGACCCAAGAGAGTTAGGCATGTTCTCCAGAGCAATGACATGGAGAGTGCAGCATGGAGAGAGAGCCAAGAGTTACAGAACCATTGTAAGACTGCTTTGCATCTGCTTGTTTTCAAATAACTTTGTGTGAAATGCCACAGAGCTGAAACCTGATCTATTAGTCAGGGTTTTAGTGCGGTGAACAGATGATACCATGACCAAGGCAACTCTTATAAGAACATTTAATTGGGGCTGGCTTATAGGTTCAGAGGTTCAGCCCATTATCATCAAGGCGGGAGCATGGCAGTGTCTAGGTAGATATGTGGCTGGAAGAGTTCTAGATCTTCATCCAAAGGTACAGGAGAAGACTGGCTTCCAGGCAGCTAGAGCAAGGGTCTGAAAGCTCACACCCACAGTGACACACTTACAAGGCCACACCTAGTCCAAAGAAGCCACACTTCCTAATGGTGCCACTCCCTGAGCCGAGCAGATTCAACCACCACACCTACCTTTGTTATAACCAGTAAGAAAGTCACTCCTAACTGACTGCCCGGGGCTAGCAGAGCAAAGCAAACTAAAGAACGTAAGAGCAGTCGCACATAACAAAGATGGCTCACGTCAGTTTGTAAACAGGCTTTCAACTTAACCTTTCCATAACTGACATATATCAGTGTCTCACAGTTAAAGAGGACAGCTTATATGAAAAGGGGAAACCTACCCGGTTTACAACAATGTTCCATTCATGCAGAAGAAAACAGAAAAGAAATAACTCACCATGCAAGACATAAAATTATCTATAAAGTCAGAAAAAAAATTACACTCTGACCAGGAGGAGAAAGGTAGCTCAAGTGCATGGCTTGGGGATTCTGAAGCAAAGTATTGTTTGAAGCAAAGAACATGGTTCCCATGTAGTCCTTAATTTTATTCCTCTTTCTACAAAAAAACCATGGCACATGATCATAGTAAAGAGAATTCACAACAAGTGTCCATTTCATCTAGGGTGGTAGACATTGCTGCTCCACTTTACGTGTAAGGAAATGAAGCTCGACTGTGAGTGCAGTAAGGACCGGTCTAAGCTCGGCAAGCCGGAGAGCGGTAAACCAGCCTCAGAGCTGCTGCTGCTCCAAAGCGCGGCCCTCTGTTTAGTTCAGTCCTCCACACAGTCTCACTCCCCAAAGGGGAACGAAGAGGGAAATGCACAGTTGCTAATGCAAATCTGACTTTATTCAGAAACCTTCTGACAGAGAACAGACTTCGAAAACAATCTCCCTGGCCCATGTTTTAGAAACATCCATGAATCTGGCTAAATTACTTGGAGCCTTTCATTACACCCCAGGCACCATATGGGCGCTCTCACTGTGGGGCTGAGAAGTGTGAAGGCCGCTGGGAACCTCAAGGGAGCTTCCCTGGAGAGTCCAGACTTACCCAATGTTGAATAATTTAAAATAGTATTCTATAGTAAGGCAAAATATTTATTACACGCAGAATATTACATCTGATTGAAATTTTATAAATTAATGCATTTTAGAGAAAACTTTCAACACTGAACAGTGGGAGGTCCACTTCCAGAATAGTTCAGTGTTTGGGGGTGGGGTTAAACAAGCTCTTGAGAGTTTTACTAAAGGAAATATTTACACAAAGTACTTTTTACCTTTTGGTTCTGGCATGGTTCTAACACGGTGGTTCTCAACCTTTTATGCGGTACCTCATGCTGTGGTGACCCCCAACCACAAAATTATTTCACTGGCTACTTTCTAACTAATTTGTTACTGTTGTGGATCATAATGTAAATGTCTAATATGCAGGATACCTGGTATGTGACCCCTGAGAAAGGGTGGATTTGACCTTAAAGGGTTCAGAACCCACAGGTTGAAAAATCACTGCTCTAACAGTACCAAATCACTTGGATCAATAACCGCCAGGTCATCTTCAGTACTAACTTGCCACACCATTCCCAGCTCCATATTACCACGACTGCAGCAATGGACACGAGTTTTACCAGCAGGCCAGAAGAACATTTGTTTTCACATTTCTACAAAGAAGGAAGTTGTTGGAGATGGCCAATTTCACTTTGCCTGGTGAGTAAAAGTGAAAGTGAAAGATTTTGTAAAATATAATAAATGATTACTGAAAGGTGTTATGAACCATGTTAGGTGATTCTGTTATGGTCTGGCTGAAACTGGATAAACAGTCATGTAAATTAGTGCTCAAAGACATGACAAGTATCTGGTCTCCTGTTTGAAATTTTCAGCATTTTAAAAATATGGAAGGAAGGTCCAGTGAGGTGGTTTCAGCAGGTGAAAGTGCTATGCACGCTTGGGAAACTTGATTCCCAGAACTCATATGGTAAAGAGAGGCCCAACTCCTGAAAAGGTGATCCCTAACCTTACACAAACACCATTGCACACACACACACACACACACACACACACACACACACACACACACACACTATAAGGATTCCTTAACACTTTTGTTTACAGAGGCTATCAATGATTGTTTTACCAGAAGATTCATTCAATAAAAGCAGTTTGAATTTCCAAATATGTGTCTTTAATTGACTCAATTATATAAATGTAGAGGTCCTGCCAAACAAGTAATTAACTCCGAAGTTAATACTAATGCCTACATATACAGAAATGTAGTGGGAACAGCCCACAGCTACCAAAAGTTATTAGATTTTCAAAGCCAGTGCTGAAGGCTTGTTCGCCAAAGCATTGGGGCTACAACTCCGATATCTCAGAATTAATACCCAGGCTCCAGAACACGATGCTCCCTCAAAATAAGCAACAAAACAAAACATAAAAGAAGGCTTTTCTATTGTGCAAATCCCAGGCATTGTCTGAGTGTCACTGTTCATTGTTCTATCTGCTCTCCGTCAGAGCAATTACAATTGCATGGCCATGCCTGGTTCTTTTCCTAATTCCAACGCTGTGAGAGATTCCTCGGCCCTCTGCCTTTCCACCCTCCAGCTCTGAGTTCACTACTTAAAAGTTTGACTCAATGTCTTAGGCATGCACGAATGGCAGCAGCCAAGCATCTAAAAATTCTGTGGCTTTCTCTCCCTTTTCTGTTTTAGTGAAATACCTCCCAAACTGTCAAGTGATACTTCATTTATCTAAGCAGGGAGCTGTGGTTACCCAGAAGCAGGGGGAAAAAAGGAATTAAACCAATGCGAGTGATGCTGGCCATGCCTCTCTTGCATAATGTCCTCAGATGCCCAGAAACAAAGGGAAAGAGGGTGGGGGTTCTAACCACACATAGAAACCACAGCATATGGAATCAATGTGCCTGTACTGGATTCAACTGTAGCACTCAGTACTTTCTGAGCAGAACCATGCAGCTCAAAGGGCTGGGGGCTATGGCGGCCCATTCCCAGCAATGTCAAAGGTGATTAGAAATGGACCTTTAGGGGACTGTCACAGCACATTCACGGAAGAGAACAGATAAAATATAACGTTAGTGCATCTCCTCTCATTTTGGGGAATGACTCAATTTTGTTTGGTAACAGAAACGCTAATGCGTTGCTAGCACACACTTAAAGACATTTTGTAACACGAACTTCAGTCAGGGTGCAGTCTGGGCATTCTGTACTCATCGTCTTTGTCACTGTGACAAGTTGCAACCTATCTGCACCTTATTTCCTTACATGTTGAACAGGAAATTCCCGTTACTCCAAACTCAAAAGGCCATGAATAACTAACTGGAAAGCATCCTGGGAAAACACACATAAAAAAATAACAGTTGTTATGGATACGTAGCTAGTGCTATAGACAGAGAACACCTCATCAGTGATGTCAGGACCTGAGATCAAGACCACCAATGAAGCACACAAACCAAATAGGACTCATAGAACTTGTTTCTGCTGGGCCTTTATCATACTGGACTATTCTGTCTGTGTATTTAAATCTCTCTTTATGTACTTAATTCTAATTTAGATGTCAACATTTTAAGTTAGAAGTGTTCACATAAAAGTTCAAGATTCTTGGAAAAGGAAAAAAAAATAAAAGAAGATCTAAAAATAATGAATTCTTACTTGCCAATGGCAACCCTTGCCTGGATTTGGAAAATCTGCCTCCTCCAGAGGAGCATGTGGAAGCGGTCCATCTAAGTGGCTACTATGCGTACCTGCTTCACTTGCTTGGCTGTCCTATTCTAAACAAGCTCTAGGTAACTGGGCAGCCATCATTGAATACATTTATGGACATTGGAAGTTCTTACATTATACGTAAAGTTGAAGTTCAGGCCTGTCTACCAGCAGATGGTTAGTTAAAATAGTTAATTCCCGTTCCTAATTCTGTGTAGTAGATCAGCATCCAAGATACCACAGTCTTTCTCATATAAGTTGTACCACAGCCCAACCTGATCAACAGCCTTCCGCCTTGCCTGCCTATTCATTCATGTTATTAAAATCGGAGCCAACTTTCTATACGTCCAAGATGGTTCCTTCCATTCAAGAATTTTATATTTTTGGATAAAACCAATGTTTAGTGTGGTTTGGGGAACTCCCTTTTAATGTACCTTAAAATATGGTAAGGAAGACAACTGGTAGGATTAGAGTAGAAAATGATAGATAAATATAAAATGGGTGGATTGTAGATATCATTTGTACATACAAAGGATGGTTGGTAAATAGCTTGAGTGAGGCAGAGAGAGACTGTGTGTGTGTGTGTGTGTGTGTGTGTGTGTGTGTGTGTGTGTTAACAGCTCAAATTTCCTAATCAGGAACCAATCCATTTGAATTGGATGGATTCAGGCTTCTATGCATAGGCTTCTCATGCTTCTATACCCCAGAACTACCACACCCAACCCTGACTATTACACAGGAAAGAAACGTCTACCCAGTTAGAGCTGTTGTCGTTTGTACTCTCTTTGCTCCATGCTCCCTCTTACCACAAGATTCTTTATACGTGTTCTTGCATCTGCCTGGAACTCCCAATCTCCTATCCTTCATGTCGACAACTTCTACTTCAGTTTTCACTTCCAGCAAAAGAGTAACCCTCTTCTCAAGACCATGTTCCAGTCCCCTTGATATATATCTCAGCAGCAAACCTCTCTGTGACTGTAGGCTATCATTCGTTATACCAATGACTCATTAATTGGTAGAAAGGATGTCAAAAATAGTTTTCCATTAGTCAAATGGATAAAAGGAGCAATGGCTTAATGCTTGCCTAGCGTGCACATATCCCTAGATATCCCTGGATTCTAGCCCTAATACCACCCGAAATAAAACAAAAAACTTAGGTGAAGTTGGGCATGGTAGTAAATGCCTTCAATTTTGGCACCGAGGAAGACTGCAATTTCAAGGCCAGCCAGAGTCATTTAGTCCAGACTAATTTTGGACTTCTGGACTATTTCACGAAAGGAAGAAAATGTATGTCTTGTGTGTGCTGCTATAATCTGGAGGACTTTTCTTACAAACAGATAGCTAGCTTAGACCTTAACAAATTACATACTAAACACATATTAGATGTGTTTTAGGTCTACAAAGGGACCCCTTCTCGCTCATCCCTGAGTCTTTGCACATGCAGTTCACTATGGCTGAAGTACTCTGCAACCTCCAAATGCTAACCTAACAACTTCTGCCCTCCTGTCGGCAGCTCAAGACCACCTTCTCAGAGACAGGTTCTCTCCGGTCCTCAGAGCCCACCAAATCTCACAATATGTGCCACTAGAAAACCCCACACTCCTTCCTTTGATACTTCGAAGTCTTTACTACCCTGTTTGTCTTACTACTCTACTTTTTCTTCTTGAGAAAGAGTCCTGCTGTACAGCTCAGGCTAATCTTGAACTAAGAATCCTCCTGCACTCAGCTCTGGTCAACCGTTCTACTGTCACCATCACCTTCGCCATCGCCATCATCATCATCACCACTGACATCATCATTATATCATCATCATCATCATCATCATCATCACCACCACCACCATCATCATCATTATCAATCTGCTGTCCCCACTGCAGCATCTTGACAATTACCATGATGAAACCTATATCTGCATATTTGAATTTACTTATCCTAACACTAATAAGAAAAGAGAAGACAGAAAGAGGAACAAAGGGAGGAGAGGAAAGAGGAGAAACCATTTCATTAGGCTTAGTGAAACTCCCAGTCTAAATTTATTCTGAAACGATTGAGAAGTGTGTTCATGGCTGGAAGTGAGACTGTACAGCTAGAATAGTGTAGGCTTAGCATGCATGAGAGCATGGATTCGATCCCTTGCATTACCCACAAACATATGGATACACACGAGTCTACTAAGTATTGCAGGGAGAGAACTGAGGAAAATTAATAGTCACCTTAGCCACTTTTTTCAGGTCCAAAGTACAGAGGCTGACTGTGTGTCCCCTCAGGACCTTTATCCTGCATGACCTACACTTGTACCTTAGTCCTTTTATATTTTCTAAGACAAAAACCACTCAACTTTTTGTAGCCTTTTCTTTCCTTCTTGATTTCTGTCTCCTTTCTCTTTCTCCACATTCTTGTTTTCTTCATCAATTTTCAGGCTGAGGAACAGAAAGGTTGCTAGTCCCGAACCTCAGCAACACCACAAGTGCCCTCATCTGTGACGTCAGAGAAGGGAACATCAGGTGGAACCCATTCCCAATCTCCATTAGCAATGCCAGCCTAGGCAAGTAGATCTGTGACTGTCACCTTAACCTGTACTGACATTATTCTGGTTCAACTCATTTCCCTCCGAAAGCTTCAAGGACATTGCTGTCCTTGGGAATTTAAGTGTAGGAAAAGAAGGTTTCGAGATCACTTCACTTCGCTTTGCATGAATAAGGAGAAAGACTATACTGGCCTTGCTGGAAATGATGGACATGCGTAACTGCTCTCTGCATGGCCATGAACTACCTGGTGAATTCATCTGGGACTTTGACTCTGTCTGTGGGCTGGACTTTTTTTTTTTTTTTTTTTTGCAATGGCTCCCACATCACTGCAGCACTATTTCCAGAAATCTGATTTCATTTGCTTTTACTGATCATGTGTCTGCTAAGAAGTCCCAGCCTTGTGTCCTAAACTGAATGAGATCAGACGGTTTAAAATTGGTGTGTGTAACCTTTGACATCTCTTATAATCAACTCTATATGGTCTTATTTCAAAGATGCATTTCCTGGCCACAGGAAAGCATCAATCTGAGTCAATCTGGCTGTAAGTGAGTTTTTAGTAGGTGTCCGGGCCTCCAGGCCATGCTCTGGAAAAAACAAAACAAGAAAAAACAAAACAAAAAAATCTTTATCTTGCTTCCCTTCTTAATTATATGTTCCTTCATTCTTGCCACATGGGCTAAGGTGCTCGCATACTGGCATAATAAGCAGGTACACATTATTAGAACAACATACTGAGGTTTCAATTCTCTGAACTTGAAACAATTAAGGGGGGTTATAGTTTTCTCCTCTTTAAATGATTCGCACCTATTGCCCTGTTAGAATCCTTCCCACCTCACAAAGGGGAAGAGACTGAAACAATAGATAAATCTCCATCTTTTGAGCTCACTCCGTCTCCCATAAAGATCCTAAGGGAGTGTGCACGTTCTGGTGAATGTAGGCCAGCTGCTGTGACGCAGGAGGGAGATTGGGGCTAGAGATATAAATTTTTCAAAGAGCTAAAAGTAGCTCGTAAGAACCTGTTTAACGCAGCTCCTGCCTGAGCCTCAGCCATCTCTGCTGTCAAACATGGAGCCATTTGCCTGCTCCAGTGCAGGGGGGTAGGGATCAGCTCACCACCAGCCTGAGATCCTATTTCAATCCCCATACAGCTCCCCACATCTAGCCAGAGAAATCAGCAATGGTAAATATTAATTAGCCAAGCAGACACATCCTCCATGACTGGCCCCTTCCTACTGTACCAATTCATCCAAGAAAATGATGGGGCAGAAGACAGATCATCAATATTAATAGAACCAGAGCCCCCTTGTCCCCGGCTGCAAGAGCCGGCTCCTAAAGAGCTGGATTTAAAGCTTCCCTGGCTTTGTTTCTCACAGCATCCCCAAATGGAGGGAAGAGGAAACAGTTCTCAGTTTTTAGGAATCGGGGTTTCTTTCAGAAAATTGACAAAGGTTCTAACTGAAGAAATTCAAGGTCAAAGTCAGGCTGGTACTAACCAGATGTGAGTTGACGGTACTAACCAGATGTGAGTTGATGACGGTACTAAACAGATGTGAGTTGATGGTACTAACCAGATGTGAGTTGATGGTACTAACCAGATGTGAGTTGATGATGGTACTAACCAGATGTGAGTTGACAGTACTAACCATTGTGAGATACACAGGCTGCCCAAAGGATAAAACCCTTTTATGATAAACATGGATATTCAGAAGCTGTACTCTGTACTCCAATAAATACATGTCAAAGTCACCGCCTCTGCAAATCTCTATAGCATCTCTCATGATGCCACTGAAAGATGAGAGACCACTAAAGACAAATCGTAGGAAAATTTAATCATAAGCCCACGGTGTATAGATTTACTGCTGCTGATTCATGTTTGCACACTCAATCATTCTGAATGTACAGGACAGTCATGGCCATCTTCCCTCCCTCCACCACCCTCTACCTACTCCAGCCCCTCTGGAATGCTGTCCTTGGAGGAGTGGCAGCAGGAGTGTTAAGGAAAGCAGACGATGACATTGTTTGGAAGCTAGACCTCAGGGCTGTCTACCATACCTTGGCTTTATGATATCCATTTACTTCTGTCCCGAAAGTCTGAAAGAGAGGAACCAGATTGTCCTCCACTCTAACACTTACCTCCAAAACTACCACACAGGAAAGAATATGAATGATGAGGCTTAGTAATTACAGAACACTTTAGAACAATCCAAGAAAGTAAAGTGTGACTCTCAGAACTATATGGCAACCTGGAAACCAAGGTTTTAGGGGAGAAAATACCAGTGTTTCTCAATGAATATAGGGCACAGTGACTAAAGGGATTATTAATAAATCCTGTGAGGATGTAACTTGATCTGAGAAGGCTTTGATACTCTTATCAAATGCATAAGACCCGCTGCCTTAATCTAATTTGGAAACCTTTTGCTTCATTGGTACATGGCTTGCCATTATGAACTATGATGACATTTTACATGAGGGAACATAGTAGGTAGTCATGAGACCCCATGAGAGAGCTACACAGAGAGGTGGAAGGGCCAAAAATGTCACTGGATTCTGCCTATCTAATATGTGTATCTGATGCTCCAACTCTCTACTTCCAAAACTCTAAACAAGAAGAGAAAAAGTAAAAATGGTTTTTCTTGGTAACCAATAGAATCTTCTGTCTTTTTCTTCCTGGGCCTCACTCCCATGATTCACAAGTTTAAAGAAGGAATGGAGATCATGCAATACAAAAAACTACATACAGAAAATAATCTTCAGGGCACACAAGATCCTACTTCATAAACTGGGTCCTGAGAGCCACAGGGTCCTTAAATCTCAACACTTTTCTACCTAAACAAGCTGAGTGTCAGCCCTCCAGTCAAGGGCCTTCACAATTCATCTGATCTTCGAGGCCGCATGAATGTCAGTGCTGGATTAAGGACAGCAGCAGTTGCAACTGAACAAGCCCGACGTACCAAAGACATAGATCCATCCTCAACTGTGCCAAGGCCACACATCATTCACCTCTCACACATCCATCAGCTCATTCCAAATGTGGAGGCTAGGAGAGGCTACGCTGGCCTCTCCTATAATGGGGATTTCATTCAATTTTTCCTAAAATGATTTTCACCTTAAGAAAATTATTGTCTCCCTCCCTCGTTGTTATAGGCTCTGGCTCTCAAGAAACAATTCAGCTTAGAATCTCAAAGGGTACTGTGTCTGTGTGTCTCTCTGAATGTGTCTGTGTGTATGTGTCCATGTGTCTGCATATAGGAATAGGAAGCATGGAAAGGCTCGAGATAGAAGGCAATAGATCTCAGAGCAATTCAAATATCCTGTTTGAGACCAGATAGAATGATCAAAAAGGTACATAATCTAATTGAAGCAAGGAAGCAGGAGGTGGTGAGCTCTTGGCCAACTGTGCACACTGAAGAGGAATATAAGCTTTATGAAGAATTCTGAGAAAATCAGAGATGGTATAAAGCAGAGGAGAATACGGGATGGGGTGTGGTGTGGACAAACACTGGGTGGAAGACTAAGGAGCCTAACACACATGCTTGAGAATTCCAACCGACGCTCTATTTTATGGGCTGTTCCCCTGAACCCTCCCACCTTCTCCTCCAAAGTAATTTGGACTGAATGTATCCCAACTCTCTGTTAACAAAATCAAAAAGAGATGGAACCACTGACTATCAGATCTCAGGGCCTGTGTGCACATTTGGAGAGCTTGTTTAAAACCTAAGAAGCCCCAAGAGATGCTGACCCTGGCAGACTCTGATGCACACAGCTCTTCGCCACACTTCAGCAGACAATTAATGATGTAGAGGCAGCAGGAAGGGCAACATGCTAGCCAGCACACAGCCATGATTCATTCATCCTAGCAGCATAAAAGCTATCCTCAGAGATCTCATTCATTCATATCTCGAAGCAATGCTCAGAGAGGTCTCAGTCCCACATCACACCTGGGAAAGTGTGCTGGAAACGTCAGGTTTCTTTGGAAAGTCAGTTATGTCAAATGATGCTTTGCTACAGCAGACATGTGAAGGAATGTTTCACTGAGGCAAACACATGAAAGGATGCATGGTATTAACAAGGAATATAAATATAACCCAAGAGATGGTGGACGACACTGGATGGTACGGATACACCTTGCCATTCCTTACTGGTCATCATTTGTCATAACTTTTAGAAAGAAATGCACTGAAAAACTTTAGATGGTGTTCTGGAGGCCTCTTGCCACTTCCGTGGACTCAGGTGGACTGGCAGAGTGAAGGTGAAGTTTCAGATATATCAGCTTATACAGACACACGGAGTTTTGCTAAAACAGACTCACCCACACGGTGTGTAGCTGAGGCAAGACCCATGGGAGGACACGTGATATTTGGAGGGAGAATAAATGGGACTCAGCGGACAGCGAAGGCAGGCTTGCACGGCTAGCTTCGCAACGCTTCATTGGTCTTGCATCTTTGTCTTTAATGATCACCTCACTGACAGAGACACAGCAGAGAACGTCTCCTGGTGTCCCTGCTGGTCCTGGTTGCTCCTGCTGACTCATTGCTGATTCTGCCCAGTTTGGCTGCTTCTGCTGGGTTGTGCCACTGCTGCTGATTCGTGTTTGCCATCCTGAAACTACTGAACTGGACTCCTGGAATCCTGACAATTGGAGATTGAAATCGCCCCAAGGAACTGCTTCTAAACCCCATCCAGCAGGGCCTCCTGGCTTCTGGATTGACCTGCCATTGCTGGTTCATGAATGGTGTTTGCGAGTGGATCCATCTACCACTGTTGATTCATGTGGACTGAACAGCTGATACCTGACAATGTAGATTGGATTCGTTCCAAAGAACTATTTCTAAACAGGTCCAACTCCCTCGTACCATGATAACCTTTCTTTTCTCCACTAGCTCCAGTGAGTAGTAGGCTAGATGGAAGATTAAAGCATTTAAGAATCCTTATTAAAAGTAGGTTTTGAAATTTTTAAGCCTACAGGAAAGACTAGAATTCCCACTTGGATTGATCTTGTATCACAGTGGCTACCCTGAAGCTCAAACAATCACAGAGCTTATCAGGTGGGCTTTCATTCCCAGCCTTAAAAGTTTAGGAAAAAAATTGTTAGTCTTTTATCAAAAATTAAGTTTTTATAAGTTTTTAAAATTATATAGTGGTCACATTGAGCCAACACATTCTAGAACATTGAATTTTGCTTGCATAAGCTCCTCCAGACACCTCCGGGTTCCTCAAGGCTCCTGCATTTCTCCCTCTCCTCTCCTCTCTCTCCTCTCCTTTCCTCTCCTCTCCTCTTCTCCTCTCTCTCTCTCTCTCTCTCTCTCTCTCTCTCTCTCTCTTTCTCTCTCTCTCTCTCTGTCTCTCTCTGTCTCTGTCTGTCTCTCTCTCTCCTTTCTTTTTCTCTTTCTTCCTTTTTTCCTTTCTTTCTTTACTTTTTTTTTTCCTTTTAATGAAGGGGAAATCTAGTGAGCATAGACAATACAAGCCAAGTAAGATTTACCAGATACAAAAGTTTAGTATTCCCTTGGAAATGATGCATCTCCTGTCTGCCAAGTCAACCCACATCCATGGCAGTTCCCTTGAGCTGAAGTACTCTTTGAAGGGAGGAACACATAAAACCTTTTCTAAATAGCCCTAACAAGGAAATTAGGTTCCCTCAACTTTGAAAGGTGATGGTCTGAAAAGGAAGAGTCTCCCTGTTCTTTTTTTAACTTGTTTAAAATCAAATAAGTTTTGCCCAGTAACAACAGCATCAGAAGTCCAAGAGCACATTACAGCCTTAAGCAAAAGTGAAAGATAGATTAGTAAAGTCTGCATGGTGGAGCTCACCTACAACCCCGGGGATCAGGTAAGGAGGCAGAAGAAGCCGTAGTTCAAAACCAGCCTGACTGGTTAAAAGTTTAAAAGCCAGCCTGGGTTAAATAGAAAGACCCTGCCTCAAACAAACAAACCAATGGGTTGGTAGAGAAACTCTGAATGTGCCCAAACGCTGTTGAGAGAAGTTCAGCCCTTGCAAGGCTAAGAACTTAACCATCAGTGACGTTAATCAGAATCTCTCAATCACAGATAAGGAAGGAGGAGCATTTGTGTACAAAGAACGTAACCTTCAAGTGGCAGCTCCCTTTATCATGCACTTTTCTATAACAAAGAACAGAAACCACTATGGAAAAGCACAGTATATTCAATCACTAAACCTCCAAGGAATAAGACAAGACTGGTCATCCCAGCCACATGAAGAGAATGCCACATACATAAAAAGGAAAAGATCAGAAATCTTGTACTGTGTTAAGAGACTAAACATGAAACTACCTTCAGCTTGTCTGGCCCTTCAAGAGCATTATAGTAAAAGTTCTGTTGTCTCTTATAACCCAGTCTGAACCAAACAACCCACTTGGCCTAAGCACGACCTTTCCTCCCCTGAGAGCTGCCCTTCCAGCCACTCACACCACCATTCTCACCAGCTGAGTTGTGTGCCCATAAAACTGTTTATGCCAGCTCTTCCTGGTATTTTAATTACAGAACTTAATCATGTAATATAACTAAGGTTATGTCACTTAATTACATAAGACAATGCTTGTCTTAGTTAAGGTTTCCATTGCTGTGAAGAGACACCACGGCCACGGCAACCCTTATAAATAAAAACATTCAGTTGGGACTGGCTTACAGTTTCAGAGGCTCGGTCCATTATCGTCATGGCGGGAAGCAGGACAGCTTGAAAGCAGGCATGGTGCTGGAGGAGCCAGGAGCTCTACATCTTGATTTGCTGTCAGCAAGGAGGAGACTGTGTACTTGAGCATGCATAATTTGAAATCTGCCTCTGGTGACTCACTTCCTCCAACGAGGCCACGCCTACTTCAACAAGGCCACGCCTACTTCAACAAGGCCACGCCTCCTATTAGTGCCACCCCCTATGGGCCAAGCATTCAAAAGCATGAGTCTATGGGTGCCATTCCTATTCAAACCAGCAGAATACCACACTGCAGAAATTTAGAACAACGGAAGAGTGACTACAGCCAAAGAAGCCACCTTAAGTACTTCAGAAAGATGTGATAAAGGCAAGTATCTAACAATATACCTTTCAAATTAAGAATGACCACAGGATTGGAGAAAATAAAAATCTTAAGTTCTATGTCAGGTTGCTTCTCAAGAGTCTTTGGCAAGTAGATACCTGAAGTTCAGTGGCCAGCCAGCCTTGCCATCAGAGAGCAGACCCTTTCTAAACCAAACAACAATAGTAAAAGAATCCTCTAAGTACGCTCAGCTTTTCTCTTTTTTTTTCCCTTTTCGATTGTCTATTTATTCATTTTTCTTTTATTAGTTTTTATTTATATTTCAAATGTTATCCCCTTTCCCAGTTTCCCCCCCACCCCCCCACCCATGCTTCTATGAGGGTGCTGCCACACCCACCCACCCATTCTCTCCCACCTCCCTGCCCTGCCATTCCCCTACACTGGGGAAACAAGCCTTCACAGGACCAAGGGCCTCTCCTCCCATGGGTGCCCAACAAGGTCTGCTACACATGTAGCTGGAGCCATGGGTCACTCTTTGGTTGGTGGTTTAATCCTTGGGAGCTCTGAGGGGTCTGGTTGGTTGGTATTGTTGTTCTTATGGGGTTGTAAACCCCTTCAGCTCCTTCAGTCCTTTCTCTAACTCCTCCATTGGGGACCCTGTTCTCAGTTCAAAGGTTGGTTGCGAGCATCTGCCCCATCTGCTTTCTTCAGTGAGGAAACTGAATTGGAAATCATGGAGAATCGTGGGCATGGCTGACAAGAGCCAGTCAGAGAACTGCAGTAAACACCCACAGGCAGAGGTCGTCTCAGCCCTGCTTCAGAAAGCTCAGTGGATTTACACTGGCAGCGCATACACCACCCACTGACTTCCACTCTGTTGAACTGATTAAATAGCCCAGTAATAAATCATTCAAAGATTTAGTCACAGAAACCAAGGAAAAAAAATACATCTTAAAAACAAAGAGTTTCAAAACTGTAAAATCTTTACCGAAGACTGAATACCTTCAATCATGCACAAGAAATTACCTGAGAAATAGCATCAGGAAAGAGGTAAACTAAAGATATTTTACCCCCAGGCTTTATGAACATAAAAAAATAACAGACCAAGTAGCAAATAAATTGCACAAAGAAAGACAAAGGTGCAAGTTAAAAGGAAGCATGGTGAACATAAGATGTATCAACTGAGACCACATCACACACAGAGAGGCAGAGCCAGCACGCACGGCCAGCAGGAGTGACATGACAAAGAAATGCAAGAAAAGTTGAGCAACATAGATAACACTAAAGACATTTCGAAAACATCGTACGAAAATCAACTATTATAGAAGCTTCCCAAAACACAGATTTTAAAAATATGCATATAAAGAGTTAAAACGAACCAGGTATGGTGGCACATACCTTGAATCTTAGCATTTGGCAGAGGCAGGCAGATCTCTGAGTTGTAGGCCAGCCTGGTCTACAAAGTGAGTCCAGAACTGTCAGAGCTACACAGAGAAACTATATCTTTAAAAAAAGGGGGATGGGGCCACAATGCCCCTACTGCATACCACAGGCTAACAAATAAAAATCCCAATGCCGTAAGTGGATTTCTTTTTCTTTTCAGGTATTGGTTAGTGAGGTCCCAGAGATCCCCAAAGAGTACAAACTATTGCCAATGTTCTCCGTTACTCTTCCAAATTTGATAATAAGACTGTTTTACTGAAAACATCACAGACTTGACTCATCCAGGATGGAGAAATCAAGCTGGTACTGATCTGTAAACTTTCTCCCTGCTGACTACTTCTCCCTACTGGCTACTTCTCACAGTGCTGGAAGGTTCTATGAATGCTACTGGAGGAGAAAAGTAATCATCAGTCATACACATCTGTGAACCTGGCAAGCTACATGACTGGCTTGGCAAGACTTGTCAACAGGTCTCATGGTCGCATGAGCATCACTTTCTGATTCCATGGGCAAGGACCTATGGTTAGACAGGTCATAGACTCTAGGGGAGAATCTATACTATTTTACTAAATGGTATAGTATTAGAGTTGCTTTATCTCATTATATCTATAGATAGCTACATCCCTCAGCCCTCATCAGAGAAGCATCTATTTACAGTAGATGATTATTAGCAGAGACAGATATCCACAATTGGCCAAGGTGCAGAAAATAAGAGACTGAATAACCCTCAGCCACCTCTTTCCTCAAAAGGCTAAAAATCAGTTTTTATTAAGGACATGATCCTTGGTAGGTGGACCACATTCCAGGTTAGGCCTCACACTCAAGAGTATTTGGGCAAGAGTATTTACTCAAGAGTAAATTGGACTTAATAAGAAAGAAAAAGGAGGGGGAGGACTGGGAGGAGAGTGGGGAGGAGAGTGAGGAGGAGGGGGAGAGGTTAGGAAGAGGGGGAAAGGAGGAAGAGGACAAGAAGGGAGAGAAGGATAGCAGGAGGAGGGGGCACATGGCACTGATGATCTTCCTGGAAGTGGGGAGGTAAGGACTGAGGGACAAGTTAGGAGAGAGAGGAAGAAATACGGCCAAGACACATTGTATGAAATTCTCAAAAAAAAAAAAAAAATCTAGCAACAGTTAAAACTTGTGTTATAAAAAAATAACACTGACATGGGAAACTCATAAGTATTTTGTAGCTTATTCATATTTTAGAAAAATAATGCATTCACATAGTACAACACTTAAAAGTAATCAGCCATGCTTCCCAGAAATAGCTAGTTTCTGATGGCCTGTTTTCTCTAAAACACAGTTCATTGTACAAATGTATGAGAAAATAGTTTATTAGTTTTGCTAAACAATTTATTATTTCTTTTGTTTTGGATATGATAATTAAAATTTATAGAGAAAATGATAGGGATAAACAGACAAATGATAGGACAGGAAGAGAAGGATCTAATAATCTATAGAAAACAAGGCCTCAAAATTCTATGTGATGATGCTGAGAGAGGAAAATGATCAGAAAATTCGTCAAGCATTAGCAGTTACTGTCACTAAGAAGTGATACTCAATGATTGTCATTTTTCATCTGTGTTTTTTTCATATTTTCAAGATTCTGCATAATCAAATTATGCTATAATCAAAAATATCTAAGATATTAATATTTAAATACAAAAATTGACAAAAGGGAAGTTTCCTATGTACACATAGAACATTGGAATAAAACATATGAGTGTAATATAGGCATATATGTGTTTCCTCCAAAGAATATTTGATGCATTCTAGAAGCCTACCGAATGGAAGGGATAGATATGCCAATTTATAATGTATATGTTAAATTCCCACCAGTACACACTATCAAGACTACATTCAGCTGCAGGTGCAGAGGTCACTTCGGGAAGGTAATGCAGTTCTTCTCTGCACTGAATGACCCTTTGTGTGCTTTCCTTCATGATCTAAGTTCTTCAGTAGAAGGATGAGTAATGCGCAGTCTTTGACATTGTGACACAACGTTGTCACCTACAAATGTGCTGTGCCTTGCTTGTAGCTATCCCGAGGCATATGCAGTGCACAGGACACAAGTTTCACATATCTGATAAAGAGCCCCTGGTGTCTGCAGGCATTAAGCCAACCAAACAGCCCTACACGTCACATTTCAGTGCACAGTACAGAAAAGAGGTAAAGCAAGTGTATCAACAATCATCAAAATGCACATGATAAACTCTACAGCCAACATCAGGAAAATGACCCATTCGACCCAACACAGGAAGTGTGTTCTTGATCCTAAACTCCAACATAGGACCCTGAAAGACAACCAAACTCCAGCTCAGTCTCTCACAGGATCAATTACTGGGTTCAGGTTGTTGGCCTTTGCACCCCCCTTTACATTGGTTATCTTCCAAAAACCAGAATAAAGTATTTGTCTTGCTTATCTACCACAATTACACAGCAAAACACTATCGCTTTCCATGCAGCTCATACCAGCTTTAGAATACAGAGAAACCAATCACAAACCAACTGGGAAACTTCCTCCCTGGCTTTGACAGTGTGGAATGCTCTATGCAGGATGCCAGGGAAGAAAAGACATCAGTGTTCTTACCTGGTGCTGGGCCCTCCATGCTACAGTACCAACATGGCGGACAAGATGTGCCCATTAGTGCAATAGTGGCGGCACTGTTATTGGCTAATTAATAGTTCTGATGGGAACTGCTAATGTTCCTGCTCCATAGGAGGGAATTTCAGGTCTGGGCACTGTAATCCTGGTCAAAAGTTCATGGCATTGAAGGGCTCAGGTCCCGGGATAGAACCTTCCGTTTTTATTTTGCTAGATGGTCATGCATTAATTTTGCCTTCTAAATATGTATGCTTACATCCATAGAACTGGTATGCTCTCACTTCGGTCAGAGGAGCTACTGTTATTAGTACACAGAAGCTAATGGAGAGATACATACGTGCTGAGAACAGGAGATTTGAGCGTTCAGCTCTAAACGGGACATCTGTGTGAGCTCCACCCCACCCCCCCACCCCCCCAGCATCAGGGAGCACTGCTGTGGAAGAGAAAGTGGAAAAAGCCAGAGGATGGGGAGGCTATAAAGAAATAATGGCTTCTGGGCATGGCGTGACTAACACAACCATGAGCTCACAGCAGCTGAGCTTACCTGTGTAACACCTACACAAGATCAAGCCAGCCGAAACCGGCTCTAGACGCCACCTCTTACTGAGAAGCTTTCATCAGTGGATAGTTGCTGGGTGGTGGGTATCACTCTTGTTTGAGGATGTAGCCACGGGTAGGCTCCCTGTGTCCCACCACATCCACGGTAGATACCCCCATCCTCACTAGACTTACTGAGCTATCAAACGATATATATATGAAATTGTCAAAATGAAGCACATTTTGAAAATATCTGATAGTATTTAAATATTCTGTGAATAAATGAACTTTTTTAATTAAAAATACGTTTGCTATCTGGGCTGGGCTAGAATGGCAAGGTCCCATTTGCCGCTGAGCTAAGAAACATGAGTATTTCACTGTGAAAGGGGAAGGAAGAAAGGATGCAGACCTCCCTTTTCCTGTTCCACTCCCCCAACTCCCACTCCAGCGTCTCACCTCTTCCCTGTGCTCGAGCCACTCTAGAGATCCTCAGCCCACACAGTACAAATGCAAAATAACCTTGCAATTCCACAGGCACCATTTCTGAGAAATGAATTTCATCCCAAGGTCTGTTTGCACAACACGCTGTATAAAGGGAAAAATTACAGCACTACCTCTCAAACAGCGAGTCACATCAGCAGCCCCTGAAGAGTATTGATATTAACTACGAAGCAAGATGACGGGCCTGATCTGGTGTGCTAACTCATATCTTCTGGTTGCCATGCCCTTCTTGAAAACTGGGATGCCATACACACAAGGTGGTAAAGTGTGCGGGGGTTTAAAACTAGAACAAGGGAATAGCAAGACAAGAGACTGCATAGGGCCTTCTACCTCCTCATTCCTTGTTTTCCTCAGGTCTCTACTTTTGTCTTCGCTCCATGGGAGATGGAATTTGATTAGTTATCCATAAGTCCCTCTCACAGGAACCAACTCATCCTGTTTAACTCATACCCTGTGGGTGGATGTGGTCTGAAATCACACGCTACACCCCAGAGGAAACCTGCCGTCGCTGCCTCTTTGAGTGACTCTCCTTTTATGCTAACATTTTACGCCTGGGAATTTCTCATTCTTTCTAAGAGTGTAAGTTTGGATAGCCGTGTGGGCATATCTCAGAACACGACTGGCTAGTCCTAGAACCCAAATCTCCCAGTAGGATCAATAAATTGTGAGGCTATGAATAGCTGGCCTTTGTAGAGGGCCACCTGGGGGAGAGTGTGACAATCGAAAGTGAAGCATACGTAACAGGTGAGTGGAAGAGATGGAGAAACATTTCCTGACAGTCTCATTCATTGTATTTACTTACTGTGTATGAGTATGTATGCATGTGTGCATGTACATGTACATGTGCCTGTGCACATACATATGGTCTCTGCCATGGCATGTCTAGGGAGATCAGAGGACAACTTGAAGCCAGTCTCTCCTTCAACTAGGAACCAAACTCATGTTGTCAGGCTTGTGGCAAGTCCCTTGTCCATTGTGCTGGCCCTGAAAGGTTTTTAAGTGACATTCACTCATTCATTCATTCATTCATTCATTCATTCATTCATTGTTACATGAATAAATGCACACATGGGAGTCGGGGAGGGATATGATGCCCTCTCTTTCCTTAAACCACGTTTAGGAGAGTTTCATGTCTTGCAAAAACAAACCGTATTTAGTACAGGAGAATTGCAATAAGCAAAAAATGAGGAATTATTCGATTTAGAATTTATAATATTACATTTGCCTAAAGTAGTAAGTGTATCTGTATCCACCCCAGGTAGCCAAGGCTCATCTCAAGTATCCTTCTGCATTTGACACCTGACTAATCCCCCTTACCACATACACAGCCTCATAAGCCCTGTTGCTACAGTTAGTGGGCCTGTCAGGGTTGTAGTCTTTTTGTCTGTACTCTGTTACACAGCAGCTTGAAAATGTGCCACTCAGAAGGCATCAAATTCCCTGGTTTCCAAGTTCTTAAGGGGATGCATCACTGGGTCCCAAGCACTGAGGGTAATTGAAAACCTCTTAATAGATTATTAAATTCTATAGTGCCCAAGAGAACTCATAAATCCTCTGAATTAAATGCAATGAATTCCTTTTAGTAAATTCTAGCATCAAAAATCATTATTGTAGCAAAACAACACACTCATTAGTTTCCAAGCATCAGGATAAGCTCATGTTACTTTCAATGATGGAGAACACACAGTTCTCGCATTAGTTATTTCTCTTGTGACCAAAACAGATGTCAAGAGGCAACTTCAGAAGCACTGTAAGGGAAGGAGGATCCTTTGGCTTACAGTTTAAAGGGATACAGACCAGGATGGCTGCAAAGGCGTGGTGGGGAAGGCATGTGCAGGCAGAATGGTTGCAAGATAAGATGGCTGTCACATTGATAGTCTGGTAGTCTATTTGCCTTCTCCTTTGTATTGAGTCCAAGACCCCAGCTCATGAAATGAGGCTACTCACACTTAGGGTAGGTCTTTGTATCTTAGTTAACCCAATCTAGAAACACCACCATAGACATGTTCAGAGATGTGTCTCCTAAGTGATTCTAGATTCTATCAAGTTGACAGTATTAACCATATGATTCATGTTTTGACTTTAGGGTTCTTTAACACACATTCCTTTTTTTCAGGTACAAGGAGTTGTTAATAAGGAAGTCAAAGAACAAGGCAAAGGTGTATGCACTTTTCATTTTAGTCCCTATTATAACTACTGGATGGGCAAATAAAGGCTGTACCATATTCCTTTTCTATTTCCTTTTAAGCACAAATCTTGTCATTGAGGACCACCTCTAGTGATGCTTCCAAGCTCTTTGTGCTGATTAACTGGTTCCACAGAGAGGAGAAAACTGTCATTGCCTCCTAAGTATTCACATCACTTACTTAGGTGTTTCATCCACCAGGTTTGTTCTTTGGATGACTTGGTGATGTGTATAGCAAGTGTCTGGCAGACACTCTATAAAAAGTAGTTGCATGAATTTAATTAACTACACCTGTCAGAGTTCTACCCAACTATCTAGTCTGTTGCCCTTTTGTTACTCTGTGGTTTCAAGCATCAAGAAAAATATTGAAAATTTTACAAAAGTGGTATCTGGGTCAAGAATAGTGGCGCCTGGACTCTAATCCTAGCCATCAGGAGGCTGGCACAGGAGTGCTGTGAGCTCAACAAACCGAGAAGCAAGGAGGCATTATCATCATTTAAGAACACAGCGTTCAGAAATAGCTTCTTGCATATGAAGTTTTCAACCTTTTCAAACACATCCTGAAACTCTGATACAATTATCTGACTTGAGGCTCAGTGTCTGACCTAAAACTGTGATCTCTAGAGTGGATGTGTGAAAGACCATCATCATACTCAAGGTGGCCAGCAAGAGAGCTGAGTGGGACCCAGGGAGGACAGGGGATAATTAGATGATTAGGTGAATCAGTGTGATCCTTTCTTAGGATATGTAAATGCAACTTGTCAGGAAAGAGCTGTCAGACAGAAAGGAGACATTGGGGGGCAGGGGGAGTAAAACCTGAAACTCTAAAGGAGAAGACACCAAGAATAAGAGAAGGGAGTCTAGGGTACTGCAGACAAAGGACAAGACTCAACCAGAAACAGAAACAAAGGCTAGGAAGTGTTCCATGACCCCAAGCTCCCATTAGAAATACAGTAACTAGCCAGGAAACACAAAGTCTACATTAGAAGAAAACAATTTCATTTTCAACTCTTTATTTCTAATAGGCAGCAGCAGTTGTCAGCTATAAAACATGGATGTCAAGACTTGTGAGAGCCGGGTGCAGCGGCACGCACCTGTAAGCACAGCGCTTGGGAGGAGAAGGGAGGGGGGCGAGGAACTCAAGATCGTCTTGTTACACCGTGAATTTAACATCACCGTGCATTACATGAGACCCTGCGGACTGCTTAGGGACCCATCAGGAGTGCCTTATCATTCCGTAAAGGACTATAACACACACGTTCACAAGGCTGCATTCTGTACTCAGGGGTGATTGGTTAGTTGTCCAATGTCAAGTGTAACTTTACCTGGATTCTATCTGTACAATGACTTCGTATTTCTCCCAATCAAATGTTTTAAGTAAGCAAAGTACAGCTATCAACTTTCTCTACTCTCAAATTCACAACATAAGCCACAGATGTATGTTTAAACACTCTCACAAGGGAGAGTGCTTTACATGTAGGGCAGGATCGTTGCTGTGAGATTTAGAGTCTTCATGAGCCCTAATTACTGCCATGATTAGTTGTGAGTATAAACTCAGGGATCCATTACACAAACTAAAAGGTCAGGCAGCTTTCATATTTCACATTTAATAGTCCAGACATTAGAAATCCAGGGTTCAAAGGTTTACCCCCTAACTCCACATCCTTAATTCCAGCTCTTACTACAGCAGGGAGAAAGAATAATGGAGAACCCCCCTTTTCCCATTGGCTAGATTTTATCATGTGATCAGGCCTTGTTTCAAAAGAAATAAGTCTCTATGCCTACGAGAGAAGATCAAGAGGATGAAATTACACCATCATATACCATCTAGGGGTCTTCTCTCCCCAACACTTGAAAGAAGCTCAGTGGAGTCTGCCTTTAGACCTTAGATAGTTTTCATTTGGTAAAGCAACAATGCCAAGAAGAAATACCATCTGAAATCTTACTAAAACAAAGGTTTACAAAACAAGGAAAATAAAGACACTGACAAATCTCTGAAAGATCATTAGGTAACAAATGATTAAACAATTAATTAATACTAATTAATTAATCAATTAACAAGAGCTAGGTGGCCTGCCAATAAACCATATCCTAGCTCCTAGTCTTCAATCAACTCCATTAAAAATTCCCAAATTCTGTGGGGAAAGTAGCCACCTGCTCCATTTGAAGAGCCCCAACCAGGACACTGTGATACATAAAGGCACGGATTAAAAGATGAAAGAACATCCCTCTCGGTCTTCTCGACTCAGGCTTTATTACAGCACAGAAACACAGACACTAACTGTCTCACTGCTCTGGAGGTTACAAGGTCACAGTCCAAGCAGCCTTGGATCTTTCTGAGGACTGCAAAGCTCTGTTCCAGGCCCTTTCTCCTTAACTCTATTCATTCCTGTGTTTCTTCCTACCATCCTCTCTCTGAGCATTTTCTTTGAATGGATTTCCCTCTTTAATAACTATCCAAGTTATCCTGGAGGAGGGTACAGCATTCATTTTAACTTAATTACCTCTAGGAAGACCCTATCTCCAAATCCACAATCTCAGGCCCAGGAGGTAGGGCCATCAAAACAGAGACAGTGAAGGGACATAATTAAAACCAGGACAGAAATTTAGATGCCTTTCAAATGCCAAACTGAAGTTTATATACTTGCTGTAACTTGTCATTAGATTCTAAGGCTTTTTAATTAGAAAAATCCAACAGAGAAAATGCTTAAGACATAAATGCACAACATAACAAACAATGAAATCATGAGGCAGGCATTGTAAAAAAAATATATATATATAACTCGTGAGGGAAAATGTATACTTGTTCAATGAGAATAACCAATTCTTCTCCTCTACCTTGGCAATATGTCCACAACTTAAGACCAAATACAGTAAAATATAAACAATGCTAAGAGAACTTTCATTACAGCCAAGAAGATTTATAGCCGAAAGGAATTTCTAATAAGATGAATGGCAACTTTAAATGATTCATATCTTATATCTGCCACTGACACAAGACTAAGCACTCAAACTTTCTATTAGGGTGAAATCTGTGTATCCTTTTTCCCAGTAAAAACTATTGCCTCCAATGACAACTAGGAAATCAAATGAAATGTTAATGCTCATCCTGTCTTTTTCACAGGAAACCAAGTAACCTGATCCACAGGCTGAGTAAGCTAAGAGACATTTTTAACTTTACCTCTGGGACTAAACTATAACTCTCACGCTAAACACAACTGTATTCTTTCATTTTATGACAAAGAAACATAAAAGCATCTACCCAAGAATGGAAACAAGGGACAATTAAATTTTTTTTAAAAAAGTAATTTTATAGTATTTTTCAGAAGCATTGTATGAAACCTTAAAAAAAAAAAAGCTATTGTTAAAAAGTGACAGACTCTAGAAAACAGATACTTTAATTACTCCACCCTAAGAAATTGTCTTAGATATTGTTCTGCTGTGAAGAGACACTCCAATCAAGACAATGTATAGAAGCAAGCATTTAACTGGGGGTTTACTTACTGTTCTAGAGGGTTGGTCTATGATCATCATGGTAAGGAATGTGGTGATTGACAGGCTGGCACAGTGCTGGCGCAGTAGCTAAGAGATTACATTCTGGATCCACAGGCAGCAGGCAGAGATAGAGACTCTGTATGGGCTCTTGAGAGCTCAAAGCCCAGCATTGACACACCAGCTTCAACAAAGCCACACCTCCCAATCCTTCCCAAACAGTTCCACTAAATGGGGTCAAAGCACTCAATGAGATTATAAAGGCCGTTCTCATTTAAACCACCCCAAAAGTGGAAAGACAAATATATGTAGACAAGAAATAGCCGAAGTTGGCTTCATTTGCTTCTTAAATGCTATTCCAGATGATAATTAAAAACTTACAAAGGTCTGGCTTTAATATGTGTCCTTATGTGTATATTTTTCCCTCATACACACATATAAAGGCAGACTTACATCTCTGCAGTTTAAGTCATCCAAACATAGCAAGTGGGAGCTTTGCTTAAATGTTTACAGAAAAGGGATTATTGATCTCTTTTAAACTTAGATGTAATTACTCCTTGATTTGGAAAAGAGTTGAAAAATTATACTAACTTTTGAGGAAAGAGAATGTTTAACAGTCGTGTGTTATTTTCATAAGCCTGTGCTATCCAACTTCAGAATCCAAATTCTCTTCCCAGGCCAGCAGTGACTTCACACCATATGCAGTAATTATCATTCTTGATTTTCTTTTCCTAGCAACTTTTGTTGACTCAAGGTCTTTCCTAACAGTCTCCACCCCTCAACTTTTCTGACAGCCTTCCATGTCTCACACTTCTCTCCTATGTTCTTTCAAACAGCACCCCAAGACTGGTCTGTCTTAGAGAAGATAGGCGTGAGGACCGATGGTTCAGCCCTGAATGACACAGGACATGGCCAAGTTGTCATGAGAGAATCAGGAGAGATTTAAATTGCAATCAAACTTAAAAGATACATAGTCACAGAAGCTGAGCAATACGAGGTTTGTGTACATGTATATCCTCCCAGTGAAATGAATCTTAGATCCTTGGCTGCCTGGAGACCCTCTGATTCTCTCTAGGCCAATATTTGTTCCACTTTCCTTGACAACTGTTTCCTTTTCTTGTCTTCGGATTTTCCAAACAATTTCTACTCTGCCTCACTTGCAGGAAGTAACCCCAGTCCAGCTTCAAAGAGACAGTGATGTTCCATTTAGATTTCCAGAGAGGCTGACTCTTGAATGACAAGAACAGAGTGCATAGGAAGGGCCCCAAACAGTTGCGTTACTCTTCCCAGCATTGCCTGCTTGATGCCTACCACCATCACTTTGAGAGACAAATGAGATCTCTCTCCATAACCCATCTTCTTTAAGAGTCTAACTGTCTTAACTCCCAGGCCATGGTCTCAGGTTCTCTCTAGCCTTCCCTGTGTCCAGCTACATCTCCACTCCTTGTCTCCACTGGGTTTTTCCTTGAGTAGAAAGTGACAAGGTCAGAATGACAGCAAAGGATAGAGTTGTCCTTTTCTCTTCAGAGAATCAAGAGAGACTATCAGGTTCAGCCTCAATTGGGACTAGAACCCTAACAGCATATCATATTGAACTAAAAACCTTTCTAGTTAGCTGTGTCTACTCCATAGCCTGGTTAAGACCCCAGAAGGAACATGATCATGCCCTAAGCCCCCCAAAAATGAGGGGGTGGCCAGGACCAAAAAAAAAAAAAAAAAAAAAAACCCTCCTCTTGGTCACAGGCTCTAGCCTCAGTTTCACTTCTTCCTCAGAGCCAATTTAGATCAACTAAGAGCTAATGTTGCCAGCCATAAGAAAACACTCTTCACACCTTTCTTCTCCAGGAATACCATTTTGTTCAGATTCCTCCTGACACTGTGGATTACGTGCAGTCGCTTAAAAGATGTTTTAGAATTCAAAGTTTCAATCAGTGGAAAAAATTCTACCTATAATTTCTCTGTAACCTACCAGGACAGAGACTACGTCTGCTTATTTATTCTGTCTATTCACAGCAGATACACATAGAGCACTGGGTTCTGCACTGGGTCTGTGCATACAGTGAGGAATAAAATAGATGCTACTGCTGACAGAGGACAGCAGACAGTAAATAAACAAAGGCATCACAAATGGTAATCTATGTTTATATTACACCAGTCAGCAGAATCACATGACCAGGCACTACCAGACCGTTCCCAGGCTCCCCAGAAGCATGAGCCGTGACCAAGACAATGTCACAGAAAACTGGAGCAAATTGCTGGTGTAGAACACATTCACATTTATACTTCCAAAACTGCTGTCTGGAGATGACTTTTCAGCCTGTAGCTCACCAAACAAATGGGTACTTCTTACCAGAACTCTTATACTGGACCAAAAAGGTAACCTTATGTACTACATAAGGTTTTTATTCTTTGTTCTGAGACAGGTTGTTGCAGTGTGGTCTGGCCTCGAGCTTATAACCCTCTTGCCCCAGCCTCCACAGTGCTGAGATTACAAGTATAAACAACCATTCCTGACCCACTGCATATGCCTTAACATAAAAAAACGAATAGCTTGAGTCATCAATATCCAATATACACGAGCCTCAGGTATTTGATAAATCTCGTTTCCTTGAAAGTCTCCAGTTGGTACAGCAGGTATAGCACTTAAATAAAAGGATGCAACAAGTCTCCAAGCAATGCAGAAGACGCCGCACTCAAACAAAGCAGCCTTACATCATAATACCACATGCCTACAATCCTTGTACTTGGGAGGCTGAGGGAGAAGGATCAGGTGTTTGATGGCATCCTCAGCTACACACTGATTTTCAGACTAGTCTGTGGCACATGCAATTCCATCTCTGCGAATGGAAAGGGAAGAAGGAATAAGAGAAAGGGAGAGGTAAAGGAGGAAGGAAGAGAGGGAGGGAAGGAGGAAGTAGAGAAGTGAGCCCAAAGTGGTTCAGAAGCCAAGAAGATGGTATCTCCCAGGTTTTTTTTAATGTGATTACAAAATGATATTCTTTTAACACTTCTGACTTAGGAAGGCAAAACACCTATCATAACCATTAAAAAATATTTGCTAATTACAGAATTGTTGAAGTGCCCAGAACTAACTCAAAGTAGGTGGGTGGCAGTTGAACAAATAGAATTTCCTCCACCTCTTCAAAACATGTCCCACCTTTCAGAATCTCGGTGCCCCACAACAGGGAAGCAATAACTAAGAATGGTCTTCTATGTCAATACTTTTTTCTTGTGCTAATTCTGTTATCTTCAGTCAAATTTATTTCCCAGCATGCAATGTGACTAGAGCAACTCTGATTCACAAATAATAAGTTGATCAAAAACCAATGTATTATAGGTTCATTATAATATATAAAAGCGTTGGCTAAAAAATGACTTTTACTCCTTTGCATGGTATAAGAATAAATGCTCACCCTAAAAATACGAGCAAGATTAGAGGCCAGAAAATCCTTGTTTTAGACAACAGATCCGTAAATAAAGACTATGGTAAAGTAGAGCTGATTTCAAGTTGCACAAAGCACTCCGTCCTCTCTCAAAGGACATCAAAGGTGTTTGTAAAAGCTGCAGGATCACTCAGAATGAAGACACCAAGAATAAGAATAAATATGGCCTGTATTAGGAGTGAACAGATCTCCTCTTGTGTAAGACTAAGTAAAAAACGAAAACATGCAAGTCTATTTGGGTTGTCAAAACATCACAAACTAGGTTGCTTATCAACAACAGAAATTAACCTCTCATCGCTGTAGATGCTGGGAAACCCAAGGAGACACTCCAACTGGCAAGAGTTCTCTGCTTCCAGTGGGCACTTTATCACAGCGTTGCATATGGTGGAAGGGACAAGTCGGCTGAGGACTCTTTTTAAGGGCACCAATCTCAATGACAAGGGTTCTACTCTGCAACTTAATAGCTTCACGGTGTCTTATAGAAAATGACAATTCAGTGTATGAATTTAGGGAGTAGAATCAAGACCATAACACACAGGTCCTATTAAAACACATTGCTAGATTCAAGGTAAAAGTTACATCTAAAAATTTGGCATATGCTGAGTATACACCTTAGATCAATGAGGAAAGTAAGGATTGCCCAATTAAATGTGCATACATGATTAGGTAGTTGGCATGAACATTCTTGATCTCCATAAAAATAAAAACAAACTCCATGGGATTAAAGAGATTTTTTTAAATTATTGTTATTTGGGGTGCTTCGGTGGTTTCTGTAGAAGTGTATTTGTTTTTACTATGGTGTGTGTGTATGTGCGTGTGTGTATGTATGTGTGTGTATGTGTGTATATGTGTGTGTATATGTGTGTGTATATATGTGTGTATACATATTTGTGTGTGTGTGTGTGTGTGTAAATTTGCTTCCTTCTTTCTTTTTTTTTTCTTTTGAGACAAGGAGAAAATGTCTTGTGGTATCCAAACTCTGAAGCTTCTTGCCTCAGTCTCTCAAGTTAAATACTTTTTTTAAAAAGAAAAGTAATCACCCTAGACTCTACTTTGAACATGTTGCTTAAATCCTATTGGTAAGATTTCTTGTTGCTTTTACAACACAGGATCAAAATCCATGTATGATTAACACATTCCTACACGGTCTGGTGATGTTCAAGTCTTCAGCCACAATCTTGACATAATCCCATTTCACCTTGGTCCCTGCGCTTCAGCTATATGGTCTGAGATAGAACCCTAAACAGCCTCCTGTATGACCTGTCCCCCATGATGTAGCCACAATCTTTCTTCAAGGTTATTTCTACATAAAGACCTCCTGGACCTCCCCAAACAGACCAGTTACCTTCAATGGCCATTTTTTTTATTAATCATTTACCTCTCTTTCAGACCATTTATTTATTCAGATGAAAACAAATTAAGGTCTATTCTTTTGTTCCCACTTACCAGAAGTGAAATTAACAGATGAAAGTTGCACTTACATAATATACTGGTCATGTATATAGTGTGGGAAGGTTACTGTAACCAAGCTAAATGACATACCCATCTCCTCGCATAAGCATCTCTCTTGGTAGTCATAATTCTTAAGACTTACTCTCTTAGAAAATGTCAAATATAATCAGGTATGGTGTAAACACCTATAATCCCAGTGCTCAGGGTCTCAGGAAGTGATCTTGGGTTCAGGGTCAAATTCTACCCTCTCTCAAAAAATACATAAGCAAAAGGGGAGGAAAGAGAAAATCTGAAGTGTAAGGAGACAGAAATAATGACACAGACTTATAATCGCAACATGCACAAGGCTGAGGCAGGAGAATTACAACAAGTTTAAGGTCAACACTGGTTACACAGTGAGTTCAGACTAGTTCGGGTACATAGTGAGACCCTGTGTCAACAACAACAAATTCAAGCATACTGCACATAATACATTCACTGTGTTCTATGTTGAGTCTTCAGGACCTTTCAACTTGTAACTAGAAATTTAACCATGGACCAGATTTCATCTCTCCGACCAGTTAGATCATGCAGTGTTTCCACACTGTCCTCATTTAGATACGTTTTCTACTAGACCAGAGCTCCAAGGGTGTTATTCTTTGTTTGTTTGTTTGGTTGGTTGGTTGGTTGGTTGGTCGGTTGGTTGGTCTGAGAGCTGTCTTAGTACAACCATAGAAGAAGAATTCATTGAGAGTCTTTCAATTTAAAGTATGTGACTAAGAAATTAAACTGAAATATAATTCTAGAGTAGAAATAGCCATCTTAATAAACAGAGCATACAGCCAAAACTATAAAGAAAAAATAATAAATCTGCCTAGTGAAAAACTGAAGAAAACATTTGCAGTATCTCTGATTAAGAGTTGATAGCCTTAAAAATAAAAATATTCCTTTTAACATATCAATACCCTCTCCCAAGCTGTGCAAAGGCTGTGGATGAGCAGCAATAGAATGATATAATTTCTAAATATGAAAAGGTTCAAATCATTAGAAAATAAAGAACATTTTACACAAAATATACCTATCAAATTCTTCAGTTTTAAAACTCGTATCAATCAAGATATGAAGAAATGAACCCCAAATTCACATCACACATGGAAATGCAAATGTGTAGGATTACCCTGAGAAGTATTTTTATAGCAGGTACAAAAGTGTATCTGGTCTTTGACTGAATAATTCTTCTTCCAGGAACTTTGCCCAAAAGGGGAAATTTTCGTCACTAGACACAGCCTTGGACCTTGAATACCACAACACCAATCTACCAGGCAAGATATGCCTACTGGTGCAATGACAACTGTTACTGATTATCTTAGTCAGGGTTTCTATTACTGGGTCAGTGAAACACCATGACCGAAAAGCAAGTTGGGGAAGAAAAGGTTTAGTCACTCAGCTTACACTACCAGGTCATACTTCATCATTGTAGGAAGTAAGGACAGGAACTCAAACAGGGCAGGATTCTGGAAGTGGAAGCTGATGCAGAGGCCATGGAGGGTGCTGCTTACTGGTTTGCTCCTCATGGCTTGCTCAGTCTGATTCCTCATAGAACCCAGGGATGGCACCACCCACCATGAGCTCCTTCCTTTCTGATCACTCTTGCTCGCGTCAGGTTGACACAAAACCAGATAGTACACCAATGCTATCAGCACTGGTGTAATATCAGCATAACTGTTACAGGCGTCACCTCATTGGATTTGAGGCCGGCTCCACAGGAGGGAATTCATTACTGGTACCATAAACTTAGTCAAAACCCATGGCTGGGGAAGTTACAGGAGCTAATTAAGGAGAACCTACTACTGTTGTTTGTTGAATAGACACGTTGTCAAACTGCCTTCTAAATATTGATGTTCTTAGTCATAAATTAGTGTTAATATTAACTTTGGACAGAGATGTTTGTTTGGAAGTGGGGCTGCAGTCAATGCAGAGACTCATAACTAGTCAAAGAGCTCAGAATACTCGATTGCTGAGTGATCAGCTCTACACAGGCCATCTATATCAACAGCCTCATCCCCAGGCTCAGGGAACATTATGAGCGAAGGTATGGAAAGAATATAAGAGGCAGCAAATGGGGAAAAGCACTGTGAAATGCTGTCTTCTGGACACCGTGTGGCTGCTGAACTCATGAATTCTTGTGTTACCTGCATGAGATCTAGTCAGACCATATTTCAATATGTCTGGGGCAAGAGCTCATGCACTCACATGCAGGCAGTATTAACTAGAAAAGGACATGTGGTG
The DNA here is from genome assembly GCF_011064425.1 of Rattus rattus. NCBI lineage: Eukaryota > Metazoa > Chordata > Mammalia > Rodentia > Muridae > Rattus > Rattus rattus. The sequence goes on from NC_046157.1 coordinate 128,870,025, forward strand.
AGGCCTGTGTTGGACAGGTTTGGGGAGTTGTAGGAGGTGGGAGTTGGGGGATAGCTATGTCTAAGATACATTGTATAAACATATGAAATTGTCAATGAATAAAGTAAAATATTCCTGTAAGGACTATTTTCTTTTTGTAAAAAAGAAAAAAGTTTCTATAGTCTTCAAGTATCACCTTCCTAAAAGCTAATACCATGTTAGGAGAGGAAATCATATTTTCCCTTTAATCTACAGTTCAAAAGGCATAGAAATATATGTGATGACCCATTTCAAGATTTTTATGGCTACCATCAAATATTCATGTTTAAATGTAGAAAAAATGGGGAATTTGTGCCACACCTTTCAGGATTTCTGTGTACACAGGGTTCTGGATCTAAAGGACCCTGTAGAAAACCTATACCAATTCTAAATTGTTAAGAAACATGTTCTTTCTGGGCAATCACATGAGTACACTTTCAAACCAAGAGTCCCATTTGAAAGTCTGTCTTTTAACTCTGAAATTTTCACACATGAATACAACATATCTTGATCATACCCCCTCTGGACTGGTGAATGGGCAGGGGACAAGGTCTCACCACGTAGCTCTAGCTGGCCTAGAACTACCTACACAGGGCAGACTGGCTTTGAATTCACAGAGAGCTACCTAATTCTGCTTCCCAAGTGCACCACCATGCCTGACAAGCATATCCTTCTTAATGGAACAGAGTCACATATCCAGGACTCTTCAAATCCGGTTAATGCACCAAGCCCATTTCATCACACATCATTGTTTTAAGCACGACTTTCTATTTCCTGTCTCTAAGTGACAGGTTGGCATATCCTTTGTACAAGATGGAATATTCTCAGCTGTCCAGACACACAATCCCTTCTGGCTATGAGCCAGATGATGAGGTGGCCAGGCTAGAAACACTGTGCCTTTAACCAGCAGTGTCTTTTATCCTGACAGCAACTAACAAAGAAATACTGGAAAAATATATCATGTGAAATAAAACTATAAAAAGTTACTTAAACCTCTACTTAGTCAACAGAGGGAAAAACAGTCAGCAATTGTTACCATACTTAAGGTACATATCGTATGGCTTAGCACCAGAGGACAGTTACTCCACTTTAGGTACTGTATCAGGCCCTTTTATAAAATCGCGCTTATTTATTTCTCTATTTGTTTGGGATGTGTGTGTGTGTGTGTGTGTGTGTGTGCTACATTGTAATTGTGGAGGTCAGAGGACAACTTAAATACATCAGCAATCTCCTTCCATCATGTGGTCACAGAAACTGAACTCAGGTCATCAGGCTTGAAGCAAGCCATATCCACTGGGCCATGCACCTAGCCAGTATTAGGCTCTAACACACAATGTCATGATAACACTGGAAGAAATAACTCTCCTTTTACAATTATAATTCTAAAAAAAAAAAAACAAAGAGCAACAAAGCAATGCCAGGTTGCAAAACTAGTAAGCAAGGCAGTTATATCCTGCTAACTACAAATTCAGCACTTCTTTTACAGCATTCTGGCTACCCTCTGGTAGAACATCACCCTAACCTCACCTTCCTAACCAAGTGAGCCAGAGGAATAGAGTCCAGCAATTTTTTTCCCAAGTATTTCCCTCAGCAGCAAAGGAAACAGCCAGTCAGAGTCATGCTCTATCCGTCTATTAAGATAGAAAGAAATGCAGTCCTTCACTCCTCACCTCAGGCATAAATAAAACCTCTAAAGGACTAGAAAACTCTGATTTACATCAGGACAGCATCAACACTACTGAGGGTGATGCTGGGCTAATATGAGGAATCAGTCGTAACCATCTATCTAATGCAGGCTTCTCATGGGGTCATAGCGCCTCAGCCTAGCCCTCCCCACAGAGGCCAAGGAACCCCAACACAGACAGGATTCAAAGGCAGGTAGAGCCACAACAGCTGTGCTGACCCCTACTCTCTAAGCTGAAGCAGAATAGCAATGATAACCAAGTGTTGTCACACACAAAGACACAGGAATCAGGAAAATGGAAGAAAGATGTCCAGCATTCTAATCCTACGACAATAAAAATCACAGTATCTCCTTAAACCTGGGAAGGAGCAGCACGAGAAAGTCAGTATGCACAAGCAATGTGAAGCTAAGTCTGAAGTCCTTTCACAAGCAGGATGCCTCAAGTCCATTACTCAGACAGAATCTATAATGACGTCACAGTATATGCCTGTATTCTCAACAAGTTAGCCTGAATATCTGGACAGTCACATGAAAATTCTCCCCAACACTTCTCAAATCTATCTCTTTCATAAATGCAGAAATGGTGTCATAATGTAGATTTTTACTCATTAGGTTTGGAGATCAGCGATTACATCTGTAAGAAACACCCAAGGACAGGGATGGCCATGGTAATGATGATGCCACAACAGTGACCACCCTATTCTAGCAAAACTTGTCTCCACTGTTTGAGGACATCAAACACCTGTGACCTCATAAATCAGAGTGAACTATCCCCAAGAAATTGAACTTTAAGAAGTTCCCTAAAGCATATTCATGTTCATATGAATACACATAATATATATACATACACACACACACACACACACACACACACACACACACACACACACACACACACATTGCATTGCCAAGGACCAGCCTTGGCTTGGAGAAGTTCTGAGAGAAGGGGTGTCTGGGGTGGTGAAAATAAATGACTCAAAGTCAAGTCATGGATCCAAGCTGGCTGGTGGACTATGTTCTGCTCAAAACAACTTTCAGATTGCTCTATGTTCTTTCTCTGGAGATCTCGAGATAGCTCTTTCTCTCTATGTTCTGCTTGAGACAGTTTTCCAAGTAGTTCTCTCAAAAAATTCTCTGGATAGCTCATCTCTTGCAGATCATAAGCCCAGTCTTTTATCTTACACATCAATCCAGTCATTTACCCCAGGTTCCCTTTTGATTACCTTATGAATCAGCATCCCATGACCCAGCCCTTTGATTCTTCAGAGACAGCAAGCATATTTTTTTTAACATTACAAAAGAATTCAGAGATCTGCCTGCCTCTGTTAATAAGCTCAGAAGATAAACTAGATGGGTGGGACCTTGTCCTGAAATTATCATTTCTACCATGCCTAAGCCTAACCTTGTTCCGTCACAGGCCAACCCTGAACTCAGGAATCTGCCTTTGTATATTTCTGACAAGCTGGCTCACCAATGCAACTGCCTTGTGTCTTGAGATTCATGAAGCACCTATATAATTCATATTGCATCCTTATTTTTTGCATAGTTGAGAAATTATATGTTTTCAAACTCATGTTTTTAGAGTTATTTCCCACAGCCTTAAGGGCTGTCCTGAAGGTCCCAGCATTTACCATTTTGCCAAAACATTACCCATACCTTTGCCTCTTGCTATCTCTGATTATCACAGAGTCATTAACATTAACAGAAAAGACACTGTCTCTGATTATCATGGAGTCATTAACATTAACAGAGAGGACATTCCTTGGAGGAATGTGAAAATATGTACTGTAAGGCTCGAAGTGAGTCTTAACTATCAGGAACCCCCCCCCCCAAGTGAGACATGAGAATGGAGTTCAAAGCAAACTAAAGAGGTTTATTTTTCTGGCACATTGGGGTCAACCCTCAATCAGCCTCTTGTGGCGAGTGACTAGAAGGTGATCCCAAATGGCTATAACAAGTAGTTTTTATACTTTTTAGGAGTACAGGTTACATCAGCAAGGTTACAGTTTAAACTTATTGGCTAAGTATATTGGCCTTTGAACTATCGGCTAGCAAGCATATGACATTCATTCAAACTCTATCTGGGACCAGAGGGTCAGTACATTCTGCGGTTTTCCAAGAATCTCTCTGCTCCTCCCAAGAACTGTGGGTAGAAAATGGAACTTGACCTAGCCTTGACCAGAGTTGAGAAGCTGGTACTTGGCCAGTTCTTGACCTGAGGTGGTGGGTATAAAACTGGTGAAAGCCCCTAGGGTCTTTCACAAGAACCCCATAACCTACCTACTTTCTACCAGGCCAAGTCTCTTAATAGTTCTTACACTTCAATAAGAACTAGGGTCCTTCAGTACATTAGTATACAAACAAGACTTATACCCACACAGCCACTGACACTCAAGGAGGCCCATGCCCAGTTCCAAGGGTGGAAACCTTGTCATTCCATGCCTACCAAGGCAACATATTTTAATATCATGTTTTATATTTGCAGTCCACAGCTAATGAAAAGACTTCTCTTTATGGGAATAATGATTGGGCTTTTTCAGAAAATTAACTTCTTAAGTTGTTTTTTCTCAAAATGGACTCTGGGACATTCTATTGGTGGGTGCACAAGGATGATTTCTCCCATAACCACCATTCACTGACTTAATCAGAGTGGCGCATTACCCAGAGAACAGCAGGTGTGCAGATTAATGAGGGAAACAGAGTCTGGAATGGCAGTGGTCAGCAGGAAATGAGATTCTGAAAAGCAAAGAAACGTCAGAAATGGAGTGGCAGCTTGTGAAAACAAGCAGAGGCATTCGGAGACAGCCACGTGGTCTTGCTATGAATGAGGGAGGCTTAACAGTGCGTTTCTTTGGATGGAAATATAAGGTTTTGATGCTGCTATAGACAGCACTTCTAGATTCCAGCGAGGTATAGAGCACCTCTCGAAACACTCTGGTATGGTCATTATGCAGGTCTTGTTTTAGACGACTGCTGAGACTTCATGGGTTCTGCGTCTTGTCACGTCTAAAAGACATTGTCTTGAAGCAGGTGTCTTGATCCTGTGGCTCTTCCAATCTTCCCATCCATTCTGCCATAGGGAAATTTTACAAAAGTCCACCCATCCTGAGATGAAGAACTATACACAGTCAATGGATGCTGGTGGAGAGAAAATCAGATTTCTCCAAGTGACAAGACCCCTGATTGATTATCCAATCCTAAGTGGTCAACACTAAACATGTATACCTATAAGCAACACTAAATGGATTCCACAGTGTGTGTGTGTGTGTGTGTGTGTGTGTGTGTGTGTGTGTGTGTGTGTGTGTGTGTGTGTTGTAGTAGAAGCAGCAGCAGCAGCAGCAGCAGCAGCAGCAGCAGTAGTAGTAGTAGTAGTAGTAGTAGTAGTAGTAGTAGTAGTGATAATAGTCAAAGAAGAGGTCATAAATCTAAGATGGAGTTAAGGAGGGGAAGGAGGTGAAAAGCAAAGAGGGAGAGCTGGGAATGGTGTAAAAGAAAGTCCTACTCATGTATGAAATTCTCAAAAATGTTAAAATTTATTTTTAAGAGCCATACATGCTGCACACACAAAGCTTTCTTGTGACCAAGAATTAAAAATGCAGTAGAAATAGAGTTGAACAATTCACAGGTGGTTAAACAGGAAATCCAAAGAAGATGGGTTGACGTGACAATGTTAGCCTACAATTAAATCCCTTCAGTACACTTCCTTCTGTTACTTGCATGCCACCTTTCCCAATTTCCAGGAAAATTAGAGAAACACCAGAAATGGTATGTTCTGAAAGCAAAATTCCTACAGATATCTTACAGGTATATATAAGTAAAACCACTCATGCCTGAACTTTACAAAGGAGTAGTTCATCGGAGGTGGTTTAGAACTCCCACTTCAGAAGGCTGATGCTTTACCCAATAGGATGCTGTATTCCTATTTCTTATACAGCTCAGGAACAGAAAATCTAATGGCATTTCCCCCGTATGCATTATTTATTTCAGCTGGTTTTATTGGTGATGCTAAAAGGAGAAACTGGAAATACAGAGGCAGAATGGTTGAAGAGAAGCCACGGGGATCTTTCTGTTAAAATTTAGGAAACATGATAAACACCAGGACAAACACTGTATCCGCAGGCTATATGGAGTGGACACACCCAGGATGTACACTGTATCCCCAGACTGTAAGGAATAGCCACACCCAGGATGTACACTGTACCTGCAGGCTGTATGGAGTGGGCATATCCAGGGTGTACACTGTATCCCCAGGCAGTATAGAGTGGGCACAAACAGGACTTACATTGTATCCCCAGGATGTATGGAGTGGGCACACCCTGAACTTACACTGTATTCCCAGGCAGCATGGAGGAGAAGGAATAGAGCAAAAGTGCATACAAGACTGCTGCCCAGGACTTTCTTGCATCTTAAGCATCCACATGGTTCAGCATCTCTGGAGAACCAGGGGTCCCAGAAGGAAGCACTATGAAATTTTTGTTCTGAATTAAAGATCAAATAAGACACAGCTTTGGGGAGCACACCAAACACTGGCTTCCTGATATGTACAACTTCCATGAATCAAAAGCACATATGCATCAATGAAGCTAAAGAATAAGAGAACTTTTGATAAGGTTCACATACAAAGCTTCCCCAAAGGCTTATGTGCTAGAAATTGGTCATCAGCGAGTGTTGGTTCTGGGCTCCATCTCGTGAAGTCGGCCTTAAGTCAAATCAGACATGGCTTGGCGTGCAAACTAGTCCTATGTCAACCTGACACAAGCTATGGTTATCTGAAAGGAGGGAATGTCAATTGAGACGACGCCTCCACAAGATCCAGCCGGAGGGAATTTTCTTAATTACTGATTGATGGAGGAGGGCCCAGCCCATTGTGGGTGGTACCATGAGTAAGCTGGTGGTCTTGGGTTCTGTAAGAAAGCAAGTTGAGCAAGCCAGTAAGCAGCCTCCATGGCTTCTGCATCAGCTCCTGCTTCCAGCTTCCTGTCCTGCTTGATTTCCTGTCCTCACTACTTTTGATGATGAACTGTTATATGGAAGTGTGAATAAAATAAACCTTTCCCTCTCAAGTTGGTCCTGGTGTTTCATCGCAGCAATAGTAACCCAATGGTAACAAAACAATCTGTTACTCCCTTAAGTTCTGTGCCACTGTTGCCTTAGCTTATTCTGCAGACAGGACAGAATGTAGGTCCAAGGTTTAGTGGCTGGCTTGGCTGGCTTGGCTGGCTTGGCTGGCTTGGTGTTTATGCTTCTCTTTTGGTAGCTTACAGAGTACCTTCTTATACCAGTGACATTAGAACAGGGGGTGGAGGTTCTATATAGGGACTACCTTTACCCTCCATAATCAGTGGGTTGTATGGGTATTTTCTTCAGCCATGGGACTTTGCTGTCACTGTGTGGAGGGCAACCTTGTTTGGGGATCTCAATGGGACTTCTTTGGCCAACATCTCAATTGTATGTAATCCAGTCCCAGTACTAGACGTTTTGTTTGATGACAAGAGATGAGCAGATGGGACTCCATCACTTTCATTATTTGGAGAACCATTAGAACTTTATGTCAGACACACAAAAGTTATTTCTGAAAGCAAGGAAGTATTCAAAGAGTACAGGAGTTATATATAGAAGCTGGCTTGAAAGGGTATTGATATTCAAATCTAACACATTTAATTATAAACTTCATGAATCCATATTAAGACAGGAGGAGGGGCATGAGAAAACTTCTTAAAGAATGCTATCTATTGGATTAAAGGGGTGATGGCATTAGAAAATAATCCTCTGCAAGCCCTACTGTGGCTGTTCAGGCAGGAATCACCTGAGAGTGCCAAAAGTATCTTGGAAAGATCAGAGAGAGCAGGACGCTAGGACGCTCACATTCCCTCAAGCTCACCCTGCAGACTCCTACAAACCATGGAAAGACAAATGGGCTTGTGGGAAGCCAGGGTCTCCACCCGGCCTCACAGTCACACTGCATGGTCACTTCCTGGTGGCATGCAGCAAGTGTCCTTACCTCCACTGCCTTCTTGCCAAAATCCCCCAGCTTATGTGAAAAGTCAGGAAAAGTGAACAAACCTAGAATATCCTAAACTCTTCTCACAGATCATCATAAGGCAAAATAATCTAAGGGAACAAAGGAAGCCAATGAAAGAAGAGGGTCCAGAAGGGAAGGTGTTTGGGTGGAATATGTCCAGTGTACAATATACACTTGTATGAAGTGTCCTTGTGGCACACAGCACCCTGTACATTAAATAGTCACAATAAAAATTAATCAGACAATAAATGCAATGCATAACCTTGCATTACATCTTGAATACAAAATGCATTACAGAATAATTTTAACAAAAAATACATATGTGATGATATCATTAAGGTATGGTTAATTGGGTTAAAGTACAACAACAATCGTACCTACTAGGAATGACAAGGAAATGTCTTTATTCTTGGAAAATGCAAAAGCACTTGAGGTAACATTCCAAGATACCTACAGTCCGTGCTTTAAACATTCAGAAAATATACAGACATAGAGAGAAAATCAAAGTGATGGATTGTTAATGCCTGGTTGAATTACAACATTTTCTTTCTAACTTTTATAGAAGTCTTTCAAAGTAACAACAGTTCAGGGAAGAGAGAATTTTTTTTTTCATTTAAAACATCCATAATATTTTTTTGCTTCTTTCCTCTGATCCTTAGTTTTTCTATAAATATATATTTGTGTTCTGAGGGAGCACAGGGGAGGGTAAGACGGCTCAGTGGGTAAAGGCACTTGCTGGCAATCCTCACAACATGAGGTCAGTAAACACATAATAAAGGAAAAACCTGACTCACATGATGTCTTACGACCACTAATCAAGTACCCACAGGCAGACAAAGACACATCACTGAACAAACAAATGTACATTTTTAATTAAAATAAATATGCAATTATTTACTTAAAGATATAAATATAATTATATCAAGTAAACTGATTAGATGTAATTGTTGAAGTATAGAAATTTAGTGATATCAATATTTGTGGGGTTTGATTCCTGTATCCTACCAGTTCCTGTATCTATCTAGTTTTAACTTCCTGGAAGTTGATAGCAATTATGGTTAAGCTGTAAACTGTGCATTCAGTGGCCTACATTTATACAGCTGATAATAAAATACACCTAAACATACAAAAAAGGACACCAGGTAAGCCTGAGTGAGTGCAGCAGTGACGGGTGACACACACCGAAAGCCGGGTGGTAACATTTTGCCTGGTCTGGACCCTTCCAAGAAAAGGCTGCCAGTAATTTCTGTTTCGGTGCCTTGAATTTTCTCCCCAGTTCAAAGCTCAGTTTGGCCCATGGCAGTCATTGCCCACAGGTTCACAATGAAGTCCAACTTGACTCCAAGGCTGGCGGCTGCCGTCACCCTGACCCTGTCTCGCCAAGTTTCAAGATCACCTCGAGCTGACCCACAAAGCCAGCCAGGAGCTATTCCAGAGGTCGTGGGGGTTGGGTGGACACCAGAAGCTACAGGTTACTAAGAATCCGATCTAAATTGGGGGATTGAATCTAAAATTGAAGAAGACAAAGCAGATGGCACACAGATTCTCTTTCAGCATTTTGTCCAAAAAATAGCAAACCAAGGCAAGATTCTTATGTAACACGTGAAGCTTTAGAGATGCTAAATTTAGAAAATAAAATTTTAACTTCACATGTTCTTGTGTTCTTCTTATGTTCTTTTCCTTTCTGTTTCATATTTATTGACTCAGTATGTACATGAGTGCGTGCGTGTGTGCATCTGTGAGTGTGGACTCACTACCGTGGAATGTCTGTGGGGGTCAAGACAACTTAGGGAAGTTAGTTTTCTTCTTCCACCACATGGATCCTGAGATCAAACTCATGCTGCCAGGCATGGTGGTTTGAATAGATTTGGTCCCACAGAATCATTCATGTCAATGCTCGGCCACAGGGAGTGGCACTATTAGTGGGTGTGGCCTTGTTGGAGTTTGTCACTGTGTAGGTGGGCTTGGAGGGTTCCTATGCTCAGGCTCTGCCCAGTGTGGAATTAAGAGTTCTTCCCGGGTGCCTTCAGATCAAGATGTAGAGCTCTCAGCTCCTCTAGCACCGTGTCTGCCTGCACGCTGCCATGTTTCCCACTGTAGTGATACAAGACTAATGCTCTGAAACTGTAAGCCAGGCTCAATTAAATGTTTGCCTTTATAAGGCTTGCCTTGGTCATGGTGTCTCTTCGCAGCAATGACTCCCTAACTAAGACATTAGGCTTGGCTGCCGGCCACTTTTTGCTGAATGTGGTGCTTCTAATGAGATGTCTCCCATATTCTTGGGTGAGCATTTGGTCCTTAGCTAGTAGTGCTATTGCAGGTAGCTCAGGTTGGCCCTGCTGGAGGAAATGCTTCACCAGGAGAGGGCTTTGAGGGTTTCAAGTTTCTCACCATTCTCATTCTGACCAGTTGGAGGTGACTGCAGGCACCAGCCTTCTAAGAAAGCAGGACTTCATGGTAAACTTGGTGGCAGCAATGACACAAGCTTCGGCTGCAACACCGAGTTTCCTGGTGCTCTTTGTCCCTTCAAATTCTATATTTTATTTTTCTTTTCTGACCTATTTGCTCTTTTTCACTGTAGATCCACATAATAGTCATTAATAAGAACCACAACACAGATTTGATATCATGCTATCTTGAAATTGCTTCCTCAAAAGAAATTACTGCATTACTTTTCAGTTTAGCCTCAAGTAAGTCTAAGCCCATGGGCAAAGGCAGTAAGACTCTGCCAAAGCATCACAGGAATGGGCTCGTGCCCAGTGGCTGTTAACGTCCCAGTGAAACCTCTTATGAAGGCCTCCACAGTTGGCTTTGCTTTTAGCTCTGTCTTCCAGGATTCTAGGATGATCTAGTAAGCCTGGCTTACAGAATTCAACTGATTTTCTGTTGTTGTAAAAATATAAAAAATAAAAAAAGTACGCTTGTCTTTTATTCCCCCACTAGGTCCAGCACCGCAGTGCCCCAGATATCTTGGCAGAAACACATCCCAACTCCGCAGCGGCCCAGTGTCTCCAGCCGCCGCACTCTTTCCTATACTCAAACCATCACATAAAAGAACACACAACACAATAATCTTTGACCTAATTGTAAGATATAATTGCTCACCTAAACATACAAAGCCCGGTACCATCCATCCCTTAAGAACATTAATAACAACCTGTAAATACACAGAGGGGAATCTTAACGTCACCTTCCATGGCTTCTCTCTCTCTCTTCCTCTCTTCCTCCTTTCCATTTCTGTCTCCTCCTCTTCCTTCAAACTCTTCTCCCGCCCATCCTTCCTTCTCATCCAATGACAGGCCTACTTCTATCCAGTTCCTGCTCTCACTTGTATTTTACAATTTAAATGGGGAGAAGGTTCTGGTGAAGTCACCTGAGTCCTGAGCATGTGACTAGGCAGCTGTCCTTGGGGCAGTGGAATTAGCATCAAAATACAGATAACTCCAGGGCAAACCACAACAATTTTCTAGTCCAAAGTTCCCAAAAGTTACAAATTCCTCCATAAAACGACATTATCAATCAGGTGTACATAGAATATCTTGTGTATCATATGGATACATCACTTGTCAACTAAAAAGCCTATGGCCTATAGCTTAGGCAGGAAACAGAGGTGGGACATCCAGGAAGAAAAACAATTCTGAGATAGATCCAGGCAGGACATCTGCCAGAAAGTGTAGGTTGATGTCATTATGAAGGGGAAGGCAGGTACAGGATAGAACAAGGCCTGTCATTGGATGAGAAGGGAGGAGGGACAGAAGAAAAGTTTTAGAGAGGAGGAGACCAGAGCAAGACTGTTCTTTGTGTGGTGTGTTCTTTCATGTGGTGACTTAATTGAGTTCAAGAGAATGTGTGGTGGTGGGACACACTGGGCCTGCCACAGAATTGGGATGTGTATGTCTGGCGTGGTGGCAACCTGCCTTGGGAATTAGATGGGTAGAGAGATTGCTGCCGGGCTCAGAGAGTAGCCATGGGCAGTGTGAGATGGGATGGAGCTTAGCAAGTGAAACTCTTTGCTGACTGAGATGAAAATATCCCACAGATGCCATGTGGCCGACAGTGCCAACACTAGTTCAATAAGAAAGATGTGAGGGGACGGACACATGATACCTGAGCACAGGTAACCAACCATGTGGCAAAATGCAGGCTAAAATAATTGGTTATTTTAGTTATAAACTAGTCAGAGTAGAGCCTAACTCCATGATATTTGTAAATATATTTTGAGTCTGAGTTTTACTTCTGGGAGCATGGGGCTGGGAGGACGAACCCAGGCCTAACATCAACAGTCAGGTATTTCACAGCAATAGTCCCCACCCCTCACCTCAGTCTTAGTAGGTTTCTGTTGCTGAGATGAAAAGCAAAACCAAGGCAACTTATAGAATAAAAAATGAAAAGAATATATAATAAATAAATCTTAAAAATAGAATAAAAAATGTGTTTAGAGTTCACAGTTCTCCAGGGATGTGTCCATCACCATCACAGTGAGGAAGCACAATAGCAAGAGGCAGGCAAAGCAGCAGAAACAGCTGAGCGCTCACAGCCTGAGGGCCAAACAGCACGCAGAGATGAACTGGGGGTCTTTTAAACCCACTAGTTAACTAGTCCTCAAGCAAGGCTATACTTTCTAAGCTTCTCTGAAGAGTTACCAACTGGGAAGCAAGTATTCAAATGCTCAAGATTATGGGGAACATCTCATTCAAATCACCACACTGACCCAACTCTCTGGCCCTTTTCTCATATTCTTCTCATAAACCAAGGGACTAACAAACAAATTGACTCAAATGTCATTTTGTCCCTTTAAAAATAATGTTTGTCTATCACCATCACCATCATCACCATCACCACCATCACCATCACCATCATCACCATCATCATCACCACCATCACCATCTCCATCACCATTACCATCACCACCACCACCACCACCACCACCATCACCACCACCACCACCACCACCACCACCACCACCATCACCACCACCACCATCACCACCATCACCATCACCACCACCACCACCACCACCACCATCACCATCACGACCATCACCACCACCACCACCTCCATCACCATCACCACCATCACCACCACCACCACCACCATCACCATCACCACCATCACCACCACCACCACCTCCACCACCACCACCACCATCACCATCACCACCATCACCACCACCACCACCTCCATCACCACCACTCTCCACCACCACCACCTCCATCACCATCACCATCACCACCACCACCATCACCAACCATCACCACCATCACCATCACCACCACCACCATCTCCATCACCATCACCATCACCACCATCACCATCACCACCACCACCATCATCCATCACCATCACCATCACCCCCATCACCATCCCACCACCACATCACCACCACCACCATCCACCAATCACCATCACCATCACCACCATCACCACCTCCATCACCATCACCATCACCATCACCACCATCAGCATCTCAATCACCATAACCAACCATCACCACCATCACCATCACCACCACCACCATCTCCATCACCATCACCATCACCACCATCACCACCACCTCCATCACCATCATCACTAACCACCATCATCACCATCACCATCATCGTCGTGCATGTGTACGTGTAGGGAACGTGTCAGTACACACAGGCCATTGCATGTGTATGGACATCAGAGAACAGTTTTCTGAAGTTGGTTCTCTTCTCCTGCCTCCACATGTTTCTGGGAATTGCACTCAGGCCATCAGGCCTGTTCAGCAAGGACTTCCCCTGCTGAACCATCCCACAGCCCATCTTGACTTTTTAAAACATATGTCCAATGGATACAGAATCTGTGTTAACCATATTAATATACAGTTTCATGAAAGTAGGGGAAATCCATGAATTCTAGTCACATTTCATCCTTATCTCCTAACAACATTAACTTAAAAAAAAAAAAAAACACAGCACCGAGCTGGGCATGACAATACATGTCTGTAACCCAGCACGCAGCAAGCTAAGGCAGAAAGAACTGGAGTTCAATATTAATTTCAACCATGCGATAAATTTCAGGCCAGCCTGGGCTACATTGAGACACCTCATCTCAAAAAGAAAAAGAAAAATCTTTAACAACCGAGAGGCTAAAAATAATAAGGAAACCAAAATAAAGTTGTCTCTTTATGAAAATAATGGTATGATTCAAGAATATTTTGGTATTTATTGATTTAAACATTCCATCGTGTTACGGGTAGCTCAACTAGCCACAACACTAGCTACTTTTCCTACCAAGAGTCGAGCAGTTGAAAATATAAGCACATTCTCTCCAACTCTGTATGGTTGAGCTTTGTTTTCCTTCAAGTTAGATAAGGAATTTATAGTTTATATCCATCAGCCAAATACCAAGAAACAACCTTAAACCTGCTTTGGGCATTTTAGAATTTTCAGTTCTACAGCAAATCCATATGCTGAGAAATATCTTGCCAAATAAACGAATTGCTTCCAGCAATGACCCATTTTAAGAGGAAAAAAAACTAACTAGAAATTTTTGCAAGTGAAATTAAATTACTCTAATGGACTACTTACCCCAAAACCTACTTGTGTTTTGTCTACATTTAAAAAAAAAAACAGTCTAAGAAATGCTGTGAAAAGTTGTTCCACTAATAACACTGTTTGAAAAACTTACTTGTTATTTTATAATATCCATTGTCTCCACATATTTAGTTCAGTGTCTTTTACTGCTTAAAATAGTCTAACTTTCCTGAAGTAAAGTGAGAATTGGTTATAAGTTCTCTAAATGAGAGAGAGACAAAGACAGAGACAGAGAGAATGACCCATGTTCCTGGAAGCAATCCCAATTAAACTCACTGGATTACAAAAAAGAAAAGTTATTTTTACTAAATACCTTCATAATTAAAAGCCTACACTTATTAAGACTATTGTATTTGGTAAATCTATAAATAATTGCTTTGTACCCCTTTCCGTCACCCTCAAATTCAGTTCTGAAGCAGATGCAGTTATGACATTTTAGGAGTGAAGAAACTGTCACGTAACAGCGGCAGATTACAAGACCCTAGTCTTGCCCAAATCGAATCTCTCCTTTTCTTGTTACAAAGACTCAGCTTCCCAATATGCTCGTGTGTACTAGTTTTCTGTCTAGAGGTGTCATCAGACTAAGGCTCATGAGAAAGGGTCAGGCGCAATCTTCTCTCGGGATGGAACATGTGTGGAAGTCAGGGCAGCTTCCACCACACAGATGACAGGAACACAGACAGGGACACAGAGCAACAGATGACTTCAGGAGTGCTCCCCAGGCCGTGCTCCCCAGGCCTGTGCACCCAAGCCACCTGTCTACCTTGGCTGTAAAGAAGACAGAAGCACTAAAGAGAGAAAGAGAGAAGACAAAACGAAGCTTCCCTCTTTATTGGGTTACTATGCTGTCCATGACAGTAACTCAGCTCACCCAATCACAGGACCCGGTACCAGGAGCCGGGTAAACTTACATGAATATAAAGTGTAAGGCACAAGCTTAGCTGTTGGCTTCCTGGTAACAAGACAGCAGACACTGCTAACTAAAGGGTCATAACACAAGCCCTTGTTTGTCGCAGGGAAGTTGCTGGCAAATCTGTCATCTGTTACCCAGAAGTAGACTATACAGCAGAACCTAGTGCTCCAAAAGGAGCATTCAGCGGCTTCAGGAAGAAATCTGCCACTCTAAGTGTTCAATCACAATATCACACACTGATAGAGGCCACAGACAAATCCCGGCCGTAATTATGTTCTTGTTCTTACGCAAGAAAAGCATCAATAGTAGGATGCATTAGCATGTCTGTACATTGATTTTGTTTTTCCCTAAATGAGAAAAAATACTAAAAACCTCATATTTTGGGAACTGAGAAATAAAATATTTTATATTTAAAGCTGGGAAGAAAATAAATTGTCTTGTTTTGTCTTTTTCCATACTAGAGATTAGACCTAGGGCTTTGCGTATGCTGGGTACTGAGGTTTGAACAGGAAAAATCCTTCAGGGGCTTTCGTGTTGAACACCTCATCATTATGGGATGGCGCTATTTTAGGGAGTTGCTGGAAGTGTAAAGGTAGGGGCTAACTGAAAAAAGTAATTTGGGGGAGGCTGCATTTCACTATCACGTACTCCTGACATCATGGCGTTTTCAAACCCTCTAAAACCATGAGCACAATAATCTTTTGAGAATTTTGGTCACCACTACTAAGCTACATCTCTAGCCATGATAATGTTTTAATCCTACATATCGCAGGCATCCAGAAAAATCTATTTTTACTCTAATGCCATGCATATCTAAAAATAAAGGAACTGATAAAATGCATTTCAACCCTGTTTCCTTGAGAAGCACTGAATTGTTTTAATCATAGGTTTTACATATTTTTCTAGGTTTGTTCTCTCTTATTGTTTTTTTTTGTTTGTTTGTTTTGTTTTTTGTTTTGTTTTTTTTTTTTTTGATCTCCAGATCTAGTGAAGACTCCATTAAAATTCCATTCAAGGTCAAGTTGTGTGTTTCCCTTCAGAATGGAGGGTGGGGGTGGGGGGCAACAACAGGACACGCATCCCTCCAGGAACATTCTCTTTGTCGTGCTAGTTATTTCTGTGCTCTCCTAATACAACACAATAGTGTGGGAAAGGTCTTGAGCCTCGCTGCCCTCAACCATCAAAGCTAACAGCCCATTTCCCTCACTCTGACCCACCCCAGAACAGAGGCTAGAATTCCAAGTAAAAGTCAATGGGAGACAGCAAAGAGTGGCACAAAAGCATTAAGGAATAAAAAGAAGGAAGGAAGGAAGGAAGGAAGGAAGGAAGGAAGGAAGGAAGGAAGGAAGGAAGGAAGGAAACAAAGAAATGAGGAAAGAATACAGAAATAGAAGCAACCACAAATGTCAACTCCATAAACAAACACCTCTTGTCGGCTTTCCCACATTACTCATCTTTTCATTTCGCTCTGTTCTCCCCCACCACTTAAGAAGTCTACTTTTGATTGAGCCATTTTTCTTCTACGACGCTAAAGGTTTTTAGGAAAGGAACCAATATCATTTCTGTCACTAGAGGGACCTTATGTCCCAGCCTACCTGAGACCACTCCAACAGTGCCTGCTGCTCCAACGGAATTATTGCCCCAGCTGTGTCCCAGGCTGAAGGAGAAAATGTTATAGACGCACTACAACACTTGACATCCAGCTGTGCGAACTTCAGCTGTGAACTTCTTTGGAACTCCCTTTTGTTCCTTGCACTGAATGAAATCATCTATAGTTTTAGGTGTGATGACCATGGGAGATAACGTTACGAAGTTCGTGGGAAAGGGCCGCAGAAATGTGACCCACAGTAACAAATGACACAAGAAATGCCGATGAGGGCAGGGGAGTCGTCTCAGGGGTAGAGCTCTTATGGGAGGTCCATGAGGCCCTGGGTTCAACTCCCAGCAAGAGGAGCTGGGACGATCCCCCTCCTGCGTGTTTAATAACAAGCCAAGAACTTAGCAGAGAGTAAAAGAAGTCATCACTGTTCAGTGTCCTGGTTTCTTAGCTAGGAAATAAAACAGAGAGACTGAGGGACGCTACGGTCCTTTCCAACATGAGAAATTGCTTCATAAAAATTTTAGTCCACCTTCTCAGAATACCATGATCTGTCATGGCATCAAACCTATCAGAATTAGAAACACAGCTTACAGTGTACGTGGGCAGACAGCTAAATGTTTACATTTTTTTTTCAAGCTATTTGTCCCTTTTGTAAAACATAAGACTTCAAATAAAAGCTATTCTGGATTTTCTCGGAAAAGGAGCATATCTCAAATCTTAGGGCAACAATCTGAAGCAGCGGTTAGGTGTTCCTTCAGAAAGTACGTGTGAGCCCAACATGTGAGCCTCTCACCCACTCTACCTCACCAATGTATGCTACCTCCCTACATTATGTGAGTGCCACACCTACATCTCCCTCCATGACGACAGCAGCAGCCCCTCCTGCACCATGGTTCCTGACAACCTGCTAATTCATCAGTGAAATTTAAACTAGGAAATGCTGTTAGCTGCTTATTCAAAAAAAATTGCAATAACTTTTCTTTATTCCCTTTATTTACAAAGATGGCCATTGAATCTAATCAGGAATCAGAGGTCGGATTGTTTTTAACTCTGTGATTTATCCATTCGATAACCTTAACAAACCTTATCAAATAAAGTTTAACTGAAAAATAGGACAAGTGAGGTAATGTCTAATGTCTGGGAACAACCAGAAAAGGGTGGTTAGTCATATCTACTAAAAGATGTATTCTTCCACAGCAGCATTTACTAGCCTATTAATAAAAACCCAGGCAAGCTGTTTGTTTCTGTAGATGCTCCCATACAAAGCTACAAGTCAAGCATATACTCAAAACTATTGAAAGCGGAGTCTCAAATACACACGTGTAATTCCAGTTCGTGGAAGCATTATTCACAATAACTAAAGATGGAAGCAACCTGCGTCCCAAAACAGATGAATGGATAAACAAAATGGACTACACACTCAGCGGAACAGCATTCAGTTTTAAAGCAGAGGGGGAGGGGCTGGGAATGTAGCTAAGACGTAGGTACTAGACTTCCCAATACCAGCCTGAGGGTTCAACCTCTTGAACTACACTGTTTGAGCAACAAGGACAAACATTAAAAAAGCACTTCTGTGTCTCCTCATTCTGGAAGTTAGAAGTCCCAGGTTAGGCACCAGCATCTTAGGGCTGGTGGTGAGGCCACTTCATCTTGGTTACAAACAGCTGTCTTCTCGTAGTGCCTTTGGTTGGCTGCAAAGGAACTAGTTAGCCCTATATGTCTATTCATGAAGCTTCAAAGCTTCTACTCTTGTGATTCAATTACTTCCAAAAGGCCCACTTACTAAGCTGTCACAATTGGACAATGAGAGTGCAGGGAGACTTAGACGTCCATGTATTGCAACACATTTGGAACTTGCTATGTAGTCCAGGCTGGCCTCAAATTCACAGTTATCTGCCTGCTTCTACCTCAGAAGAATTGAGATTAAAGGCGTGAGTCACCACTCCTGGCCATCTCACCCATTCTTAAATGTACAGTGCAGCAAGTTGCAATGTTCCCATAGCACAGAACCAATTACCAGACTCTTCTTCTAGCCCAGCTGAGACTGCTCCCCTTAAACAAACAGCGATTTCCATTCTTCCAGTCTTTAGTTTTGTTCTGGTGTTTTGTTTTGTTTTGTTTTGTTTTGTTTTATTTTGTTTTGTCAGAGGGGCTCTCACCTTAACATTTAAGACGGGATTTCTTATTGGTTTGGAGCTTACTGGCTAGCCACTCTGGGGATCTTCCTGTCCCTAGCTCCCCTGGACTGGCTGTCTTTTACATAGGTGCTAGGGATAGGCCTCAGGGTCTCATGCTTGTGTAACAAGTAACTTTCCTGATTGACCAATCCCACCTCCCCATCCCCACAACCGATAGCTTGTGAGACACAGTCTCGTGTGTCCCAGGTTGGCTTAGAACTCACTGTGTAGCCATAGATGATCTAGGACTCCTGATTCTCCTACCTCTCCCACCCAAGAGGCAGGATGACAGGAACGTATGTTCTCCTCCCCGCCTCCACTCTCTGCGTCTTTGAGCTTGGTTAACAGAGATAGCTTGAGTAAGTGTACACACACAGTATTTGTCATTTTGTGATTAGCTCATTGTAGCTCTGGAAACTGACAGCAGGAGGTCCCCTTAGTCAAGAGAACAGGGCTTAGGACAGTGCTTTGTGGCTGTGTCTCAGGACAGTGCTTGTGGGATCTTACAGTCGTCCTATCCCCAGCATTCTGTCTGCAGTATCACAGCACCCTGGGAACCAGGACCTGACAGCCCTGGCAAAGATGAAAACAGCTCTCGGGAGTCAGGACAGCTTGGCGCTTCTCAGAGGGGCAGGGTGTCACCAGGGCCGGCCATTATTTGACCTGGTGATTATCTAAAAAAAAAAAAAAAACCTATTCTCAAGACTTGTCTTTATTTAACATGACTCAGTGCCCACTCAGTAAGTGGCCTGAGCTGATGTGTGAAAACTGCTTACTCACCTCCTGAAGGCCTCACAAAATCCCAGCAATCAAAAGGTTCCTATATGGGGTTCACTTTATGAACACTGTACTGCCCATGACATCAAACTTATACATGCACCAAAAGCCCCAAAGTATGTCAAAGGGTCACTCTAAAGAAGTATGTGTCACACTGGCAGGACAATGATGGGGCTGGTGGGTGTGCCCTGGCCAGCCAGGGCACAGTGTCAGGGACACAGAAAATGTGTTTAATATTTGCACCGCATACGTAAACCTGCAGAATAATGCTGAGTGGAGGGTTTGTATTTAGAGTCTCTAGTCAGGAGACACATCCAGGTGAAGAAAACAGCCCAGATGGTCCACAGGATTAACCCGTGAGCTCCCCCACACATCAAGATGGCTCTCAGTGAAAAGGAACAGGTTATTGCTAAACCAGGAGACGAGACGGCATAGAAGAAAAAGGCACACGAAACAAAAGCATCTATTATGGAAATTAATTTAGCATAGAATCAACTCACCCAGAGGAAGCGAGGAGGGAGAGGGGGAGAGAGGGGAGAGAAGAGGATCCAGCATAGGAATAAGAGTAAACTTATCTCTGCTCGCAGAGGACATGATAATGTACACTCACAGACTTTACAACAGGAACAAAAATGTAAAGTGCATATGAATAAATGTGACTGACAAGATAAAGGACTTTCACACGGATAATCATGAAACATTACAGAGGAGAACTGAAGGGGACACGTTTCAAAGACAACTCACAAGTGCAGACTAAAAGAATGAAGATTGTTTGAATGTCCACGGTGCCCAAGAAGTTCTATAGAGTCCATACAGATCGGACGACCTGATAGAATCTGTGGTTTTGCGTTCCTTTTCTTCCCTTTCTTTTTCTCTTGCTGTGTATGTGTTTTTGTTTTGGGATTTGTGGTTGTCGTTTCAGTTACTGTGTTTTGTTTTTGAGACTCTTCATCCTAAGCCAGCTTCAAACTCACTGTGTAGCCCAGGGTGGCCCTCGTCTTCTTTCACCGACTCCCATGTGTTCATATGGCAGGAGCCACTGTGCCCAGCTCCTAGGAGCATCCTTCAGAGAAACAGAAAACAATCCTAAACTTCAGACTGAACCACAGAAGAGCTTGAACAATCACAGTCGAACTGATGAGCACAAAGAACAAATCCAAGCTATCATTCCTGAATTCAAGACATATCGCAAAGCCACAGTAGTCAAAACAGTATGGTTCCTTCATAAAATGGAGAACAGTACACATTTGTGGGGGGAACCGGATGTTCATACACAGAACAAAATTAGACCCCTACCTCACGTCAGATACAAGAACTCACTCAAAAGGGGCTCAAGACTTAATCCTAAGATGCAGAAGCATGGAGCTTCTTTGGGGAAATTCTCTGAGCCCTGGTCTGAGAAACAGCCTCTCAGGTCTAACGCCAAAGCACAAACCACAGTCATAATGAGACAAGTGGGTGGCATCAACTTAAAAGACTTCTATAAACAAGGGTAGTAGAGTTCAAAGACAACCATGCACTTGACGAAAGATTGATGCCCCAAATACAGAAACTACCCAAACAACTAAAGAGCAGAAGACACAACTCATCAGATTTGAGTGGAACCAAAGGAAGAAATAGTTTCTTAAAAGATACACAAATGAACAAGATGTACATGAAAAAAATTATATCATTGTCACCAGGGAAACCTCATGAGAGTAACTGTTAGCAAAAGATAACAATTATTCACAAGAATATGGAGGAAAGGGGGACTATATGGGGGCTCAGCAGGCAAAGGTGACTGCCACCAAGTCTGACAACCTGAGTCTGAACCTCAGATCCCCCATGGTGGCAAGAGAGAACCAATTCCCATAAGTTGTTTTCAGATTTCTGCACATACATGCATACCTATGTATCTACCCTCCCTCTCTCTTGTAATTTTTAATTTTAAGAATATGGAGAAAATGGAACCTGGATACACTGTTAGTGGAGATATAAACTGGTAGTTATTAAGGATCTGAACAATGAGTGTGCTAACAAGCATGACCACAATGATGACTTCACAGCACGTGTGTGTATATCAAAACATCACACACTTTACATATGTGTGATTGCTATTAGTAAACTGTGCCTGAATAAACCTGAAAAAGGCTTATCCAGAAAGAAAGAAAGAAAGAAAGAAAGAAAGAAAGAAAGAAAGAAAGAAAGGATGGATGGATGGAGGGAGGAAGGGGAGGGGAAAAAGGGGAGGAGCGAGAGGAGACACAGACACAGAGACACACAGAGAGAGACAGAGACAGACAGAGAGACAGAGAGAGAAAGAGACAGAGATGAGAGACAGAAAGACAGAGACAGAGAGAGAATGAATAATTTTTAAATAAACCATTTGATTTACTAAACTATTGAGATTTTAGTCAACTAAAAGTAAAATGTATTTTATAATTAAACAAGAAAAGAAAATGACCAAATTTTCTTCAACAAAAGTATGACTCATTGCCAGGTGTCTCGGGGTTTTACTGCTGTGAAGAGACACCATGACCAAGGCAACATTTAATTGGGGCTGGCTTACAGGTTCAGAGGTTCAGCCCATTATCATCAGGGTGGGAGCATGGCAGCATCCAGGCAGGCATGGTGCAGGAGGAGCTGAGTTCTACATCTTCATCTGAAGGCGGCTAATGGAAGACTGACAGCTAGGGTGAGGGTCTTAAAGCCACGCCCACAGTGACACACCTACTCCAACAAGACCACACCTCCACATAGCGCCACTTCCTGGGTCAAGCATATACAAACCATCACACCAGGCATGGAGGTACACACATACAATTTCAATTGAGGGTAAGGTGAGGCTGGAGAATTATAAGTTTGACTCCATCTTTAGCTATATATGAAGTTGAAGACCATCCCAGGCTACATAGACTCTACCTCAAATATAAAAGAAAGAAAAGTATGACCCATCAATATTTCAAAATGCTTTATATTTTTGTTTTAAAATGACAATTTTTATAGTGTATATTTTAATAAAGACTTTGTTTTGTTTTGTTTTGAGACAGGGTTCTCTGTGTGGCTTTGGCTGTCCTAGATTTCACTATGTAGACCAGGATGGCCTTGAACTTACAGAGATCGACCTGCCTCTGCTTCCCACCCAAGTGTTAAGATTAAAGGTGTGCACTACCACCACCTGGCCTAGATGTTAATTTTTTTAAACCAGCAGGAAAAAAAAAAAGAATTCCTATAGAACAATTTTCAAGATAGAAAATAAACTACCTTGTTTTATAGTCGGTTCAGCTCAACGGCCATTCATGGATCCAGACCATGCGAAAGGCTACACCATAAAGGCCAATAACAGACTGCCCTTGTCTTTGAGGAATTTAGCTTAAGAAGAAAGTAATGAATAGCAAACTCCTAGAATGAAGTTCTGACTCCTTCCTACTTTTCACACGCGCAGTGGCAGACTCTGTACGTTAGCAGTCACCCAATGCCAGCAATCAGTGACGAGCTAAATTACCTCGGTATCCCAGAGCTACGGTCTGGACCCATGACTGCCCTGCTGCAGTGCTCACCCTAACATGGAGGGGCTAGCTTCTTCCCATGTCTCTACTTCCCTATTTGCCTCCACCCCAAGCTTGGTTCCTTGCCAGCATCTACAAGACCCAGGCTTTACTCTTTAAGGCTTTTAAGGCACCTCCATATTTTTTTTTTCCAAAACCCTACTGAGGTCCTTGAGGTGAGCCGTCAAAGCAAACACAGCGTCCTTTTTTTTTTTTTTTTTTTTTTGTCTTATCATCCCTGTCCCTCACTGCTCACTGGGTAGCTCACTTTTTGGTGACTTACATTGTCTCCGCCAAAAACTGTCATCATCTGCTATGTGTTGATGAGTTTGAACAGAGCTTACAAACCAGATGCGGGCAGCACATGAACTTTCTTTGGCGTGAGCTAATCCTAAAGCATTGTAATTACTTTTCAATGAGCTGCACCCAAGATGCCTTACATACATACATTTTTAGCTTTGTTTTTAAAAATCTGGCCCCAGTGGGACATACCAAGTATTGGCATCCCCACCCACTTCAGCGAGCTGCAGGTCTACGATCCAAGGGGTTCTGAACTCTGGCAATCAGCTAACTCTGAAGATAATGACGTTTCAGAAAACCCAAGCCAGGGCTGTGCTCAATCTCCAGAGGAAGGCCTCTCCCTGTATTGCTCGGTTTAAGCAGCAAACCCACACTGTGTCTTTACCACCTCTCCGAGTCTTTCAATCTTACAGCTTCTCTACCTTCCCATGGCCATGCCTAAAGTCTGCTTATCTTCCACAATCATGACCCTGGGCACTCTCACCAACGCATCTTTCAGCCTGAGAGCACCTATGCAAAGCAGCCCCATTCCAGACCATGAGACAGAAGGCACTGAGGCCTCGCCCCCAGGTCAGTGAAATCCTCCTTAATGAACACTCGTCGCTCTGGAGTAAATGTTTCTCCCAGATTTCTGAAAACTGATGAATTTTTAAAATGCCTCTCAAAAGTTTCTATGAATATAATATGTGTTGTATCTTATTTAAACTGCGTACTCAACAAAAGGGACTCAAGAAATTCAATAGCAAATCTGATTTTAAAGTGAGCAACAGATCTAAAAAGATGTTTCTTGAGAAGATACACAAATCACATTAGGTGCCTTAGCCTTAGTGGTCAACCCTAAACCCATGTACGTACTGGCAAAACTAGCTGGACTCAGTGGGTTGTGTACATTCACACGTGTGTGTGTGTGTGTGTGTGTGTGTGTGTGTGTGTGTTCGCACACACGTGCATTTGCCTATCTGTCTTTCTGTCATCTGTTTGACTGTTATAGACGACATGAATCTGGGGGGAGAATGTAGCAGGGGAACACAGGAGGAATTGGAGTGGAGACAGGAGAAGTAGAAATGACGTAAATACAGTGTATTTGTGTATAAAATTCTCAACGCAATAATTTTTTTTTAGAACTTTCAAAAGATAAATGTTTGAGGAAATAGGTAGGTTTAACTTTAAACATTACACAATGTATCTGTGCATCAAAGCACGTTACCCTGTGATATTTACAGCTGTGTGTTATCCATGATTTACACGTCCATTTAATAAGTAAACGGACTATTTAATATGTGGAAGGTGAAGGTTCTAAGTCAGGAGGTCCAGGAGCCAGGCTAAGAGTGATGTCGACACTACCAGCGTGAGCCACACCGCTTTCAACAGAAAGGAGCTAGGAGACTCAGAATGGAAGTTTTCTGAGAGAATGTTATATAAATGAGTGAGGGCTCCAAATCATAGCCTGACATTTACAAAAATATTCACCTTTTAGCATTCTGTACCAACTTAACATCTGATTTGCATTCGTAGCTGCCTTTCACAAAGACCCACAAAAGAAATGGCTCCTTCAGCTCTTACATATTGACTATTGCATATTCTCTATCTGATCAATACTAGGCATTCATTATACAGTCTGGCCAGACTTTCATGTGTTCACAATGATTACATTCTGAATAGCAAAAGATTAATGGGAAACAACTTCCCAAAACAGCAAAATAACTAGTTCTTAATTTCTAATCAATAAATAATAGCAATGGAAAGAAGGTAAATATCAGTATCAAAGAAGAAAATGTCTAAGTAAAGTCACTGCTGTCCAACCCTCATCCCCACCCTTGCTGTCAATCACTGATTTAAGAGGCTACTTCACCTTCTAGAAATGTCTTTGGGAGAGTAAGCTCTTCAGAATGGGGGCATAATGAAAACCATTATTTTTCGATTGTATATCAAAAGACAATTGGAGACACATGAATAGATAGAATTGATAGGCATTCAGATCCTTCCTGTGGCGGAATCACTGGACAAGAACAAGTCTGAGGTATTGACCGGCTGGAAGAAGAGCCACCTGAAGTAAAACCAGAGGCCGTGTAAAGGACCAAGCTCCCAAGAACCAGGTGAGCACCCTTAACAACCACAGATGAGGCATTTTTCTTTGCAGAAAGTCTTAACAGTTTGTCTCTTGGGCCTTTTCAGATTTTCCTCAACTGCCAGACAAAAATTCTGGTTGCCATCTAACACAACATGGATACCTGAGTCACTGCAGTCACTCCTCAAATGCGGTGGAAAGGCTGTGGCTGTGTGGAAGTCTCCTTATAAACACAAGGTAAAGCCTACCAGCTCCCAGATGGGGCGCTCTCTGGTCTTGGCTCCCAGATGGGGCGCTCTCTGGTCTTGGCTCCCTGCTGGGGCGCTCTTCTGGCCTTAGCATCCCTGGTTCTCAGCTCTCTTGGGTCTTATTTTCTTTCCTTTGCCCTCTCTGTGTTTCCTCTCTGAAACCTGTCCAAGCTGCCCTTCCCCCTTCTCCAGCAGGTGGGTGGCGAATAACATTCCAGGTTGACCCAGCCGTTGCATCTAAGAGTCCTTGGTTGTGGTTTATTCGCTGCCAAGACCACTCTCCAAACCCCCTACCACACCGCCATCTGGTTTTCTTCCTTTCCCCATGGAATATTTCAAATATATATTCAAAAGTTCTTATAACAGTTCACATAACAGTAGCCATATAAAGAACAGCTTGAGCGAATGTTAACCCTTTCGTCACATGTGCCTTATGAGTGCATATCTGCTTGTTCTCACCTCTAGTGCTATTTCCCACATAGCATGGAACCCAGCACATAAGGTATCAACATTTGTGCAAAGAAGAAAAATAGTTTTTCCACAGCATTAGATAATGACCATCACTAGAATTACTAGACCAAGGGCAAGTACCCCATCTTTACTAAAGCCCAAAGAGGGAGGAGAAGAAATACACCTTCCTAAAGATGGGGTTAAATATAAATGTGTGCTTGAGCTGTTGGCTGGAGTAGATAAGCTGGGGAAAGTGCACATTTCCCTTCCTAGAAGCTCTTTGCCGCCTTGTCCTGAATAGCACCATCCAAGCATGACAGATAACACAGCTTGGAAAGTCTTTTCTAGCTTAAATATGCCAACTCCAGGCTTAACAGAGGAAGAGAGGGAGGAAGTGACAGACAAGACTGAAGGGAGATCCAGGGGAGGCACACACAGAGAAAACCCAGTAACAAGACCACTGGTGATCATTCTTCATTCGTAGGTAAGGCCAAGGCCAACACAGACCAAGTCCGGAAACACTTGGCATAAGGTCCATTTCTCTAGCAAAAGCACAGGAAAGGCCGTGTTCACTCACCACCCTCCTGCCTTCTACCTGCACTGCATAACTTCCCACCTAGGAGGTAACTGCTGGGATTCCTCCCACCACAGCTCTCTCTCTGTTCTCAAATATCAAATACCCTTGTCTTTGACTTTTATCACCACAATCTGCCAGTTCTGCATTCTGTCTGAGCACCTAGTCTTCCAGTGAATCACTGAAAAATACTGTGTACTACTTGAAAGACTATCCACGTCTGAAAATATTACTTCCCTGACCTTTTTGGGGTCATTGTGGACCTTCATTAATTAATTGATTAATTAATCTAATGTAAGGGGAGGTTCTGTCACTAAGGTCTTGTTTCCCAATTAGTTCTTGACTTGTCAGAAAAGAAGGCCTGGGTCCAATTGCTGAACAGAAGGTACAGGTGGGACTTTTGGGTCCCAAGAGGAAGAGAAGACACAGGGAAAGAGAGGGGGGCTTTTCTGCCAAGCTTTGGGACGAGAAGAAAGCAGCAGTTATGTAAGGTCTCAGGGAAGCTAGGGCCTGTGGCTTCCAAAAGGGCCAAGGATGCTGGCGGCGGGGGACGCTAGCTGATACAAGCCACTAAGTTTATGGTGGAGGGAGAGACAGATAATAAGTCGGTAAGGGCACGTATTTCCAGACGGAGCTATCTGTGCCCAGCAACTGTGCCTAGAGTCAAGTTCTAAAGATAACGGAGCTGTCTGAATTATCTATTCAAGGGTCTCGGGAGTGGGCTGGTAACGCAACTCCTCCAGGAGCAAAGGCGAGTAGAAAAAGAAGCCGGAAATGGGATGGTTGTGACCGATCCCCCAGCAAAGCAAGGTAGAATGACAACAACAATAACAACAACAACAACAAAAGCCGGGAGGGGCCATAGCTCATACAGCAACCCCGGGAGCAAAGGTGGTAATGTGTTTTTAAAACTACACTCAGCAAATGAATTAACAAATTAATTCACATGAAAACGTGTATGTCGTTATCATTTCCCCTTCTTTTCCTATCCTTGTCATGGTTTACTGTGATTGAGATGAGCCACTTGCTAGAACAGGAGCCAGTTCTCAGCTACACCACGACCAGGACTTCCTTAAACAGGAATCTTGCAGATAAAGTGTCACACAAGCCTTCCCTATTCCTTCCCCATCGGCTCCACAGTACGTCGGAAGTTCAGGTACCACCATCTTGCTGTATCCATAGTCTCCAGGATTTGTTCAGCATTTCCTCAAAATTAAAACATGCTGCATGTTCCTTGGAAGCTGGTAGCACGGGGTCGGCGTCTAGCTACAATGTTGTCACAAAGCCTTCAGACTCCTCAGCCACCGAGACACGTCAGAGGATAAAGATGTAAATAAAGGTGCTTGTCCTGCAAACACAGCGACCTGAGCATGTTCTCTGGGATCCACACAAAGGTAGAAGGAGGGAACTCACTCCACAAAGTTGACCCCAACTTCCACATGTGCACCATGGTGTATGCGCGGGTGCGCACACGTGCACACACACACACACACACACACACACACACACACACACAGAGAGAGAGAGAGAGAGAGAGAGAGAGAGAGAGAGAATTCTTCTGTGTATAAACCAGCGTCCTACCATTCTCCGAAGCATCTTTCATAAATGGTGGCTAACCAAAAGGAAAACCTCTCTTCCCTTAGAGCACAAGTTTTCAGTGATAAATAAACCAGCATCATGGAGCGCTCCTCCCTGAACTAATGCCAAAGCTGACTCATTCTCTGCATGGCATGGGTGTTTCATGTAGAGAAAATGTATCTGCTAACGTGAACTTGGCCATAAACACTCTTCTCACTCTGGTCCAGCGATCTGATATAGCAGCCAATCACATCACTTCCCAAAGAAACGCCGTTGAAAACTCTGGTTTCTAAGGAGAATGCCAGTCTCTAACACTCCTTCAGCGAGAGCTCCATACCTGTTTTCACCACAGGAGCGCTTCAGTGAGACTGGTAGAGCGATGGTCTCCTACCTGCCATTAGCAATATAGCACACGAAACTTGTTAGAGAAGCATTACTGTGTGCCTGTCCTGGAAAACTTCAGTGCTGTAACAGAGAAGCCACTGTGCTTTGTTTGAAAACGACACAAAAACGTCCATGGCTTCACACCACTATTGGGCAGTTCTGTAGCGAGCTTTATTAAGGATTTGCTCCCAAGAAGAATGAGTGGATGATGAACCAAATTTTAAAAAAAGCTTTCAGTTTATCATATTTCCACATGCACTACACGGATACCTCTTTTCAATGCATGGAGATTCGTGTTTAAGATTTCCATTGAGATTTGCTCTCCTATACATGCTGATGGCACATTGGACCATGGCATGCTCATCATTACAGACTGAACACCACGTCATGGTTAGAACTCTCCACTTGAAGAATCACATGGTGCTCAAAATATTTTATACTTAAAGCATTTCAGATTTCAGAGTTCAAATGGGATATGTTCAGTCGATCTTTTTATCACTGTGGCTATACTTCTGTGGACTATTCCTGAACGACTAGTCAAATTTTATGAAACAGAAATACCATGGCAATTGCAGGGACTTGGAATGCAGCTCAGTGGTAGACTGGTTACCTAACACACATGAAGTCCTAGCTATATACACACAGGGAAGCAGGACAGAGAGCAATAGCAAAACATGCTTTAACAACTGAAAACTAAACAAATAATATGAAATATGTATGAAGCATGAAATGGACCGTAACAAAATGTGGGCTGTATATACTGTCTTTGGGCCACAAATGCAATCTTTATATTATAATGAGTTTTACAAAATTATAATGGGGACTAGTTAAAAACACTAGTTGATGAGAACAGGAACCCCACTGAAGGAATCAGAGAAAGGACTGTAAGAGCTTGAAGGGGCTTGAGACCCCGTATGACCAACAATGCCAAGCAACCAGAGCTTCCAGGGACTAAGCCACTCCCCAAAGACTATACATGGACTGACCCTGGACTCTGACCTCATAGGTAGCAATGAATATCCTAGTAAGAGCACCAGTGGAAGGGGAAGCCCTGGGTCCTGCCAAGACTGAACCCCCAGTGAACTAGACTGTTGGGGAGAGGGCAGCAATGGGGGGAGGATGGGGAGGGGAACACCCATAGAGAAGGGGAGGGGGAAGGGTTTGGGGGATGTAGGCCGGAAACCGGGAAAGGGAATAACATTTGAAATGTAAATAAGAAATACTCAAGTTAATAAAAAAAAAAAAAAAAAACTAGTTGATCTTCCAGAGGACCTAGGTCCTATTACCAGAACACAGATAATGTCTCACAACCATTTCTAACTGCAGTCCTTAGGGGATCTTATCCCTTCTATGGCCTCCAAAGGCCCGGCATGCATGTGATGCACAGACACACACGCAGGCAGAAAATCCATACACATACAATAAAAAGAAATAAATGTTAGAAAGGTTTTTTTTTTAAGAAAATAGGATTCATGCTGAAGTCATAATTACTCTCCTATCTCAAGGCTCAACCACTCCATGTCATTTCTCTGACCTCACTGCTGATCCCTGGGTATCCACAGTGCATAAATACAAGTCTCCTTGTGGATTTCTGAGCACATCTGAACGTATCCTACCCTACAGATCAGACATTTGCACTGACTGTTTCCTCTACCTACAATTCTCCCCCGAGTGTGTGTGTGTGTGTGTGTGTGTGTGTGTGTGTGTGTGTGTGTGTGTACATACGTATACACATGCACATGCACATTACTCATACTTTCTTCTGCTTCCCTCTAAGTCTCCGGTTGAGGTCACAGTCTCCATGAAACACGCTCTGCTACATTTGCCCTGTTCTACCGTGCTGCATAATTTCCTATTTGACCTACTGTCTGTCTCAGGAAGATGAAAACTCCCCATGGTTAGTATTCGTTATTTGATTCGCTGATATACAGTCAGCACCAAGCTCAAACATTAACTCAGAAAAACCCAGTCGAGTGAATAAATGAGCAAATGAAATTCTTTTATTTTGTAGCCACCAATCTGCCTCTGGATCTTTTCTTTTTAAGACTTAAACAGAAGGGTTGGGGATTTAGCTCAGTGGTAGAGCGCTTGCCTAGCAAGTGCAAGGCCCTGGGTTCGGTCCCCAGCTCCGAAAAAAAAGAAAAGAAAAGAAAAGACTTAAACAGAAAACCATAAACTGTCAAAAGTTTAAGCAGAAACATTACACCAACAAATGGTGTAAAACCAGACAAGCTCAAGAGTTGATTTGAAGTTTGGAGAGACTAGATTCAGAGAATCGGTTTAAAAGCCAAGCCATGAAAAGAGATGAAGTATGCAATTTTCTAATGACCACACCTTAGGTTTGCTTTATCTACACAATAGACATTTAGCTATAGATATTCTGCCAATCTATGCAAGCACACGCATAAACATGTAAGTGAAACAAATCCAGAAGAGCCTAAGGATATTTTCCCATCACATGAACTGTCTTCATATAAAAACTAGCAATCTGAAATGCAGGTGTAGAATCATATGCCTATAATCCTAGCACTTGGAAGACCTCTAGTCCTAGGCCAATCAAGGCCCCATAAAAGACCCAGGTCCCTGACGTTTTAAGATTTAGTTATTCTTTTTTATGCATGTATATGTATGTGTGCTTGCCTGGGTTTGTGTGCAATGCAGTGTGCGTGCGTGCGTGCGTGCGTGCGTGCGTGCGTGCGTGCGTGCGTGCGTGCGTGCGTGCGTGGGTGTGTGTGTGTGTGTGTGAATTTACCTGTGAAGATGATGTCGGATCCCCTGGGACTAGCTGTGAGCCACCTGACTGGGTGCTAGGGACCAAATCCAGGTCATCTTCAAGAACAGTAAGCATTTGTAACCGCCAAGGCATCTATCTCTCCAGCTCCCCAAGTTCTGGATTTGGATCATAATTAGGAGGACCGCTGATGCCGGTTTCCCTGGTGTGACGTTTAATCTTAACCGTAAACTTACTGGGTTTTTAAATCAAATCACCATGGAAATGAATCTCAAGCCACTTCTAGGAGTGAGTTTCTAGGCAGGCTTAAGTGATATTGGAAAACTCACCCTAAATATAGATGAACAACTTTATGGGCTGAGGTCCCAGACTACATATGAAGTAGAAAGCCAGACAAACAGGAGTATTCATCACTCTCTGCATCCTGGCTGTCTAACCACCCACCTCCCCTTTAACTATAAACCTATTAACCCCTCCTTCCTAAAGTAAGGTATTTGATCATAGCACCGAGAAGTATAACTTAGGAATCTGACCTAGACCACTTGGTTGGCTTGGTTGTTCCTCCCAGCTCGTTCTACATTTGACTCTTAAAGATGCCCTTGGCAAAAAAAAACAAAACAAAACAAAACAAACAAACAAACAAACAAAAAACCCTACTTAATCATCCTATTTACAAAGAAGATACATAATTTTATTCTCATTTGGACATGCTGACTAAGCTCTTGAGGACTTTGGTAGGTCCAGCACTACTAGTGAACTGTTACAGACACATTTTTTTAGCAAAGGTCACAGAAGCAGGTACCACAAGCTTCATATATACAGAGCCCAAACCCTCAACAAGGTTCCCTGTACAACAGAATTGCACAGAATGTATAGAGGCACCAAATATTTTCTTATGTGCTCCACGTGAAAAACTAAGACCCAAATCCAACCAGAGATAGGAGAGAGTACAGAAAACAAAAGCTCTCCTATTGTCTTCTTGTCCAAACTGCAAGAATGTGGAGTCAAGACTATACAGAAGCATTTGTGTTCTGGACTTTCGATAAATGCCCAAGAACTGTTTCACAGTAGATGGTTCAATGGGCATTCATGTGTGTGAGCACCATGTAAACACTCAGTTTACAAGCACGTTTTGGTGCAACTGTCCTCCCAAATCACAGGTCATCCTAATTTGTGTCAGTCTTAAATAAAGGACAAGAGGTAATTCTTGTTGTCTTGAAGACAGTAATGGGACCTTAGGACCATGACAGACAATTTGTGACTTAGCACAGCTTCTCTCTTGACATGTGTAAAAAATCAAGCTATCTTGTTATTTTATTGTCCTTACTATGTCTTTTCCTTTATCTATTTTGTAGGTTCAAATATTTTCTTATCTTCTTACTGTATGGCTAAGAAATAAAAGAAATAAACGTCAGTTGAGCAAGACTTGAAATGTGGTGTCAGCTAGTCATGGTGGTACACACCTATAATCCCAGTATTTTGGGGGATAAAGCAAAAGGATCTTAAATTCAAGGCTAACCTAGACTATATAATGAGACCCTGTCTCAAAAAAAAAAAAAAGAAAAGAAAAGAAAAGAAAAAAGAAAAAAGAAAAAAAGAAGAGAAAAAAGAAAGAGGAAGCAGGGTCAAGAGAGGACTGCTAAATATAGCCAAAACTCCTTAATTTCAAGAGTGATCACATAATGACACTTATAAAAGTTTGTAGTGACAAACTGGCACCATCACAGGCAAATCAGAAGGTCTGGTCACCCCTCTAACCTCTCGTTCACATTATTCACCTCCTGGTACAGTTTCCTGGGCCTGAAGAAGCCACCCTGTCCCTGCTGCCACAGCTAAGCTTCATGCCGAGCCCTAATAACAACAAAGTAGTTTTGCTGCTAGCCCCTGTCCAACACAAGAAGAGGTCCCCATCACCTCCTCCCTTTCCAAGGAAATGGGCAGCAATTCACCATTGAGCACAACAAGTCAGGCCAAGCCTAGGGCAAGACGCAAGCATATTTTCTTTTAAAGAAGCAATTCATGACAGAAATGACCACCACACGAGGACGTGGACATCAGACACAGACTTAATAGCAAGGACTTAAAATATCAGATCATTGCATTGATGACCAAGTACACCCAACACGAGGCAGAGCCAAAAAGCCATCTTTCCTACAAAACACAGTCTCCAAGAAGGAGACTCCAAGCCATTGTATCTGTCCTCAACTACAATAACAACTTGCTTGGGTTTCTTTCACTTGCTAAGGTCAGTGGTGCAAAAGACTCAAAAGAGTAAGAATGACTGTTTTCCTCCTTAGGGCACACTGCCCAAGTTCTTCAGAGTTGCCCTCAAGCCTCTTGTTCAACTCAATGATACTCTATTTGACCATTAAGGTTAGTCACGTGGCTGGTAAACATCACCTTACTACAATATTTTCCCTCACATTCATGACAAAGGAAAACAATTTTTTTTATCAAGTTGCAATCTAGAGAGTGAAATATACAATAGCAATAGAAGCAGAAAACGTACATCCAGATTACCGAATGTTCGGGATAACTTCAAGTTCCTCATTGACATCCCCGTGCTTAGCAAAGACCCCCTCCCAAGAGGCACCCCAACCTGTGATAGGGCCATAAAAAAGCTACTGTTTAGGGCAGGTGAATCATCATGGGTAGAGGAACAGCCATAGGTAAGAGTTTGGGCACCGGGTGAGACCACCCACCAAGGAGGCAGGAAAGAAACAAATTCAAACTGATGCGGATGAAACTGAAGTCCTGGCAGCTGGGAGACATTGTGAGTCCGAGGTGCCAAATACATGCAAGGGCCAAGAGAAGTGGGACTATTTTTTTTTTTTCCAAAAAGTGGTAAGATACTTTTAAGTTCAAAGGCATCTGTGTTGCTGTAATTGTTTAAACTGTCTTACACTAACCAACATAGAGGTAAAACAAACAATTCAATGACAAGGTTTTAAATGGTAAAAAGAAAGAAGTGGGTTAGGCTGCTGTATTAAAAAACGTCTCCTTTAAGAGGTCGAAATTATGTCTTTCTCGCCTTTCACCCACTCTGTTCCACCTCGGAATAATAAAGAGTACAATGCCCCTTTCTGCCTGGCTTCTCTTGTCTGCTAGGGACACCATCTGTCCCACACTATATAAACAATCTCTGCAGGAATCTTCTGATGACCAAACAGATTAGCAAGATCCGTATCTTTACACCGTTAATGATATTCCTATCCCATTAGGCCTCTTGTCTTCATAACTCCAGACACAAACTTCAGAACTAAGCCTGCTTTGTTTGTAAGTAATGCGAGTAACATTTTAAAGATAAGCTCTTGGCACATAAAGCCATCTGTTGGGGGAGGGGAAGGGAGAGCGAAAGGTTGACTGACTCTCTAGGCAATAGAAGAAATGAGCCCTTCAGGGAATAGGAGAAGCAGTAAAAAGAAAATCATATTTACAAGGCAAACAAATACACCAATTTTTTTACAGTTTCTAATAAAGGACTACTGGTTACTCTATTTTTTTTTCTAAATGACAAAATACAAGAAAATTTTCAAGAAAAGGAAAAGAAATAAGTTTTACACTTTGCAAAGGCATACGTACAAGAACTCCGAGTTTGCATGACTCTAGGAGAGCAAAGCAGAAATCTTATCTACAAAGGCTCAAGGCCGCGGTGAAGTTTGCCTCTTGTCCACCTCTTTCCATACGATCACCGACGCTGTCCTTTTCCAAGTTTATTATTGACCGAATCCTTATAACTCTACTCGTGAGCTCTCTGTGCTGACTCTAAAGACTCCCAGCTCTCAAAGAAATAACTGTGTCTGTGACGGTGCCCTAAAATTAATCAAAATAAATGAAAGGCAGCTGAGCACCGCTAACGGAGAAGACCAGGCATAAGGAGCCAGACCTCTGCAGCTGCACGTCCTCCCAAACGTCTACGTCTAAATCTGCAGCCCGGGTTTGCTCCAGGCCCCAAGCTCCAGCAGAGGATGCTCACCACACATTCCAAACAGAAAGCAAACGAAGCCTCCTCCTGTCCCTCGAGTGATGCTCACACTAGCCCCCAAGTCCCAGTTCCCGGGGATCACCGAATCAGCAGGCGCGTCCGGCGCCGGATCGCGGCGCTTCAGGGGCAGAATGTCAAATGCTTGACCGCGCCAGGGCGCAAGGGAACGAGACAAAGCCACCGCCCGCTACCTGCGGCGCGGGCGCGGGGCGCAGGGCGCGGGCCGCACACTCACCTGGGCAGGCGGGCTGGGTGGGGACCCGGCCGAGGCGGGAGCGCGCCCCGCAGTCGCCCGGAGCCGCCAGTGCGCGCCGCGGGGAAGGCGGGTGGCCGCGCGTCAGGGGCCCACCCTGCGCCCCGGTCCGGCGAGCGTCTCAGCGGCCGTCCTCCGCTCGCCTCTGAGCCGGCATGCTCGCACGCCGCGACCCTCGGCGCTCCTGAGGCGGCTCTGTGCCGCCGCCCACCCGCGGTTACGCCGCGCGACCCGCCGATTGTGTCGAGTCAGCGGCGGCGGCGGCGGCGGGGACGCGCGGAGCCATGTCTCTCTGCGCTTGGGGCCCCAAGGCGCCCGTTCCGCTCGCTCTCCAGGCGTCGCCCGCGAGCCGCTCACCAACCTCCCGCGTCCCCTCACCGTCGCCTCCTCCCCCGCAACGCCACGGGTGCCCGGCCCGCTCACCTCCAGCCGCGCCGCGGCCGCCGCCACTGCCACCGCCTTGTCCGCTAGACGCCGGGGCTGCATCTGCCTGCACGGCGCTGGGGGCGCTGGGCGGGGGACCGCCCGCACGTCGGGGACCAGGGAGTTTGACCCAGCAGGGGAGAGGCGGCCAGACCCGGGCCCGCGGGACCTCCCTGGGGACGGCGCTCCAGAGCTGGGCGGGTGGGGCTGGGCGGAGGACGAGTTAGGCTGCGGAGCAAAGGACAGGAGCATTCCTATAGGCGTCACGAAGAATGAAGGGGACCCGCTGAGGTCATGCAGACAAGTCTGTTTCTAAATCCCATCGGAAAGCTGAGTCAAGGGTGTCATGCCTCAGTTTCCCCATCTGTACAAGACAGTAACACATATGTCACCTACACAGGGTGTGGTGAAGACGAAAAATGTATTATTAAAATAGCACGTGGCTTAGAGAGGACACTAAAAGCTAAAATTTGCTGTACAGATACTCGGCGCTTTCCATGTATTTCTTCTGAAGCATCTTCTTTGAGTTAGTCTTCTTTTAGGGGGAAAATGTGTAATGCTGATATGACTATGCCCCACAGTACTTGAATGTGGCTATCAAAACATGGAAAAGAGCTACTTACTTTTATAGCTTAACTATATTTATGCAGGAAGTAAAATAATAATCTTCACCCCAAGTAATAGATAGTCGTGCTTTTTGAATGTGTGTGTTCAGTTCTCTATCTTCCCAACTCTCCCTTTCTGGAAACAGTGGTTCATATAGCTCCCTCATCCACAATGAATCT
Source organism: Rattus rattus (assembly GCF_011064425.1). Lineage (NCBI taxonomy): Eukaryota > Metazoa > Chordata > Mammalia > Rodentia > Muridae > Rattus > Rattus rattus. Next base: position 128,907,082 of record NC_046157.1, read on the forward strand.
TTGGGGATCCTGGATCCTGGCAGACCCCAAGACAAGCCAGCCATCGTGGTCTAGACCCCAGTGCATGGCTATAGTCCAAACAGTCATGTGAGGCTTTCCTAGGGACCATTCAGAAAATGTAAAGCTATTGAAATTAGTTTAACTACATCTGGAAGAGTCAGGCAATAAGGCCTCCTGCAGTTTGCCCAAAAGGCCACTTTTGAAAAGTAGAGATGGAGAAGATGTGTCTGACCCTGAAGGGAGGGTCTCCCTTCTTATTTTCAAATCAGCTGCAGCGATGTTCTATCCTGGGTCACAGAAAAGGCCTGATGTCTCTGTCCACAGAGCTATCATCACAGGCATCATTGATGACTTCATCCAGCCAAAGGTCCAGTTCCAGTTTCTACAGACAGTATCGGGGTGAGTCTCGCCTATAATAGGAATCCCGTGCGGTGCCAGGAGCCAGTCTCTTTGTACAGCTTAGAGCCGTAGAGCCCGCACCTGCAACACTTAGCATCCGTACTGAGTAGCCACCCTCACGAACCTATCTTTTTAACTAAAGAGTTTAAAAACGAGTAGAGGGATGACTGTGGATGCTCTGGGTTGTTTTGTTTCCTTAGACTCGGAAAGGAGTCCCAACTGTCTAAAACTTCCGATATATAAGCCACAGTGACAGAGATGACAAAGTTTATAGTAAAATCTTACTAAAATTATAAGACTCCAAACCCTGTTCCATGAGGGTCTCCCCTGATAGGGCCCCTGACTGGGCCTCAGTCTTTGTCCCATTCATTACAAAAAGAACGCATAAACAAGTCAACTGACTTAACATTGAAAAGTGTTCCTTTATTAATTGAAATACTTGTCCCATCTCTCAAGACTCCAGCATTTAATGATCACTTTCTCAGAGTACTTACTTACATGGCCCTTAACATCACATGTGACAGTGTCCTAACCTTTCATTACCCTAAGTTATCTCCTTTTTCTGTGGATGTGATCGTGTTTGTAGATATTTATCCACCCACATGCACATTTCAAGAAATTTAAACCTCAGAGGCCTCCCAGACCCACAGAGGTAGCCCTAAAGACATGCCCACATGGTTTTATACATTTATAAAAGTTTCAAACTTAGACATTTTTATCTCAAGAAATATGTTGTGGAGTGAATGGTTAGGAACCCCCAAAATTCAAAAGGGAAATGTAGCCCCTAATACAATGGTGTTATAGGGGATGAGGCCTTTAGAAGGTAACAAATCACATAGGCAGCACCCTAATGAGTGAGGCCAGGAAAGTATCCTGGGACAGAGTCCCTGGAGAGCTCTCTTACCCTCTTTCTATCGTGTGAGAATAAATAAAAACAGCGTAGGGATAATCTCTGGTGTAATGTGTGGAAGTGTCACCTGTCCATAAAAGCCTATGGCCTAGAGGAAGGGGTAGAATAGTGAGACATCTGCAGAGAAAGAGAAACCTCAGGAGAGTCAGGCACCATGAGATTTCCTGCTCAGACTCAGAGGAAGCTGGACGTATGAAATGAGGAGAGGTAACTAGCCATGTGGCAGACATAGAATAGTATAAATGAGTTAATATAAGTTACAAGCTAGTTGGGGAACAAGCCTAGCTTGACCTAGGCATTTATTCATAAATAAAATATAGCCTCTGAGACAATATTTGGGAACTGGGACACAAGAGGGAAAGCCTGAGGCCTGAGGTTACATAACAGTTTGCAACCCACCAGAATTCAACTATGTCAGACCCTTGATCTTCAACTGGGGAGCTTTAGAACCATGCATATAATCCACCCCAGTCTACGCAAGTGTAATTCAAGACTTGTCTCCCTTTACTCTCACTTCCCCTTCATCATAAGTTTCCTCACGTCTGGTGAAACTGAATAGTTTGAGAGCATTTTAGGACTGTGACGGCAGGGAAGCCAACTGCGTTCACTTCAGTAAATGGACGTAGTCCCGGACAAATCCTACTTCATTCTTTCCATCTCAAAGAAAGTACACACACTTTCTAAATTCAAAAAAATAAAATAAAATAAGGTGTGTGACATTCCCAGTAGTGGTTTTTGCATTGGAAAGAAACTCCCAAAGTGGAAGGTAGGAACAAATTTGATCATATGAGAAGGAAACCCAAGAGTATAATCCCAAGTGTAAAGAAAAAGTATCGGAGAGGCCTATTGAAGGTTAAATAAATTTACAGTATTGTGAGGTTTTGAAATGTGTGCTTCGAGGTCCATTGTAAATTTAAATAAAATATTCCTCCTGTATATGTGAGATATTTTTTCTTTTCTTTTTTTTTTTATTTTTTTTTTTTTTTTTTTTTCGGAGCTGGGGACGAACTCAGGGCCTTGCGGTTGCTAGGCAAGCACTCTACCACTGAGCCAAATCCCCAACCCCTGAGATATTTTTTCGTAAAGATTACTCTGAATTGTGCAATGTTTCGTTCCCACGAAGCTGTTTCTGATTTTAACTATGTCTACATAATTGTATCATTCAAAGTGGAAATTTTAAGTTAATTAATAATTTAAGCACACTATGGACTTAAAACATCCGTTTATGTAGCAGCTCATATATCAACTATAATAAGAAAGTAAATAAGTAGTTGTAACTAAAGGATCGGGACCATTTAAATGCCTGTGTGTTTTTTACCCTATATATCACATATGTAATAACATTGTGTGTGTGCGTATGCACCTATATAGACGTGCAGGTTGGATCGTGACACTTGTGTGAAAGGTCAGAAGACAGCTGCAGAGTTTTGGTTGCCGTTTAAAAGATCCGTGTGTGTGTCTGTGTGCCTTCATGGGTTTATATGAATCATGAGTTTTACTTGTCTGCATGCCTTCGTGAGTTTGTGTGCACCATGAACATGCAGGTGCCAATGAAGTCAGCATATCCTTTGGAACTAGAGTCACAGGAGGCGGTGAGCTTTCTGTTCTGGGTCCTGGATACTGAACCTAGGTTCTTTGCAAGAACAGTAGCTGTTCTTAACCATTGATCTATCTCTTCATCCAAAATATTGACAGCAGATTTAGAGTGTGTGCCTGCGTGTGTGCGTGCGTGTGTGTTTTCGACTTTTCGAGATGATGTCTCACTTTGTAGACCTGGCTACCCTGGAACTAGATATATAAACCAGGCTGGCCTCAAACTCACAGAGATGCGGACTCTCAAGTGCCAGGATTAAAGGCATCTGACACCATGCTCAGCCAACCTCTGGCTTCTCTACTTACTTTCTACCTTGTTTGACACAAGGTCTAACCTCCCTATAGTGCAGGTTGGGTGGCCCAGGATCTTCTAGGGATTCTCCTGTCTCTGTCTCCTGTCTCCCAGTGGAACCAGAGGAATTACAGATGTTTGTATTTTTATCACAGCAGCTATGATTAACTTACCGTGCCATGATTCACAGATGCCTGAAAGAGGTTGTAGGGATGAGTGGTTTTGCCCGTAAAGCCACAGTAGTCTCAGGCCACAATACTTTTCTATTAGTCAGTTAGCTGGGTTTTTGAGAGACAGTCTTATAATCTATCACAAGCAAACTTTAAATTTGTACTAATCCTCCTGCATCTGCCTCCTGAGTGCTAAGATTACTCACATATGCCGCCACACCCACCCATGCTATTTTAAAAGTCACTTCCTTTGTCTGAAGACTGTTTTGTTTTCAGTGCACTATTTTTTATAAACTTTATTCGTTCATTTATTCAAACAAGTTAAATATTTCAGAGACCACCTCAAAAACATGAGTACAGGGCGGATAAATGTGTTATTCCATTGCAACGGCAGCATCATTATTAACACATCTGTAGGTGTGGTATTTTCTGTTATTCTTGATTCTAATCTGATCTTTCCTTTTGGTTAACAAAACATCCTTTTAATCTAAAAGCAAAGCCAAAATAGTAAAATTACCTAATAGTTTAAAGGGACTTTTTAAGATTAATTCTCAACCGTGTTCATTTAAAAATGCTCAGAGTCCCACATTTTCTCCCGACTCCAAGCGAACCGTGGTGGCAGCTCTTCAGGCTGCTCTACGCAGATGGCGAGCATACGTCCTCCTGAAGGGTGGCTCTCTGGGCTGCCCAAACTGAAGAAAGTTGTCTGCCTCCAGCTGTGGACATGAGCTGAGGCTCCCTTTGTGAAGCATGCGGCTGTGGGGACTCTACCTTTGAGTCTCCAGCTAGCAAGAGGCTTGGAGTTGCTCCTGGCTAGCCTGGCTTCCTCTTGACTACCACTATTGCTGCTGACTCCTCTAAACTTCTTATGAGCTCAGCAGAGCCAAGCACAGGGGCTCTCATTACCTGGCTACATCTTCCATTTATCTTGAGGCGGCTGATCTCAGGATATGCCTGTGGTACCCTTTACTACCCTTTGAATATAACCAATGCAAGAGTCTCCATTTTAGCATGTCCATCCACCCCTCTAAGGGTGGAAGAAGGAGGTCTGATAGGAGACAGAATTAGAAGAGCTTTTCGAAACATCATCCTTCTATTACTGACAAGACGTATTGAATTTCTCAATAAATTTCATATACAATTTCTCATTGAAATAACTAGCTTCACTTTTATTACAACCTAGTGGGAGAGAAGACTAAGACAGAAAGGCTGTGCTCTTTACCCTCACTGCCTCTGACTCTTCTGTTTTAGTCACTGCTCTATTACTGTGAAAAGACGCCATGACCAAGGCAGCTATTATAAAAGGGAACATTTACGTGGGGACTTGCTTCCAGTTTCAGAGGTATAGTCTATTATCATGGCCGGGAGCATGCTGGAACCATGGCATCAGTCATGGCCCTGGACCAGTAACTGGGAGGCAGATCTCTATCTGCAGACCAAAAAGAGACTAGGACTGATATGGGCTTTTGAAACCTCAAAGCCCATCCCCAGTGACACACTTCCTCCAACAGGGCCACACCTCCTAATCCTTCTCAAACAGTGTCACTCTGTGATGACTAAACATTCATTGGGGCCATTCTTATTCAAACGTCTTCAGTGTGCTCTGCAGCATGGTATATTATCTCTGTGTTGTAGTAATATAATTTCTTAAATTGCTTTCTAGCTTGTACTTCCTCAAGACACCTAAAGTCCCTCCCACTCTCATTCATATTTCTTGGATTTCCGCTATCTTGAATTTATCTTTTGTTGTTTCTTTCTGCCTGGCTTTGAGTCCCAGCCCTAACAGTCTGAAGCAGGAGGATGGAGTTCTGGCCTAATATGTGTTATATAGCAAGACCTTGGCTAAAAAAAATTTTGTTAAAAAATTCTAACTCTCAAAATTTCTTATTTTTTTATTCCTTCTGCTATCTCTTTGTACCAGCTAGTTTTATATCAGCCTGACACAAGCTAGAGTCATTAGAGAGGAGGGGGCCCCAGTTAAGAAAATGCCTCAATTTTAAGGCATTTTTAATTTAGTGATCACTGGGGGAGGGCCTAGCCCATTGTAGATGGAGCTGTACCTGGGTGGGTAATCTTGGGATGTATAAGAAAGCAGACTGAGCAGCCAGGGGAAGGAAGCCAGGTAACAGCATCTCTCCATGGCCTCTACATCAGTTTTGGCCTCCAGGTTCTTACCCTGCTTGAGTAATTGTCATGATTTCCTTTGATGCTGAACAGCAATATGGAGGTGTAAGCCAAATAAACCCTTAGGTCTTAATTAGGATTTCATTACTGTGAAGAAACACCATGGCCAAAGCAATTCTTATAAAGGCAGATGCTTAACTGGGGCTGGCTTACAGTTTCAGAGGTTCAGTCCATCATCATCATGGTGAGAAGCTGGCAGCATCAAGGCAGACACGGTGCTAGGGAAGCCTAGAGTTCTACATCTTGATAGGAAGGCAGCCAGGAGAAACTGTCTTCTGCAGGCAGCCAGGAGGCGGGTCTCTCTCCCACTGTGCAGAGCTTGAGCATAGGCCATCAAAACCCACCCCCATCTTGACACACTTCCTCCTACAAGACCACACTTAATCCAACAAGGCCACATCTCCTAATAGTGCTACTTCCCATGGGTCAAGCCTGTTCAAACCACTACACTCCTCAAATTGCTTTGATCATGGTGTGTCATCACAGCTATAGAAACTCTAGCATTTTCAGTTATATAGGAAGACCGCCACATCTCTTGTTAACTGACTGGTTATATTTTGACAATTTCTAAAGATAAGAAGAAGAGAAATTAAGAAATAAAAAACTATCACCAGGGGCTCGAGAGATAGCTGATCAGTATAGAGCATTGACCTGGTCCAGAGGTCCTGTGTTCAATTTCCAGCAACCACGTGGTGGCTCACAACCATCTGTAAGGGGATCTGATGCCCTCATCTAATGTGCAGTGTACTTATATAAATAAAATAAATCCTTTTTTAAGTTATCAAAAAAGAGAAAGGCTTTTTTCATTATATATCTAAAATATATCATAAATGATTCGAAAATACAACATGTGCAATATACTCTGGATGTTTTTCTTATTGGTGTCCAAATACTTGAGAATGAGCCAACTTTTCTAACCTGGTTTAAAATTCTTACCCAAGAAGTTATTCTGTTTACTGGGAAGACTGTGACGGATTCTATAGGCTTTGGCCAAAGAAAAGACACTTTTCTCAGAAGCTGTGTCATTACTGCCAATTGTGCCAAGAAGTTTGTGTTGTGCCTTATTTCAAGGTCACACAAAGGTGACACAGCAATTAATCTAAGAAGACTCAACATGAAAGGGAAGCATAGAGAGTACATTGTGAAATTGAAAGCAACGGTGAGAGAACATCAAATACAGGAAGTTTGATTATGGTGTCATTTAAGTACTGTTCTTCACTTATGTCCGGGGCCAGTGTGACACATCAGACTTGTCTTCTGACCCTGGTTATCTGTAAGTCAAGCCAGTCCTTGAACTCGAGTTTCACCATTCTCTGCCCTGCTTTGTGTCTTGGGAGGCTTACCCACACGTCTACACAGCAGGTCCTCCATTCAGTAGCCCTGGAGATCAGAGTGTCCCTCACACCCATCCTTCCTTATTTCCTCCTCAGAGAGTCCAGCCTCCAGTGCTGCAGCCCCTCCTGCACTCCAGGGACATCCTTGTCCCCTTTATGGATAACATCACTGTTCCACTGCTGCTTGGGAACCTCGGTAGTCCTAACTCTGCCCAAGCCTCTGTGAAGGGACTTTTCATGACATTCCACACAGTATCCCAGTCCAGCAGGTCTTTTATGGTCTACAGGGCATTCTGGCGGGCATTTTCAGGATATTCACACTTCAAGAAATGATACAGTCACAGAAGTGCATCTGGACGAGACAGTCTTTATGGTTCAGATCAATAGATTTCAAGTCAATAGAAGCTGAATCGATTGCCATTAGGTAATCTTAGCTCGACTTCATTGAGTCTTTAACCTCTGTTTTGATACTGAATTACTGATGATGTTTACATTTCTGTTTATTGGCCTGTAGATGAGGAGAATTTGGGGTATTAGAGCTGTTAGGTCATTAGTCCAAGGTTCTGCCATCTGTTAGAAATAACATGGAGGATTTTGCAGACCAGATTATTTGTATCATGTTATTGTTGTGGTATCACACTCAAACTAGAAACTGGATATTTTATGTACTTTTTTTGGCATGGTTTCTCCTTTGTTATTTGTGTGTGTGTGTGTGTTGCTGTAAAAATATAGAAATAAAAAAGTATAGTTGTCTTTTATCCCGCTAGGTCCACACAGCGGTGTCCCAGGATATCTGCTAGATATCTTGGCGGAAACACATCCCAGCCGCACACTTTCCTACACTCAAACCCTCCTTAAAAGAACACACAACACAATAGTCTTTGACCCAATTGGTAAGATATAATTGCCCACTTAAACATACAAAGCCCGGTACCATCCATCCCTTAGGAACATTGATAACAACCTGTAAATACACAGAGCAGAATCTTAACATCACCTGCCATGGCTTCTCCCCTCTCTCTGTCTCCCTTTCTCTCTCCTCTGTCCTGTCTCCGTCCTAGTCTCCTCCTTCCTTCTCCTCCAATGAGAGGCCTCCTTCTATCCTGTACCTGCCCCTCACCAGTACTTTACAAATTCAATGGAGAGGTGGTTCTGGTGAAGTCACCTGAGTTCTGAGTCCTTGACTAGGCAGCTGTCCTTCCGGCAGTGGAATTAGCATCAAAATACAGATAACTTCAGGGCAAACCACAACGTGTGTGTGTGTGTGTGTGTGTGTGTGTGTGTGTGTGTGTGTGTGTGTGTGTGTGTGTGTGTGTCTAAAGAAGCAGGGGCAAAGAGGACTTAGATGGCTCAGTGGGTAAAGGTGCCAAACCTGTCACCAAACCTGAGGGCCTGAGTTCAATCCCCAAAGCCTCCATGGTGAAAAGAGAGAAATGGGTACTGCAAGTTGTCCTCTGACTTCCATATACACAAGCTATGGAACACACATGCGCACACGCACACACACACAGGCACACGCACACACACAGAGAGATATACACATGCGCATGCACACACATGTGCAAAGCACACTTGTACAAACACAATCACTATAATAAATATAAAAACTTTTAAACTCACATGGACTACTATACAAATAACGAGAATAAGCAAATAACACACCTAAATAACAATATGGTGATGGTCACAAGCAAGTATTGAATTAAAACAACAGATGCAAAAGGATGTATGTTGAGGCATGGCATGTAGTTGAATTAATTGGTAAAGTGCTTCCCTAACGTGAACAAGACCCTGGATTTTAAAAAAAGAAGTTCCACTGATGGCTTTTTAACTTTTTCTTAAACGACATTTCCTTCTTGGTACACCAGAGCAATGTTTTGCAACTGGAAATGTGCTTGTGTTTTGGAATTCTGCGCTTACCAACTCAAAGCCTCACTATGTGTGGAGTTTCTACTGTGACTTCAGTGTTTGTATCTCTTCCATTCGTGTGTTGATTCCTGACTCCCAATGTGATGTATTAGGAGGCAAGCCTGTGGGAGGTAATCAGACCACGAGTGAACAATCTTGTGAAAAACGAAACGGCCCCAAGAAGCTTGTTTAATTTTTTTACCCTGTAAAGATGGAGTTCAGAGGCAACATCCATGAAGGAGATGCCCAAGCGGCTGGTGTCTTCATCGTGGACTCTTCAGTCTCCGGAAATGTGAAAACTAAATGTGTCGTCTGTATGCTACCGAGCTTATGGAATTTTGTCACAGCACACCAAACGGGCTAAGAGTCTGCTGACAATCTTGTCATCCAATTTTGGGGACTATGCCCATACCCTCCCTGTCTTCTATTTAAACTGACATGTATGCTATGCATACAGCAGCTTTTGTCACGACAGCCAAAATGTGCACATAATTCAATGTCCAGAAACAATGAAATGGATAAACAAATATGGTATATAAATGCAGTAAATATTATGTAGCCTTAAAAAGGAGGAATCTTATAGACACTAGACTACAATAAGGTAGACACAACTGGACAAATAGGAGGGCTCGTGGTTAGTCCGATTCAAAGATAATAAGTGGAACAGCCAAAGCTCCTGGGGAGGGGGACACATGAGGCTGCTGGTTAACAGGAACTGGGTTTCAGATTGAAGATAAAAAGATTCTGAAAATAGGTGGTTGTACCAGTGTGAGTGCACATTAACTGTGCACTGAAGATTATAAATATGGCAACATTTTATGTTTTCTGAAATCTTAGTCATATTTTCATATTAAAAAAAAAAACAAACTAGAGTCACTCTGCTAAGCAGAAAAAATAAAACCAAACTGAGGATCCTCCAAAAAACATGACACCAACAGCCCCCCAACTTGTGGTTAAAGTTACCCTCATTTCTGCATTCATAGATGGAGTTCATTGATCTCCTTACTGGTCCTTATTTACTGTGTCTGAATAGAGGCCGTGAGACCAAGCTGTATGTGCTCATCCTGCAGGCCACACAGGGTTCCTCAGCTCCTTGGTTCAAAGCAGTCTCTTCCCTGTGAACTCCTTAGGAAGCTGAGACCTACCTGGCAACAGTTGCCATGCCAAAGAGACTCTGTTTAAACAGCACTCAGATGCAACACTAACGAGCACTACAGAACCCATGCAACCAGGAGTGGGGGATCACGGCTTCATTCTGCTTTGCCTTGACTCTTCTAAAAGAAAGTATTGTTTTTCTCTAGGTAGCATCATGTAATTGTTCCTGCTAATGGTTCAAGTTTATTAGTCATCTGATCATTTCAGTTTAGTTTGTTCATTATAAACTAGATTTACCTCATGACCTAGCTGTCACAGGAAACCAAAATACCACATAGATGTCTTCTTTTAAGGAACAATTCTAGCTATTATATTTCTTTCATGGGTGTACAATATACAAAAATTTCCAAAACACTTAGTGTCAACATTATAAAATTAGAAAATTACACTATGATTAAGAGTGTCCAAATATCCCCTTTACAATCAGGCTTTCAGTGCTAAGTTTTCTAATACAACTAAAATGTCTCTGACCTTCTATTTGAAATCCAGTCATAAATACATTTTTCCCACTGCTAACTGAAGCTGATATAGCAATACCTTAATGCCACTCTGCTGCCACCGCCCAAAGATTGTCTCCCTGGGGGCTGATGAAATGACACCCTGTGGCCTTCGCAGACAGCCAGAGTTTAAATGTAAAATCCATTAGCTTAAGACAAGCCTCTTTTTGGGTGAACTATACTTTTGTGATTGGAAGGATATAATACTGATGGCCATGGAAACTTGCTGTCCCCAAGCAACAAGAGGTCTGGAGAACACATGCCATTCCTTCCATTGCAGAAGAAGCCAACAGAGCTATTTATCTTCCAGTCCTAGAAGTCAAAAGTCTGGACTTGGTTTTGGTGAACTCAAGCGAGGGTCCATCAGGCCTGTCCTCTGCAGCTGTTAAATAAGGATTAATTATTGTTCATTTCCTTGTCTTCTCCAAACCTTCTAGAGGTTGTCTATATTCTGTGGCTTGTGACTTTCAAAGCTATTGTCCCCGTCTACATCAGCAACCCCCTTTGACAGGTAATATAACATTCTTAGGCGCCAGGAATTAGAGTAGATTCTCTTCTACAAATAGCTGTATCTCCAGAAAAAAACACTTACAAGATGTTTCCAGATATAGTTATAATATTAACATTTAATTTTATTTAACTGTGTATTCTGTGTGTGTGTGTTTGTACATGCAACTACACATAAACATGTGTGAACATTGGTGACATCAAAGGTCAATCAGGTACCTTTCTCTCTCACTCTCTGGATTTAGTCTCTCGCTGAACTTAAGATCTCATTGATAAGCTAGACTGGCTGACCAGTGAGCTCCAAGGATCCACTTGTCTCAGTCCCAGCACTGGTGGCACTGAGGTTGCCTGGCGTTTACATGGGTGCTGGAAATTAGAATTCCAGTTCTTGTGCTCGCACAGCAAGCACTTCCCCATCTGATTCATCTCTGCAGCCTCCTATTAAAATATGGCCAAATGACTTGTTAACTGGGGACATTCTTCTGGGAAGAGTGGTTTCAAGATGTAGATTGAGCTACAACGTAATTGTGTTTACCTTTTTGCTTCAAACTCTTCTGTCTCAAAAAATTGGCAAATAGTCATACCCGAGGAGTGAAATTCATGCCTAGGATAGTGAAGCAAAAAGTGGCCTTTGCAAACCATGGTACAAAACCCAAACCGCCAAGCTCTGGATTTGTTATGACAGAATGAAGTCTAGACATAAGCCACTATTCTCATCTGTCCCTACAGGCCAAAACGATTCTTACCTAAGGGAAACTGACAGCCTTGTTTGGCACCAGTTGTTCTGAGACTATTTGTTGAGAGTCCCAGTGAATTATGTAACTCCGTGTTTTTTGTGATTTCCAGGTAGATTTAGCAGGGACAGGGTGGACCCTTTGTCTTAGTTATGGTTTCATTGCTTTGAACAAATGCAATGACCATAGCAACTCTTATAAAGGACAACATTTAATTGGAGCTTGCTTAAAGGTTCAGAGGTTTGGTCCATCCTCATTATGTGGGAAGTATGGCAGGGTCCAGGCAGGCATGCACTGGAGGAGCTAAGAGTTCTACCTCTTGTTCTGAAGGCTGCTAGAAGACTGACTTCCAGGAAGCTAAAAGGAAGGTCTCAATTCCTCCAATAAGGCCACACCCACTCCAACAAAGCCACACTTCCTAATAGCGCCACTCCCTGAGACAAGCGTATCCAGATCACCACACTTCTATAACTGAAACCTACATCAAGCACACCCTGACATTAGTTCTTATGCCTCATTATCAGCCAAGCAAGATGACAATGGCAATATCATCTTCCTCATAACCAGTGTCCTAGAGGAATAAGAAGGGAAACCTCTCTTTCTGAAGTGCAAGCCTACAAGGTCTTCTTAGGTCGTGCTGATTCTAATCAGGTTCTGCGTACCTTATGGTTTAGATATAAAATAGCCCTTGATGGTTTCTGTCTCTTTTTTTCATCTTTATTAACTTGGGTATTTCTTATTTACATTTCGATTGTTACCCCCTTTCCCGGTTTCCAGGCCAACATCCCCCTAACCCCTCCCCCTCCCCCTCCCCTTCTCTATTGGTGTTCCCCTCCCCTCCCCCCATTACCGCCCTCCCCCCAACAATCATGTTCACTGGGGGTTCAGTCTTGGCAGGACCAAGGGCTTCCCCTTCCACTGGTGCTCAATGGTTTCTGTCTTAAAGGCTTGGTTCACAGCTAGATCCAGAGAAAGGTGATTGAATCACTAAGGATCTGACCAAGGTCATGTGTGAACTTATTAGTGGGGTCATAACTCAATGGCATTATTGGGAAATGGTAGAAATGTTTGGAGGCAGGGCATAGTTAAGTGGAACCAGTCACTCACATTATGTTATTAGGGGACATATCTTTCCCTGCCCCTCCCAGTCTCCCTGCTTCCCCTTCTACTGTAACATTCTGTTTTACTATAGAAACAGTGGGGTCAGCCAATTATAAACCATAAACCAATATAAAGCTTGCCTTCCATGGCTTGCTTGTCATGTTTTGTTTCTAAAGAAAATTAAAGGAATCAGAGAAAGGACTGGAAGAGCTTGAAGGGGCTCGAGACCCCATATGAACAACAATGCCAAGCAACCAGAGCTTCCAGGGACTAAGCCACTACCCAAAGACTATACATGGATGACCCTGGACTCTGACCTCATAGGTAGCAATGAATAGCCTAGTAAGAGCACCAGTGGAAGGGAAGCCCTGGGTCCTGCCAAGACTGAACCCCCAGTGAACGAGATTGTTGGGGATAGGGTGGTAATGGGGGGAGGATGGGGAGGGGAACACCCATAGAGAAGGGGAGAGGGAGGGATTAGGGGGATGTTTGCCCGGAAACCGGGAAGGGGAATAACAATCGAAATGTAAATAAGAAATACTCAAGTTAATAAAGATGGAAAAAAATTAAAGTCTAAGTAACACAGTAATGATCGGGGCATGGAGCGTGGAAATGAGATTCTTATCCGAACTCCCCTCTTTCTCCTGTCTTCCAAGAGGTGATACCCCATGCCACCACATGCTCTGTGGTAAGGTGTTGTGCTTCACCTGTGACTAGACCGGACGCTATTTCAGCACAAAAGCTCTGCAACCATGGCCCAAAAGCCCCCTCTTCCAAGTTGTTCTCTATCCATATTTTGACATAGCAATAGAAATCTAACTAACGCAGAGCACATTTCTGAACCAATTAGCTCAGAAGCAGGAGATTGAAATTTAGTGATCTCTTGACTCAAGCCAATCAGAATCCATTTCTACAGGTAGACATGGGGTCCGTCTCACACAAACTACATGGCTGAGAATCCACAAGAGTATAATAAAGTTGCAAAGTTAATTTGGTAAAGACTTGATACCCCATGATGGGGGACACCATCTCAGAGGCGAAGGGGAGGGGAGGAGGAAGAACTCTTCAAGGGGAACAGGAGAGGAGGCAACATTTGGAATGTAAATAAATAAAATTAATTAATTAATATAAAACAAAGTGGCAAAGTATATAAATTCAGAAGAGGTCTATAAAGTTTAAAGTGTCATCACCCATCCATAAGCTTCTCTCTCTTTCTCTCTCTCTTCCCCACTCTGTCCCTCCCTCCCTGTGTATGTATGTCTGTATCTTGTATCTCTCTCTCCATTTCTCTCTCTCTCTCTCTCTCTTCCCCACTCTGTCCCTCCCTCCCTGTGTATGTATGTCTGTATCTTGTATCTCTCTCTCCATTTCTCTCTCTCTCTCTCTCTCTCTATATATATATATATATATATATATATATATATATATATATATATCTTTCTCTGTAACCCCCCATCCAGGGTCTCACTGTGTAGCCCTGACTAGGCTGTAACTCACAGTGGTCTGCCTGTCTTTCTGCGTCTAACTCTTGAGTGATGGAATTAAAGGTGTGTGGCATATGACAAGCTACTACACTGTTCCTTAACACAGTTCATCCAGAAGCCTGGAAATGGAACCTGAGCTATCTAATGGGGTTAGTCGATTTTCTCTGTTGTTTTCTATAAATCCCTCTGAATTTTGTTTCTCTGCAAGCAGGCTAGAACTAAGGGTGTTTGGCTATGTTCCCTCTCCTTGGTCATGATACCAGTTTCACACTCATTTCTACCTATGCACTACATGTTCAGGGTATTTTTTTATTTAAAACACTTTTTTGTTTAATATGTTTTGATAATATTCTTTTCCCTCTCCTAAGTCCTCCCAGATCCACTACATCTCCCTACTCAGCAAGGTAGGTTTTTCATTCAACCCCAAACACAGTATATTTTACTTGATTTCTTAATTTCTTGAATTTACAGAAGAGACAACCATATATCTATGACTGATATTCAATAAGCACTAACTACTTGTTATACATGTTTTAGAGCTTGTCTTTTTAAGTTAAATGTTAGTCTCAAATTAAACAGTGCAGATATACCCAACAAGCCTGATATTTTTAAAGAAACTCCTCTAAGCGCAAGTTAAATCCTCTCCCCAAGACCTTCTCTCTTCTTGCAAAGTCAGTTAGAAATGCACTTTCTTCAAAGCACTCCATAGTTAAGGCCCAGGGAAGATCATATATACAGTGGGGACAGCTAGAAGGGCATGGAACATGAACAAATCACGATGAAACTAGACACATATCAAGAACATTGTTGATCATTTATGTTTTCCACTAGATTTACAGGGTCAGGACATCCACTGAACCTCAGGAAATCAAGATTAATCAACATCCCTGGTGTTTCCCGTTTGATACCTGCATATCTTTCCTTCCAAAACTCAAAGATAAAGGAAAACAGCTCATGACTGAGGTACATAAGATCATGCACAGGGTTGGATTTATCTTTTTGTTCGTTATGGTTAACATTTCTCTCTCTCTCTCTCTCTCTCTCTCTCTCTCTCTCTCTCTCTCTCTCTCTCCCTCTCTCTCTCCCTCCCTCCCTCGGTTGTATTGAATGGCAGCAGAATTAAGACTATTTCTTAGTTACCAACTGGTTTTTGTTTTATTCCTTCTCAGAAAGAGCCACCCTCTGAAGGGAGTGTGTGGCAGTTCCACCCTAGAGCAGATTCGTTCTGCTTTGTTAATGTTCTTCTTCATTTAATATCCAGACATAAGACATACTCTGGTTCAATCAAGTTGGTTCTGAACAGATCAAAAATCTACTGTACATTCAAGGGGGAAAATCATGGAGAAGGTTCAAAGAGAGTCGTGAAGGGACTGATGTCAAGGGATGAGTACTTTAAAGAACAACTCACAGAATAAAATGGGGAGCCCTCTCCCTCTCAACCTAAAGATCAGGAGGAGGGAGTAATGTTTCTAAGCCTGCTGTGAGGGTGTCTATGGGAGAGGGAGCTGATGGTCTCCAGAGAAGCAGCCACGGGATCTTGGGTGTAACCCACACCATGGAATGAGAAAGCAGAGTCTAAGCTCTATTCAGTCTCCTGTCTGTGCTTTCCACTGGCCAAGCTGTCGTGTCTGTTCAGGAAGCAATCACAAACCCCAAAAGGCCACCAAGGAGCCAATCCTGATGCAATCACACTAGGGTCTCTTTTATTCAAGCTTGGGCTTGGGCTCACCACCAACACTGACATAGCAGGATGGGAGGGTGAAGCCCTGAGCCCTCAGTGGGACAAGGTTTTATAGGAAATGGCAAGCAAGCGAGGGGTTGTCCAGCCCGGCAAGCATCTCTGTGAGTGACTGTTGTAAGCCGACAGGCGGGTGCTCTGAAGCAAAACCATGAACAGTCACAAAGGGCCTGAAAGTACATCCGGGACTATCCTGATGTACTAATCCTGATTGGCTGTTGCTAGGGAGTAGCTAGGGCCAGAGACAAACGCTGTGGCTCTTCATGGAACTTGGGTGCAGCTTGAGTTCAGCTGCAGGTCAAGTTCTCAGGGTCTTTTTCTTTTAAAATGGAGGCTGGTCCCAAGATGGAGTAGGTTTGACCTCTTAGAACCGAGCTTGGAGAGCCTGTATGAAAATGTTCATTAAGTGTTTGCTGTGATAAAGACATGGAAAGGATGAACAGAAAATGGATCTCTGCAGCAGAGAGCTGAAAAGAAGGCTTTTCTGGTGCCGTGGAGAATATAAGGAATATGAGAGAAGAAAGAAGTGGAGGAAATTCCAGTCTTAGTTATCGTTTGTTACTGTGATAAAATATCTGGGAGGGGAAAACAACTTTTTTCCCATTATTTATTCACTTTACATCCCAATTTCTGTCCCTTCTCTCCTCCTGATCCCCCCTCTTAGAATCCCCCCTCTTCTCCTCTGCAAGGGTAGAAAGCCCCTTGGTTTCTCCCCACCCTGACATATGAAGTCTGTGCAGATCTATGTGCACCCTCTCCCACTAAGGCCGGATAAAGCAGCCTGGGCGGGGGAAAAGGATCTAGAGACAGGAAACAGTTTGAGACAGCCCCCCCCCTCTACTTGTTGGGGAACCCATACAAAGACTGAGCTGCACATCTGCTACATATGTGTGGAGGCCTAGGTCCAGTCTGTGTTTGCTCTCTGATTTGGTGGTTCGGTCTCTGAGAGCCCCCAGGGGTCCAGGTCAGTTGACTCTGATGGTTTTCCTGTAGAGGGCCTATCTCCTATGGGGCCTTCAATCCTTCCCTCAACTCCACAATACTCTCCAATCTCTGTCCGGTGTTTGGCTGTGGGTCTCTGCATCTGTTTCAATCAACTGCTGGTGAAGCCTTGTAGAGGCCAGTTACACTAGGCTCCTGTCTGCAAACATAACAGAACAGTATTAATCGTGTCATGGATTGGTTCTTGCCCATGGAATGGGCCTCAAGTTGGGCCACTCCCTCAGTCTCTGCTCCATCTTTGTCCCTGCATGTCTGGAAGACAGGACAAATTTTGGGTTTAAATTTGTGGGTGGATTGGTGTCCTTATCCCTCTGCTGGGGGTCCTGCCTGGCTACACAGGAAGTGGCCACTTCAGGTTCCTTATCTCCACTGCTGACCCCTGGGAGCCTCCCCTATCCCAGTTCTCTGACAAGTTCTAAATATGCCACTCCCCCAGCTAGCCACTGATTTCTCAGTTGTTCTCCTGATTTTATGGTCCTCTCTGTTGCCTCAACACCCACCTCCATTCCTTTCCTCATCTCCTCTCCCACCCAGATCCCTTCCTCCAGCTGCCTCCTGTGACTATTAAAACCCAACTTAAATGAGGGAAGGCTCACCCTTTCAAGTAAAGGAAGCAGAGCCAGGCGAAGCTGGTGTATAGTCAGGAAGCAGAACACACTGAACTCCTGCTTTCTTCTTTTTCTCCAGTTGAGGATCCTGACCCACAGAGTTACCTCAATTAACTTAATCTAGATAATGCCCAGAGGAATGCTGACACTAAATAACAGGTCCCAGATTTATCCAGAGGCTCACACCCTGGGTGACTCCAGGGCTCGCTGAGTTGCCAGTGACAACTCCCAAGCACGTCCCTAACACCATTGCAGGCTGGCTTCTGAGTGATACTTACATGGGGTAAACGCAGGGCAGCTCTCAGCTCAGAGAACCTGAGGTCTGAAACTACTTCCTTATTGTTAAGACAAAACTGAGTAGTGTTTCTGAAACAACTTTAACAGGGTCCAAAGGCCCCATCAAATAATGTCCAAAATATCCTAGATGAATCCAAAATTAGCCAACATACAAACCACCAAAAAAATGTGATCAGTTCATAAGACAAAAGCCACCCAACAGATGTAGAGTCTGAGATAACCCAGATGCAGAAGAAGGCTTTTCTGTAAACAGCCAAATGGAAGGAATATTTTAGGGTACGTGGGACATATGCTCTCTGTCACAATGACTTAGCGATTACTGTAGTTCAAAAGTGTCATAAATTACATGTAAATAAACAATCATGGCTATATTTTTAATAAAACTCCATTTATGGAAACATATTTATTGGTAACCCCCAACCCGGGCACATCCACATCTCTGAAGGGCTAGGTGCATCCTCTCCCACTGAGGCCAAACAAGGCAGCCTAGTTACAGAAACGAGATACACAGGCAGGCAGCAGGTTTGGGGGCAGCGCCCCACTCCAGTTGTTGGGGAACCCACATGAAGACTGAACTACACATCTGCTACATATGTGTGGGGGGTGGTCTAGGTCCAGCCCACGTAAGCCCACGTAAGCCCACGTAAGCTCTTTGGTTGGTGGTTCAGTCTCTGGGAGCCCCAAGGGTCCAGTTTAGTTGATTCTGTGCAGTTTGAAAACCTTCCAGGCCCCTCGATCCTTCCCCAGCTCTTCCATAGGACTCCCAATTTCTGTCCAGTGTTTGGCTATGGGTCCGCATCTGTTTCAGTCAGCTCTTGGGTGGAACCTCTCAGAGAACAATGATGCTAGGCTACTGTTTGCAAACATAACAGAGTATTAATAGCATTAATAGTACAAGGGGTTGGTACTTGCCCATGGGATTTCCTAACTCTTAACTGGAGGGAAATTCCTCTTTTACAAGCTATTCAAAAACAGACTGCAGGTTGGATCTGACTCATAGGCCTGCAGTTACTTTCTAATCTGATTACTGCGAAACCATGTAGAAACTCTAAAATCAGCAATTATAGCCACAATCCATGAAATAAAGGTGAACATACTTGAGTAGAAACATAGAAGTTAACAAATGAGAAAGAGAAACTACTGAAAATAACAAAACGGACATTTTGTTTCATTTTGTTGAGGGGGTGTGTGTCCTGTAGCCCAGATGGCCAAAAATAACTATTTTACTGCGAAGGATTTTAAAGCCTGAGCCCCCTGCCTCCCCGCCTCCCAGGTGTTTAGATCAGAGGCGTTCGCCACCACACCTGAAGGCAAAGGAGACACTTTCCCAAAGAAAACACCACATCTAAAAACCCATGCTGAGAAACCAGAAAGCCATCAAATACAGAGAGAAATAGCCAACATACACAAGAGGATTAGGCATTTGCCTGCAGTCCAGCATGTGGGGAAAGAAGCAGATCACATCTGAAGCAGAATGAAGCTTTGAAGTGGCAGATCTTGAGTTGAAACTTGTAGTTCTTACTTGTCTTATTACCCTTATGTATGCCAAGGGGGAGACTGAGTCACGAACTCCACAGTGCCCGCAGGATAAACAGAGCACTGTCATTTTCTAGTATCTGGGGGTTTTAGGATTTTTCTTTATATTTTAATATAATTGCATCATTTCTCTATTCCCATGTACTACTACTCCTTATTGTCTTTCAAATTCATGGGCTCTATTTTCATTACTTGTCATTACATGCATATATGTGTATGTAGATACATAAATATTCCTAAATGCATAAATACAACCTGCTGAGTGTGTGTGTGTGTGTGTGTGTGTGTGTGTGTGTGTGTGTGTATATATATATATATATATATATATATATAATGTTTTCATGGCAGACCATTTGTATTGGAGAACCAGTTGGTGTGATCTTCCCTGCTAAGACTCACTCCCTCACTCTTACACCTCCTTAGCTGCCTGGAGTCGAAGACGGATAGTTTCCCTCTCCAGGTTATCTTGTCCACGGTTGCTCTCCTTGTACAGCTCATGTTTAGGCAGGCATGTGTGTCCGACTCGGCGGATGTAGCCTCTGACATGTCTAGGAGACAAACTCCCACAGTAGACTTTCTCTACCTCCAGCTCCTACAGTCGTTCTAGCTCATCTTCCACAGTGCTGCTTAAGTCTGAGGTGTGGGAGTTGTATTGTAGATGGACCACTTGGGACTGTGCTTCCCAACTCTGCATTTTGGTTGGTTGTGGATTTCATCTGTTGCAAAGAGAAAGTTACCTGACTTGTGGGGGTAGGGTATGGGCAAACAATACGCAGGGCATAAATGATCTGAAGGAGAAAACAGGAAAAAACAGGAGAGCAAAGCTCTAATTATGGATCCAGAAGGAAGATAAATACAGAAAGAGGGTAAAATAGCAGTAAGGATGTCTGAAAATTCATAAGGGTATCAGACTACTATCTACCTACCCAAAAATAACTATAGTACATATAAGCCAATATATAAATATACATACATAGTTTAAATGAAAGTTTCCATTTGATTTGACAATGCTCCCTCTAAGAGCCATGGCCATTTAATAAAAACAACACTAGGCATTAGAGGCCCTCCTTTAAGCTGTTGGCCAGTATTATTTTTAACAAAACACCAAGCCTCAATTTTACCAATAAAGACTCGGAGTTAGATACTGGGGTGAAAGCCTGCTAGCACAGAGAGCAGAGAAAGCACCCCAGCTGACTTTCCTCCCCAGCCAATGTCCCAGTAGGAAAAGTTAGCTCCTCTTCTCCATGATGTCTCAAAAGCCCTTCAAACTTAATGACCCTTCCTCCTACTTCCTGTGTGTCTATCTGTCCTCCCGACTCCCCTTACTCTCTGGTTTTTTTTTTTCCTGTGTTCATTCCCTGTCAACTGACGGCTTGCTCTGCCTCTTGACAAATGGTTGACTTTATTTGATCCAGTTTACAATAAACTGAAAGCTCTTGGATTAAAAGTGTGTGTTAGTACTGAGCCACACCACAACTAGAAACAGGTTTTTCCAGGGTCGACAGTGTGATCAAATATCCTGCAGCAGGCTAGGGTTGTCCAAAAGACTCTCAAGACATTACTCTCAAGGCAAGGCTATTGTTTGTCCTTGATTAACCACTGGAAGTGAAAGATAGTCCCTATTGCTGAAGACGCCGTGCACTTCAGACACAGGGCCCAGAGACCTAGATTGATCTGAAGGCCTCCTCCCTAATGACTAGCTTCCATCATATCAGAAGTTACCATGCAAGCTTGCAAAGGACAGAAGCAACCAATAGTCATACCTAGCTATGGTGCATCATAGCACGACCAGCAAACCAACAGCTCTTTAATTGGACTTAAGATCTGTGTCACAATAGGAAAAATCATGCCTCCTGCTAGAAACCGGGCAGGGTTGGTGAAGTCACAGATCTTGGAGTACTAACAACCACCACTTTACTAAATTAGCATAATCACCAATGACATTATAAATATTTGTCTTTATGTCTACAGGTAAGTATAGTCCTCAACCCTCACCAAGGAATCTTCCCTTTACATTGTTTTTTTTTAAATTACAGATGTGATATGTCCACATGAAACAAGTCTTTTGTCTCTGACCTAGGTGTTTCATGTCTTCAAATAACTATGTCATGAAGTGGAAACTTCTAATTTCTTTGGAGAGTCAGTTATGTCAAATGATGTTTTGCTGGGGCACGTGGGTGAAAGGATGTTTTGCTAAAGCAGAAATGAAAGAACTCATAATGTTTAGAAGGAATATAGAAATGGCCCCACAGGTAGTGTGAGCTCTAGCATAGGCTTGCTTTGCTTTGCTCGGCCTTGCTATTCTTCACTGAAAGCATGAATGTATTGGTTCGCCTTACACTGCACTGTTGAGCTTCACTTGTGGTGACTGCAGAGAGAAAAACTCGCCAAGAACATTCCGTAAAATTCCTGAGGCTTATTGCCACTTCTGTGGCCTCCAGGCAGTTGGCAAGATTTGCGATTTCTTCTGGATTGAGCTGTGTTTGCTGATTCATGTCTGGTGCCTGCTGAGTGGACTGGACTGCAGCTGCTGATTCCTGAAGGGTGTCTGCCAAGTGCACTGGACTATGGCTGCTGATTCATGTTTGGTGTTTGCTAGTGGACTGGACTGAGAATGATGAAAATTAGAATCACGCCAAAGAACCATTTCCAAACAGTCCACTTCCCCTGTATTCTAATAACCTTTCTTTCCCACTACCTCTGATGGGTTGGGCTAAAGGGGAGGTTGAACCCTTACTAAAGTAGGTTGAGAAAAATTTATGCCTACACTGTCAGGATAAGTTATTAACTTGCTGATGGAAGGGACTCTGGTCAGCCAGAGCAGGGCAAACATGGCTCTGGCAGGCCTTGCCCTCCTCCCTCCCCTTACCTATGCCTTACTCAAAACCATTAGACTACATTCCTAAAGCTATCCACAAAGGTCCAACACCTCATCCTATCACAGGGTTCCCCTTTGACTTTTATAAACTGTTATTTGCCGAAGGGCCATGCCTGTCTCTTTTCTATCCAGAGGCAGCCTTTTCTCCTCCAGGAACAAATATCCCTTCCCTCTCTTTTTCCCTTGTTCCTTTCCCCCTTCTCCCTCATCTTCTATCTCCTGCCTTTGTCTTTTATTCCCTGCCCTTTGTTCCTCTGGAGCAAATAAATCTCCTTTGTGCTGAGAACTTGGCCTTGGTATGTCTTGTGCCAATACTGTGCTTCATTGATGAGTTAAAAAACTCAGACCTTTTATAATTCTTGTCCTGTATAAAGGACACAGAGTCTGGAAATATATAAATCTTATGAAATATTACTTTCTGACTAGTCACATTATTTCCTTCAAATTTGATCTATTGATTACACTTTTACAATAAACTTATGAAAAGGTACATAATATATAAGTGATATTTATTACTTCCACAAGTTGAGTTCTGGGAGATTCCATCTACTGTCTATGTATTTGTCTATCTAAAATACATGTACTCAGATATCTTCCTTTTAGATGAAGTAGATGATGATGCTATCACTTGTTCTTTTCATTCAACAATGATGTGTTGTAAACATTATTTTTAGAATATCAAACGCCTCTTTTGATGGCTGCTTAGTGTGAATTATAATTAGCTCACCAGTTTCTTATTGATGTTTGTGGTATATGTACTTATCCATTCTAATTTATCATCTCCTATAATGTAGCTTATATTCTTGCCACAGCTTATGCTTGGTCTCAATATTATTATCTGTGCTCTATGGCAATGAAAATCTTTCACTGTGATATAGGTTTGAATTATGCCTGTGAGCTCAAGTTTCTTTTATTGCTTTCCTATTGCTGTGTTTGCCTCATGAAAGTCACTCCACTACCTCTTTTCTCTCGGACACAGATAGGATAATATGTGCCATATGCAAATTTTTTCCTGGGATAATGCAATGCATGTATTACTACCAAGATAGGGTGCTCAAAACAGACCGAAGTCCAAATTAGCGAACTAATGAGTTTTATAGGTGAGCGGTTACTTACAGGAATAGAAATGACTCAATACAGCTGCATCACCAACACCCCCTCCCCCCAGCATGGGTAAGAGGTCACAAAAGCTAGGAATCTGGAACTTCCTGCACAGCATTCAGGCAGCTCTGCTGGTTTCTGCTTCTCACAAGCTGCTGGGCTGGACTCAGAGTCTTCTTTTCATCTTGGCTCTATCATCTCTGAGATAGATGCTCGTTATTTTTTTTTGTAATCCACTCTGGCAGGGAGGAGCCTAGTGAATCTGGTCAGTTTCAGAGATTTCCTGAAGCTGTTTTGTTTATCTTCCTTCTCAAGGAGCTTCTGTACAGGATAGAATGCTTCAATCTCAGAGGAAACTGTTACTTAACAACATGGAATGAGGAAAGTTCATCCCAATGACCTATAGATATTGTATAAGAATAAATGCTGTGTGTGCCAGTGTTAGAGCAATTTTTAAAGGAAGCAGCTTGAGCTGCTTCCCAAACATGGCTCTGGAAGTCCTTGCCATTCTCCCCTATTACCAATGCCTTGCCACAACTTAGATTCCATTCCTTATTTAGTCACTTCCTCCTCCTGAGGCTGACTAATGTCCAGCTATCAAAGTGTTGAAGTTCACAAATCAATAGCCCCTTTTGCTCACATAGCTAACATTCCCAATTAAAATTAAATACCTCATCCTAACACAGGGTTTCCCCTTTACCTTTATAAATGCCATTTTCATTTGTGCCATGTCTGCCTCCTTTCTATCCAGAAGCAGTTCTTTGTCCCTCTTCCTTCTCTCTCATGTTCCCTTCCCTTTCATCCTCTATCTCCTGTCTTTGTCTCTCATTCCCTGCCCTTTGTCCCTCTGGAGCAAATAAATCTCTGTGCTGAGAATTTAGTCCTGGGGGTTTCTGAGCCTTTATTGATCTCTTATAATTTTGTCAGTATTATTGTAAGGATTAATGCCATAGTCATTTAGATCAATTCCAATTTTTATTATTATGAATTATGGTTCAATTAGCAGTTATGCTGTCTCACACACTTTCTGATTTTCAGGGATACAGTCCTAGAAGTATAACCAATTTTTGAAACTAAATAATGTTGATAGTGATAGACAATATTGATGTTTAGCAGGCATTATCTATATACGGATTTTGTCTTTTATATATTACAAGAACTCTATTATAAGGTTTGACATTTTGACACCTGCGGATCCCGGCCCGCAGCAGCTCTCTGCTCCCAGAACCTGTGGGAGAGAGACCTCACCGCCTGGTCAGGTGGGCACTCCTGAGGCTGCAGAGCAGAAGAGACCACCAACACTGCCTACCCCTGCCCACATCCCTGGCCCAAGAGGAAACTGTATAAGGCCTCTGGGCTCCCGTGGGAGAGGGCCCAGGAGCGGCAGGAGCCCTGCCTGAGACACCGCCGGAACCTGAAGGAAACAGACCGGATAAACAGTTCTCTGCACCCAAATCCCGTGGGAGGGAGAGCTAAACCTTCAGAGAGGCAGACACGCCAGCGAAACCAGAAGAGACTGCTCTCTGCACACATTACTGATTCCAGAGGAAAACACCGGAAGCCATCTGGAACCCTGGTGCACGGAGGCTCCCGGAAGAGGCGGCACAGATCTTCCTGGTCGCTGCCACATGGAGAGCCCGTGGGCAGAACCCACAGCGAACTTGAGCCTCGGGACCACAGGTAAGACTAACTTATCTGCTGCAAGTGACTTGCCGGGTGGAATCGGGACAACAGAGGCAGAATCCCTCTAGGACCAGGCACGTCCTGTGTTTACCGGAAGTCCCACACCCGCGGATCCCGGCCCGCAGCAGCTCTCTGCTCCCAGAACCCGTGGGAGAGATACCTTACCGCCTGGTCAGGTGGGCACTCCTGAGGCTGCAGAGTAGAAGAGACCACCAACACTGCCCACCCCTGCCCACATCCCTGGCCCAAGAGGACACTGTATAAGGCCTCTGGGCTCCCGTGGGAGAGGGCCCAGGTGAGGCAGGAGCCCTACCCTGAGACACCGAACCTGAAGGAAACAGACCGGATAAACAGTTCTCTGCACCCAAATCCGTGGGAGGGAGAGCTAAACCTTCAGAGAGGCAGACACGCCCCTGCGAAACCAGAAGAGACTGCTCTCTGCACACATTACTGATTCCAGAGGAAAACACGAGGCCATCTGGAACCCTGGTGCACGGAGGCTCCCGGAAGAGGCGGCACAGATCTTCCTGGTCGCTGCCACCGCAGAGAGCCCGTGGGCAGAACCCCGCGAGCGAACTCGAGCCTCAGGGCCACAGGTAAGACTAACTTATCTGCTGCAAGTGACCTGCCTGGTGAACTCAAGACACAGGCCCACAGGAACAGCTGAAGACCTGTAGAGGGACAAAACTACACACACGAAAGCAGAACACTCTGTCCCCATAACTGGCTGAGAGAAAACAGTAAAACAGATCTACAGCACTCCTGACACACAGGCTTATAGGACAGTCTAGCCACTGTCAGAATTAGCAGAACAAAGTAACACTAGAGATAATCTGATGGCGAGAGGCAAGCGCAGGAACACAAGCAACAGAAACCAAGACTACATGGCATCATCGGAGCCCAATTCTCCCACCAAAACAAGCATGGAATATCCAAACACACCAGAAAAGCAAGATCTAGTTTCAAAATCATATTTGATCATGATGCTGGAGGACTTCAAGAAAGACGTGAAGAACTCCCTTAGAGAAACACAGGAAAACATTAATAAACAAGTAGAAGCCTACAGAGAGGAATCGCAAAAAATCCCTGAAAGAATTCCAGGAAAACACAATCAAACAGTTGAAGGAATTAAAAATGGAAATAGAAGCAATCAAGAAAGAACACATGGAAATAACCCTGGATATAGAAAACCAAAAGAAGAGACAAGGAGCTGTAGATACAAGCTTCACCAACAGAATACAAGAGATGGAAGAGAGAATCTCAGGAGCAGAAGATTCCATAGAAATCATTGACACAACTGTCAAAGATAATGTAAAAGCGGAAAAGCTACTGGTCCAAAACATACAGGAAATCCAGGACTCAATGAGAAGATCAAACCTAAGGATAATAGGTATAGAAGAGAGTGAAGACTCCCAGCTCAAAGGACCAGTAAATATCTTCAACAAAATCATAGAAGAAAACTTCCCTAACCTAAAAAAGAGATACCCATAGGCATACAAGAAGCCTACAGAACTCCAAATAGATTGGACCAGAAAAGAAACACCTCCGTCACATAATAGTCAAAACACCAAACGACAAAATAAAGAAAGAATATTAAAAGCAGTAAGGAAAAAGGTCAAGTAACATATAAAGGCAGACCTATCAGAATCACACCAGACTTCTCGCCAGAAACTATGAAGGCCAGAAGATCCTGGACTGATGTCATACAGACCCTAAGAGAACACAAATGCCAGCCCAGGCTACTGTATCCTGCAAAACTCTCAATTAACATAGATGGAGAAACCAAGATATTCCATGACAAAACCAAATTTACACAATATCTTTCTACAAATCCAGCACTACAAAGGATAATAAATGGTAAAGCCCAACATAAGGAGGCAAGCTATACCCAAGAAGAGGCAAGAAACTAATGTCTTGGCAACAAAACAAAGAGAAGAAAAGCACACAAACACAACCTCACATCCAAATATGAATATAACAGGAAGCAATAATCACTATTCTTAATATCTCTCAACATCAATGGCCTCAACTCCCCAATAAAAAAGACATAGATTAACAAACTGGATCATAGAACGAGGACCCTGCATTCTGCTGCCTACAGGAAACACACCTCAGAGACAAAGACAGACACTACCTCAGAGTGAAAGGCTGGGAAACAACTTTCAAGCAAATGGTCTGAAGAAGCAAGCTGGAGTAGCCATTCTAATATCAAATAAAATCAATTTCCAACTAAAAGTCATCAAAAAAGATAAGGAAGGACACTTTATATTCATCAAAGGAAAAATCCACCAAGATGAACTCTCAATCCTAAATATCTATGCCCCAAATACAAGGGCACCTACATACGTAAAAGAAACCTTACTAAAGCTCAAAAAACACATTGCACCTCACACAATAATAGTAGGAGATTTCAACACCCCACTCTCATCAATGGACAGATCATGGAAACAGAAATTAAACAGAGACGTAGACAGACTAAGAGAAGTCATGAGCCAAATGGACTTAACGGATATTTATAGAACGTTCTACCCAAAAAGCAAAGGATATACCTTCTTCTCAGCTCCTCATGGTACTTTCTCCAAAATTGACCATATAATTGGTCAAAAACAGGCCTCAACAGATACAGAAAGATAGAAATAATCCCATCGTGCTATCGGACCACCACGGCCTAAAAGCTGGTCTTCAATAACAATAAGGGAAGAATGCCCACATATCGTGGAAACTGAACAATGCTCTACTCAATGATAGCCTGGTCAAGGAAGAAATAAAAGAAAGAAATTAAAAACTTTTTAGAATTTAATGAAAATGAAGGTACAACATACCCAAACTTATGGGACACAATGAAAGCTGTGCTAAGAGGAAAACTCATAGCGCTGAGTGCCTGCAGAAAGAAACAGGAAAGAGCATATGTCAGCAGCTTGACAGCACACCTAAAAGCTCTAGAACAAAAAGAAGCAAATACACCCAGGAGGAGTAGAAGACAGGAAATAATCAAACTCAGAGCTGAAATCAACCAAGTAGAAACAAAAAGGACCATAGAAAGAATCAACAGAACCAAAAGTTGGTTCTTTGAGAAAATCAACAAGATAGATAAACCCCTAGCCAGACTAACGAGAGGACACAGAGAGTGTGTCCAAATTAACAAAATCAGAAATGAAAAGGGAGACATAACTACAGATTCAGAGGAAATTCAAAAAATCATCAGATCTTACTATAAAAGCCTATATTCAACAAAACTTGAAAATCTACAGGAAATGGACAATTTCCTAGACAGATACCAGGTACCGAAGTTAAATCAGAATCGGATAAACCAGTTAAACAACCCCATAACTCCTAAGGAAATAGAAGCAGTCATTAAAGGTCTCCCAACCAAAAAGAGCCCAGGTCCAGACGGGTTTAGTGCAGAATTCTATCAGACCTTCATAGAAGACCTCGTACCAATATTATCCAAACTATTCCACAAAATTGAAACAGATGGAGCACTACCGAACTCCTTCTATGAAGCCACAATTACTCTTATACCTAAACCACACAAAGACCCAACAAAGAAAGAGAACTTCAGACCAATTTCCCTTATGAACAGCGACGCAAAAATACTCAACAAAATTCTGGCAAACCGAATCCAAGAGCACATCAAAACAATCATCCACCATGATCAAGTAGGCTTCATCCCAGGCATGCAGGGATGGTTTAATATACGGAAAACCATCAACGTGATCCATTATATAAACAAACTGAAAGAACAAAACCACATGATCATTTCATTAGATGCTGAGAAAGCATTTGACAAAATTCAACACCCCTTCATGATAAAAGTCCTGGAAAGAATAGGAGTACAAGGCCCATACCTAAACATAGTAAAGCCATATACAGCAAACCAGTTGCTAACATTAAACTAAATGGGAGAGAAACTTGAAGCAATCCCACTAAAATCAGGGACTGAACAAGGCTGCTTACTCTCTCCCTACTTATTCAATATAGTTCTTGAAGTTCTAGCCAGAGCAATCAGACAACAAAAGGAGATCAAGGGATACAGATCGGAAAAGAAGAAGTCAAAATATCACTATTTGCAGATGATATGATAGTATATTTAAGTGATGCCAAAAGTTCCACCAGGGAATGAGTAAACCTGATAAACACCTTCAGCAAAGTGTCTGGGTATAAAACTAACTCAAATAAATCAGTTGCCTTCCTCTACACAAAAGAAAAACAAGCCGAGAAAGAAATCAGGGAAACGACACCCTTCATAATAGACCCAAATAATATAAAGTACCTCGGTGTGACTTTAACCAAGCAAGTAAAAGATTTGTACAATAAGAACTTCAAGACACTGAAGAATGAAATTGAAGAAGACCTCAGAAGATGGAAAGATCTCCCATGCTCATGGATTGGCAGGATTAATATAGTAAAAATGGCCATTTTACCAAAAGCGATCTACAGATTCAATGCAATCCCCATCAAAATACCAATCCAATTCTTCAAAGAGTTAGACAGAACAATTTGCAAATTCATCTGGAATAACAAAAAACCCAGGATAGCTAAAACTATCCTCAACAATAAAAGGACTTCAGGGGAATCACTATCCCTGAACTCAAGCAGTATTACAGAGCAATAGTGATAAAAACTGCATGGTATTGGTACAGAGACAGACAGATAGACCAATGGAACAGAATTGAAGACCCAGAAATGAATCCACACACCTATGGTCACTTGATTTTTGACAAAGGAGCCAAATCCATCCAATGGAAAAAGATAGCATTTTCAGCAAATGGTGCTGGTTCAACTGGAGGTCAACATGTAGAAGAATGCAGATCGATCCATGCTTATCACCCTGTACAAAGCTTAAGTCCAAAGTGGATCAAGGACCTCCACATCAAACCAGACACACTCAAACTAATAGAAGAAAAAACTAGGGAAGCATCTGGAACACATGGGCACTGGAAAAAATTTCCTGAACAAAACACCAATGGCTTATGCTCTAAGATCAAGAATCAACAAATGGGATCTCATAAAACTGCAAAAGCTTCTGTAAGGCAAAGGACACTGTGGTTGGACAAACGGCAACCAACAGATTGGGAAAAGATCTTTACCAATCCTACAACAGATAGAGGCCTTATATCCAAAATATACAAAGAACTCAAAAGTTAGACACGGGGAGACAAATAACCCTATTAAAAAAATGGGGTTCAGAGCTAAACAAAGAATTCACAGCTGAGGAATGCCGTAATGGCTGAGAAACACCTAAAGAAATGTTCAACATCTTTAGTCATCAGGGAAATGCAAATCAAAACAACCCTGAGATTTCACCTCACACCAGTGAGAATGGCTAAGATCAAAAACTCAGGTGACAGCAAATGCTGGCGAGGATGTGGAGAAAGAGGAACACTCCTCCATTGTTGGTGGGATTGCAGACTGGTACAACCATTCTGGAAATCAGTCTGGAGGTTCCTCAGAAAATTGGACATTAAACTGCCTGAGGATCCAGCTATCCCTCTCTTGGGCATATACCCAAAAGATGCCCCAACATATAAAAAAGACACGTGCTCCACTATGTTCATCGCAGCCTTATTTATAATAGCCAGAAGCTGGAAAGAACCCAGATGCCCTTCAACAGAGGAATGGATACAGAAAATGTGGTATATCTACACAATGGAATATTACTCAGCTATCAAAACCAACGAGTTTATGAAATTTGTAGGCAAATGGTTGAACTGGAAATATCATCCTGGTGAGCTAACCTAATCACAGAAAGACATACATGGTATGCACTCATTGATAAGTGGCTATTAGCCCAAATGCCTGAATTACCTAGATGCCTAGAACAAATGAAACTCAAGACGGATGATCAAAATGTGAATGCTTCACTCCTTCTTTAAAGGGGAACAAGAATACCCTTGGCAGGGAAGAGAGAGGCAAAGATTAAAACAGAGACTGAAGGAACATCCATTCAGAGCCTTCCCCACATGTGGCCCATATATATACAGCCACCCAATTAGACAAGATGGATGAAGCAAAGAAGTGCAGAAGTGTAGATCGCTCCTGAGAGACACAGCCAGAATACAGCAAATACAGAGGCGAATGTCAGCAGCAAACCTCTGAACTGAGAATAGGACCCCCGTTGAAGGAATCAGAGAAAGAACTGGAAGAGCTTGAAGGGGCTCGAGACCCTATATGTACAACAATGCCAAGCCACCAGAGCTTCCAGGGACTAAGCCACTACCTAAAGACTATACATGGACTGACCCTGGACTCTGACCTCATAGGTAGCAATGAATATCCCAGTAAGGGGCCCAGTGGAAGGGGAAGCCCTGGGTCCCGGTAAGACCGAACCCCCAGGGAACTGGATTGTTGGGGTGAGGGCAGCAAGGGGGGGAGGATGGGGGGGGGGATGTTTGCCCGGAAACCGGGAAAGGGAATAACACTCGAAATGTATATAAGAAATATTCAAGTTAATAAAAAAAAAAAAAAAAAAAAAAGGTTTGACATTTTACACAAACTGTAAGCTAGCAACTTATTCTGACATTGTTATATGGGGACATAAAACACCTGTGTCAGAAGCAAGACTTTGTTTCATGTAGGACAGCAACCAGCATAAACATTAACCCTAATTTTTCTATCCCCACAAATACAGGAGGACACCAGTCATTAGTTCAGGTAGAAAATTACATGTGTGATGGATTGTATTTTAGGAATGGCCCTATGATCCTAGAGAATACAGATCTTTTATAATTGGTAAACAAGACTTCCAAAAGAAGGAATTACCTCTATTGTTTCCAGGGTTGCTCTCTATACAAATGTACAGAAGAAATACATCCAGTGCTTTTTCTCATGAGTCATATAGACATAGATATTTTCCTACGGATAATTGCCAAGGATTTTATTAATTTAATCAATCCTTTAAACGCCACTTTTTATTCAGCTATTGCAGATATCAGCATATTCATACCATTATTAGCTCATGGGGAGATCAGAGGACAATAAACTGAAATTAGATCATTTTCTTCTACTGAGTCCCAAGGATTCAGGCTTGGAGGCGAGCAACTTTAACAGGTAAGCTGGCCCTATTTAATATTCTTTGTGTTGCAAATATGGAAATCGAGACACAAAACATTTACCGAGCTTGCTGTATCAAACAGCTACTCATTGCTGTGACAAAATACCCCATCCCCTGAGAAAAGAAACTTAAAGAAGGAATGATTAGAGTCACAATTTTAGAAGTGTCAGGTCATCCAGGAGGGGAGGAGATTACTGACCAGAGTGGTTCCCATTTTGGAGCAGAGAGGCAAAATTGGAGGAGGAACAAAGGGAAGAACTGTCTGCACCAGTGAGTTTTCTCCTTCTTTCCACAGAGCTCCTATTCTATAGGGGACGGGACCACTCACATTTGGTGGTGGTGTCATATCTTCTCCTTTGATAATGAATATGCTCTGGAAGTGCCCTCCTAGATACACCTAGGGGTGTACAGAATTAGTATCCCCGGGTCATTTTTCAATCTAATTCAAGATAGAAAATCAAGGTTAATCATCACAACTGACCAAAAGAATACAACTGGACTATTATTTCATAATAATGTATGTTATAGTCTGTAACTCTGCAATAAGAACCTGCTTTGTTTTGTTTTTCATTATACTATGAGAGTATTTCATCTGAACTTATCCAAATGCTCTTTTTATACAAGGACAGTTTTTCCAGGTAGTACCATAACGAGACAGACAGTTTTCCATGAACAATTGTTTTCAGCCAAGATGCTTTCCAGGAAGCATATATGGGGGTTGAAAATGAAGCCAACCAACTTTTCACTCATTTCAAGAGACAACACACACTTCAGAAATAATGTAGAAAATTGATTTTATTGTTAATATGCTTTGCTAGTTCACTACACTATTGATTCTTCTGTGCACCTTGTTATAGGCAATGAACAAAATAATGTGAATGTGAACACTTTTCATTTGCTGATGCAGAGAGGAGAAACAATTCCACTTTGTAATGTAATGTTATTAAAGAGTTTCCCACGATTTCAGTAGGAACTTGCTGCAGCTTTTCTTACCTGCTCCTGGAGTCTCTGTCGTTGACTCTGTACGACTCACCTTCAAACCCCAAGGGCATGTAGGGTTGGGTGGAGAGCTGTCCAGAGCACAGGTAACATCTGGCACCTAGAATGGTTGATGGACCACTTCGTCATCCTCATTTTGTGGCTACTTACAAACCTCCTTTTCTTGGGTCTCATTTTTGTCTGTTGCTGCAAAGACTGCGCTCATGGTCCAACCTGATATGTTCTTCCTCTCCTTGAGGTGCTGATTTTGTGCTCCCTTCAGTTGCTTCTTTGTTCTTTGCAAATCTTGAAAAATTTGCAGCCCAGTCAGAGACCCACACTCCTTCCGGTTTGCACCTGTGCCCTGAGGGAAGCCTCTGTTCTGGATTCCTACCCACTCAGCCCAAACCTCAGTTGCAGCTCAATCCTGAGGTGTTGTGACACATGCAGGTTCCCAGGTAAGACCCCAAACACAGCCCTAATACCTGGAATAACTGGGACCCCCAAGATCCAGAGACACAGGTACCCCTCCCATCCAGAGACACCCCTCCTTCCATTTGCACCTGTGACAAGAGAGGAGCCTCTGCTCTAGACCCCCACCCACTAAGGCCACACACAGATGCATCATGACCACCAAGAGTCTGGCACATACAAGATTACAAGATCACAAAACCATAGAATCACACGATCACAGGCTCACAGGAAGGACAGGCTCCAGTTAGTGACAGCAAGGCCAGTTAACACCGAAAGGTAAAAGTTTAAAATTGGCCCCCTAGACAAAAGTTGAAACCAAAAGAAAGAAAAATAGTCGGGCCCTGGAACTGCCTATTCCAGGAACTAGTTGACCACAGAAAGAGTAATTGCACCAGCTGGTTCAGTCACTTTGTTCCAGGAACTAGCTAAATTGCACCAGCTGGTTCAGATAATAACAGGATTAAACAATCATGAGAAACAGGAGGTTCTTCCTTGTGATTCAGTATGGTTTTTCCTTTAAATACCCCTTCTCCCAACCATTCAAGGTCGAACTCCTCTACCCCTGCCTGGGATACGAGTCTTGACCCCAGTGCACTGGTTTCTGTCATCCCTATCAATAAACCTGTGTGATTGCAGCAAGAACAGTTTCTTGTGAGTTCTTGGGGGATCGAGTCATCCCGAGACTTGAGTGAGGGTCTCCCCACTTCAGGAGTCTTTCAACACCAAAGATAACCAGGTGGCAACAGGCAAGCAACATAAGCAACAGAAACTAATACTACTTAGCAACATCAGAACCCAGTTCTCCCACTACAGCAAGCCCTGGATACCCCAACAAACCTGAAAAGCAAGATTCATATGTAAATTCTCATCTCATGATGATGATAGAAGATCTTAAGAAGGACATAAATGATTCTCTTAAAGAAATACAGGAGAACACAGGTAAACAAGTAGAAGACCTTAAAAAGGAAACACATAAATCCCTTAAAGAATACAGGAAAGCATAATCAAATAGGTGAAGAAATTGAAGAAAACGGTCCAGGATCTAAAAATGGAAATAGAAACAATAAAGAAAATCATAAAGGGAGTCAACACTGGAGATGGAAAAACTAGGAAAGAGATCAAGAGTCCCAAAGGGAAGCATCACCAAGAGAATACAAGAGATAGAAGAGAGAATCTCAGGCATGGAAGATAACATAGAAGACATTGACACAACAGTCAAAGAAAATAACAAAAGCAAAAAGTTCCTAACTCAAAAACATTCAAGAAATCCAGGACACAATGAAAAGACCAAACCTAAGAATAATAGATATAGAAGAAAGTGAAGATTCCCAACTCAAAGGGCCAGAAAACAATTTCAACAAAATTATAGAAGAAAACATTCCAAGCTTAAAGAGACAGATAACGATAAACATACAGAACACCAAACAAATTTGAGCAAAAAAGAATTTCCTCCCATCACATAATTAAAACACCAAATGCTCAGATCAAAGAAAGAATATTGAAAGCAGTAAGGGAAAAATGTCAAGTAAAATATGAAGGGAGACTTATCAGAAATGCACCAGCCTTCCCAACAGAGACTCTAAAAGCCAGAAGATTCTGGGCAGATGTCATACAGACCATAAGAGAACAAAAATGCCAGCCTAGGCTACTATACCCAACAAAACTCTCAATTAACATAGATGGAGAAACCAAGATATTCTATGACAAAACCAAATTTAAACAATATATTTCCACTAATCCAGCTCTACAGAGGATAATAGAAGAAAACATCCAACACAATGAAGGAAACTACACCCAAGAAAAAGAAATTAATCTTTTCACAATAAACCCCAAGTAAGAAAATGACACAAACATAATTTCACCTCTAACAACAAAAATAACAGGAAGCAACAATCATTGGACCATAATATCTCTCAACATCAATGGACTCAATTCCCCAATAAAAAGACATAAGCTAACAGACTGAATACTTAAACAAGACCCAGTATTTTGCTGCATACAGAAAACACATCTCAGTAACAGAGACAGACACTACTTCAAAGTAAAAGGGTGGAAAAAAATTCCAGGATATCTTCCCAAGAAACAAGCTGGAGTAGTGATTATAATATCCAGTGAAATAGATTTTTGACCAAAAGTTATCAAAAACAGACGGGGAAGGACATTTCATGCTTGTCAAAAATAAAAAATCCACCAAGACAAACTCTCAATTCTGAATATCTATACCCCAAATGCGAGGCCACCCACATTTGTAAAAGAAACATTACGGAAGCTCAAAGCACACATTGAACCTCACACAATAATAGTATGAGATTTCAATATCTCACTCTCACCAATGAACAGATCATGGAAACAGAAACTAAACAGAGAGACAGTGAAACTAATAGAACTTATGAACAAAATGGATTTTAACAGATATCTATACACATTTCACTCTAAAACAAAAGAATATACCTTCTTCTCAGAACCTCATGGAACCTTCTCAAAGATCAACCATATAATCAGACACAAAACAAACCTCAACAAATAAAAGAACATTGAATTAATCCCATGTATTCTATCAGACCACCATGGACTAAGACTGGTCTTCAATAACAATAAAAACAAGAGAAAACCCACATACACATGTTTTGTGAACAATGCTCTACTCAATGATAACTTGGTCAAGGAAGAAATAAAAAAAGAAATTAAAGAACTTTTATAATTTAAAGAAAATGAAGGTACAACATATCCAAACTAATGCAGCACAATGAAAGTGGTGCTAAAAGGAAAAACTCATAGTGCCTCCATAAAGAAATTGGAGAGATTTTACAATAGCAGCTTAACAGCACATCTGAAAACTCTAGAATAAAAAGAAGCAAATACACTCAAGAGGAGTAGATGGCAGGAAATGATCAACTCAGGACTGAAATCAACCAAGTAGAAACAAAAAGAACTATACAAAGAATTAACAAAACCAGCAGCTGGTTCTTTGAGAAAATCAACAGGATAGATAAACCCTTAGCCAAACTAAGTAGAGGGCACAGAAACACTATCCAAATTAACAAAGTCAGGAATGAAAAGGGAGACATAACAAATAAAACTAAGGACATTCAAAAAATAATCTGATTCTACTACAAATGTATATATTCAGTAAAACTGGAAAATCTAGATGAAATCTCTGATTTATTTAGAGAGATATCAGGATCAAATAAGCTATCTAAACAGTCCCATAGCACATAGGAAAATGGAAACAGTCATTAGAAGTCTTCCAACCAAAAAAAAAAAGCCCAGAGCCAGATGATTTTAGTACAGAATTCTATCAGACCTTCAAAGAAGACCTGATACCAATACTTCTCAAACTCTTACAGAAACAGAAGGAACACTACCCAATTCTTTCTATGACGCCACAGTTATGATAACCTAAACCACAAAAAGACCCAACAAAGAAAGAAAACTTCAGGCCAACTTTCCTTACAAATACCAATGCAAAGAATACTCAACAAAATTCTCAGAAACCAAATCCAAGAACACATCAAAACAACCATTCACCATGATCAAGTAGGCTTCATCCCAGGAATGCAAGGCTGGTTCAATATACTGAAATCCATCAGTGTAAGCCTACTCAAAGAAAAAAACCGTATAATCATCTCATTCGATACTGAAAAAGCCTTTGACAAAATACAAAACCCTTCATAATAAAAGTATTGGAGAGATCAGGAATTCAAGGCCCATACCTAAATATAGTAAAAGCAATATACAGAAAGCCAATATTCAACATCAAACTAAATAGAGAGAAACTTGTAGCAATCCTACTAAAATCAGGGACAAGATAGGGCTGCCCACTCTCTTCCTACCTATTCAATATAGTACTTGAAGTTCTAGCCAAGGTAACTAGGCAACAAAAGAAAATCAAAGGGATAGAAATTGAGAAGGAGGAAGTCAAGATATCACTATTTACAGATAATATGATAGTGAGATGCCAAATCAAGTCTTTTAAGTTTAGACTCCATTTTAGAGAACCTGACCTAAGTTTGAACACAGATAAATGAACAGGCTGGTACCTAGCATTAGTTTCCAAGTTGCCCCCCAACAAAACCTGAGCCTAGCACCAGCCTCTATGCTAATCCCCAATAAGACCAGTGTTTCTAGGTTATTCCCCCAACAAACCTGTACCCCCCAGGTTACAAGCCCACCTAACAACCACCAATGCAGAAGAGAACAGAAATTAGGTTTATGATATGATTCCCAGCAGCAGCAAATTATGTTAAAGACCATAGAAGCTTTCCAATTAGATGCTTGCACACCTACCCCCTGCTTGCTGATTACTATTGAGCCTTTCTCCAATAGACAATCAGGACTCCCCCACCACCAAAACTGTCCTGAGTGATGGTGGAGTGTTTGGGAGTGGGAAGCCCAAGCTAGTTCGAATAGAATAAAGATCCTGCTATGATTTGCATCAGATTGGCTTCTGTCTGTTTTGTGGGGTGGGGAGCACTAAAATTTCCCTAGCACAATATATAAGCAATCACAAAAATTCTACCAGAGAGCTCCTACAGCTGATAAACATCTTCAGCAATGTGGCTGGTTATAAAATTAACAAATCGGTAGCCTTCTTCTACTGAAAGGGTAAATGGGCTGAGAAAGAAATTAGGGAAACAACACCCCTTACAATAGTCACTAATAATATAAAATATCTTGGTGTCACTCTAACAAGCAAGTGAAAGATCTATATGACAAGAACTTCAAATCTCTGAAGAAAGTAATCGAAGACCTCAGAAGATGGAAAGATCTTTCATGGATTGGCAGGATTAATATAGTAAAAATGGCCATCTTACCAAAAGGAATTTACAGATTCAATGCAATCCCCCATCAAAATTCCAACTTAATTATTCAGAGACTCACTTGAAATAACAAAAAACCCAGGATAGTGAAAACTATTCTCAACAATAGAAGAACTTCTGGGTGAATCACCATCCCTGACCTCAAACTGCATTACAAAGCAAGAGTGCTAAAAACTGCATGGTATTGGTACAGAGACAGGCAAGTAGATTAATGAAATAGAATTGAAGACCCAGAAGTGAACCCACACACCTATGGTCACCTGATCTTTGACAAAGGAGCTAAAACCATCCAATGGAAAAAAGACAGCCTTTTCAACTAATGGTGCTGGTTCATATGGAGGTCAGCATGTAGAAGAATGCAAATTGATCCATTCTTATCTCCTTGTACAAAGCTCAAGTCCAAGTGGATCAAAGACCTCCACATAAAACCAGATACACTCAAACTAATAGAAGACAAAGTGGGGAAGAGTCTCAAACACATGGGCACTGGGCACATGTTTTCCTGAACAAAACGCCAATGCTTATGCTGTAAGATCAACAATCAACAAATCAGACCTCATAAAATTGTAAAGATTCTGTAAGGCAAAGGACACTGTCAATAGGACAAAATGATAACCAACAGATTAGGAAAAGGTCTTTACCAATCCTATATCCAATAGAGGGCTAACATGCAATATATACAAAGAACTTAAGAAGATAGACTCTACTCCAGATAACCAAATATCTCTATTAAAAATAGGGTATAGAGCTAAACAGAGAATTCTCAACTGAGGCATCTTGAATGGCTAAGAAGCACTTAAAGAAATGTTCAACATCCTTAGTGATCAGGGAAATGCAAATCAAAACAATCCTGAGATGCCACCTACACCAATCAGGATGGCTAAGATCAAAAACACAGGTGACAGCAGATGTTGGAAAGGGTGTGGAGACAAAGGAACACTCCTCCATTGCTGGCAATATGCAAGCTTTGCAAATCAATCTGGAGGTTCCTGAGAAAATTGGAAATAGTTCTACCTGAAGACCCAGCTATACCATACCCAAAAGATTCTCCAACATTTAACAAGGACACATGCTCCACTATGTTTACAGCAGCCTTATTTATAATAGCCAGAAATTGGAATCAATCAAGACGTCCTTTAACAAAAGAATGGATACAGAAAACATGGTACATTTACACAATGGAGTACCACTCAGCTATTAAAAAACAATTACTTCATGAAATTCTTAGCCAAATATCATCCTGAGTGAGGTAATCCAGACCCAAAAGAACACATGTGGTGTGTACTCACTTTTAAGTGGCTATTAACTCCAAAGCTCAGAATGCCCGTGATACAATCAATGCACAGACTATATGGAGCTTAGGAGGAAGGATGCTTCAGTCCTGCATTGAGAAGGTAACAGGATGATCATGGGAGGTGGAGAAAGGGGGACCTGGGAGGGAGAAAGAAGGGGGCAAAAATAAGGGGGGCATATCAGGCACTGGAGGGAACAGGGGAGAGGTACAGAGGGTCAGGAAATCAAATAAAAATATGTAGCTGTGGGGGATGAGGGACTGGGGATAGCCACTGGAAGGTCCCAGATGCCAGGGAATCAAGAGGTTCCCAGGACCCAATGGGGATGATTTTAGCCGAAATGCACATCAAAGGGGAAGTAGAACCTGTAGAGACCACCTGTAGAGATAGGTATGGAGCCTGGTCGAGAGATGGGGCCACCCACCCATCTCAAATATTTGAACCCAGAAATATTTTTCCTGCCCAAAAGAAAAGACAGGGACCAAAAATGGAGCAGAGCCTCAAGGAAGGGTCATCTGGTTACTGTCCCACCTGGGGATCCATCCTGTATTCAGACATGGAACCACAACACTGTTGCTGTTGCCAAGAGACACTTGCTGACAGGAACCTGGTCTGGCTGCTCCTTGGGAGGTCTCACCAGCAATTGACCAATGTTATGGATGGTTAGAGCCAACTATCAGTCTGAGCTTGGGGACTCTGGTCAGGGGAGTTGGTGGAAGGACTGGAGGGGAATTTCAAACCAATTGGAAGAACAATGTCGCTGGCAAGACTACCCAGTGCTTCAAGAGCTAGTCCACCAGAGTGTACAGGGAGGAACCCATGGCTCTAGATACATATGTAGCAGAGGATGGCCTTGTCTGACATTAATGGGAGGGTGGGGTCCTTGGTCCTGTGAAGGTTTGATGCCCTAGTGTAGGAGGATGCTGGAGCAGTGGGGCAGGAGAGGATGGGTAAGTGAGAGAGCACCCTCATAAAGGAAAGGGGAAGGGAGAGATGGCATATGTGGGATGGGGGCTTTGTGCAGGGGTAACTAGGAAGTGGGATATCATTTGATATGTAAATGAATGTAATAATTAATTAAAAATAAGTTAAATCACATGGATACATAGCAAATAATACATTTAAGAGAAATAAAAAAGATTTCAGTAATCTGGCATTCTTTATCAAGCTAACACAGTCCCATCTCCAATTCAATTTAAATATTTTAGTGATATATGTATATTATGTGCATGGTATTACAAATGACATAAGGTATTATATAAACTAGATAAGATCTAGACAGGAATCAAAGCATCTTCAAAATGAAAGAACAGATTCCAAGCAGCCCTCTGGACCATGTTATCCTGGCCCTTGGCCCATGCCAGTTCTTTGTCTTCTCTCTGCACATTGTTCTTCATTGAAGGTTTCTCCCTCCCTCTTTCCCCAAGCCTACAAACCTCAACCCTACCTATATCTCTTCTTCCCACCTATTGGCTGCCAGAACCTTTATTCACCAATCAGAATTATCTTGGGAAAGGGTCCCAGGGGCTACATGTGGACTCCTGATCTTGGGAGCCACCACTTAGCATTATATTAGACAGTAAAAGATAAAACTTCAACAGAGATTGAAACAGAAATAAAAAACATTCCTGCAAAAGAGTCTTTCCATTGCTGCTTTTCGGCAACACAGCCAAGAGCCTAGCTGGCTCACCAAGTCCTTGTCACTGGGAAAGGGGAGCAAGGGAGGGAAAAAAAAAACCCCATAAAATACAAACAAAAGAACACACTGGCAGACTATAGAATTCTACAATGTAGGAAATCCCAAAGAA
Source organism: Rattus rattus (assembly GCF_011064425.1). Lineage (NCBI taxonomy): Eukaryota > Metazoa > Chordata > Mammalia > Rodentia > Muridae > Rattus > Rattus rattus. The sequence goes on from NC_046157.1 coordinate 128,948,619, forward strand.
TATAAAATCCCTAATGCTAGTAAAGGAGTTTGGAAAAGCCACAAAGCAAAAGGTTATGATATGTGTTGCTTTTTGATTAACAACACATTGAATTAGAAATGAAAAAAAGTTTTAAAATAAAAGTTTAGATATAAATCTAAGAAAAAAGAGAATTTGTTGAAAACTAAAAAACCCCACTATTTTCAGAATTTAAAGATGACTTCAAGATGATGGCAAACCTCAGTGTTAACATTAAATTCTTCTCAGTTTGGTATATAGACTTAACATAATCCCTACCAAAGTTCTAGAGAATTTTTGTAGGCATCAACCAATTGGTTGCAAATTTTCTTGAGGGTGATAAAGAAACTAATAGAGGTGGCCAAGCTAGCTCAGTCACTCAACAGGGTCTCAAGGGAGGGAGGGAGAATGAAAGAAAAAAGACAATTAGACAACACTATAGCATGACTCCAGCAAGACAACACTATAGCATGACTCCAGCAAGACAACACTGTAGCATGACTCCAGCAAGACAACACTGTAGCATGACTCCAGCAAGACAACACTATAGCATGACTCCAGCAAGCACTGAAGCAAGTTCATTTTTCCCAAGCTGCTCTTATACCATTCTAAGTACATGCAAAGAATAGGGTCCATTCATGGTCAAGGAACAAACAAGGCATAAAAGTCCAGTGATCCCTGTATCCAGGGACTTATCAAGATGATCAAGACATAAGGAACACATGTCCTTATGTGTATTTTTCTTGAGCCTATTTCCTTGTCCCAGCCCATTGTCAAATATTCTTGCCAATTTCCTAGAAGTGACACGAAAAGCTCTCTATATCTCCCTCTTTTTTATTTCATAAACAAGACTATGTCTGTTTTCAGTTGTTCTGACAAGAATGCCTTACTTACACGTCATAGAAAATGCATTATCCAAAGCAATGCATTTACATCTTACCATGTACAGAATCTTACCAGTCATTGACTTCCAACCTGTTAAATTAATGTCTTTCTCTGGGGATCCATTTTAAGTTTCAAGACATGTATTTTGGTTGCCAACACGTTGATATTGTTAAAGGTAAGTTTTATCAAAATGGGCAGGAATAAAGTATTCCCCAGACAAGAAGGGCCAACATGATCAAATGACAAAAGCCATTTTTGAAGCTTGACCAAGATGAAAATACTGACCTTAAGCCATGAATAATTTTATTAGCAGTATCTGCTGGTAAACTAACACAGGCACATAAATTGGAAGAGAACAAAGCTAAGAAGATCATATATTTGGCCTTCTGCATGGCCAATAGAACCATATAATGGGTTCCACACCTGCGGCTTTAGAAATATACCTGGAATAAATATTTATAGACCTTGTGTCATTATTTCCTGAATAATATAGCATGATGATTTACATAGCATTTAATTGGATGTTGTATTATAAGTAGTCTAAAGGAGATTTACAATATATGGGAAAGTGTGGACATGTTATCTAAAACAAGTACTTTGAATACTTTATAACAGGCACTTGAACATTGTGTTTTGATATTTGTCAGGGTCTAGAACCAAATACCTCATGAATACTAGGAATACCCTTATTTCAAAATCAACTTTGCTCCCACACAAGCAGTGTAGTTTGGGCAGAGATGAACACAATCAGTGATCCAAAAGAAAGAATAATAAAACAGAGCATACGGCTGTGTTCAACTGACATTTTAAGATGCAAAGAAATTCAATAGAGAAGAAACCATCTTTCCAGTAATAAAACAATCAAATATCATATGCAAACAACAACCAAAAGACTTCGCAATGACACTGTTTCTTATTCATTCAAAAATATTAGGCAGCTTATGTACATCACCCTTGTACCTTCCTTTTTAATTCCTTTATTAATTGCTTTTCTTTGAATTTAGGGAGGGGTTACATACAGAACACAGTGTGCATGTGGATCAGAAGATAATTTGCTGGAGTCAGTTCTCGCCTTCCACTAAGTGGGGCCTTGGGCTTGAACTCAAGCCATCAGGCTTAGCAGGAGGCATCTTGACTTGCTGAGCCATTTCACAAAAGCCCTGTTTCTTCCTTTAAATGACTATGTGTCAATCTACTGAGACTAAGGAAGTACTTCAGTTTTAGAAATGTAAACCAGCTGTAGCAATGTTGCTATAACCATAATTTTAATTGTAATAACAAAATGAAAACCTCCCTGACCACAAACTTCACCGGTGGAACTGGGGGACAAAGCCCTTGTAAGGACCACTATGTCCTCATGTCCTCACGTCTAACTATACCCAAAGTTGATACTCAACAAAAAATCTAGATATCCTGAATGACTGAAGCACCGACAGATGAGTTTGCCATTCTTTTTTTTTTTTTTTTCCCCCTTTTCTTTTTGTCCGGAGCTGGGGACCGAACCCAGGGCCTTGCGCCACTGAGCTAAATCCCCAACCCCGAGTTTGCCATTCTTATTCTTCCACTGTCTCAATTTCTTTGTGCAAAGAATACAGCTCAGTATGAAGAAAGTGTTTCAGGGAGCCTTGCTGCCATTTTTTGTGACTGCAAAATGATGCCAGATCAGTATCTGTGGAAGAAAGTAGATGGCTTTTCCTGACCTACAAAATAAAAGAATAAGTAGTCAAATCATTCTCTTGTGAAATTATTGGTAGTAAAAGCATTTTTTTTTCCGGAGCTGGGGACCGAACCCTGGGCCTTGCGCTTCCTAAAAGCATTTAAAACTCACCAGGCCATCCGCTCACTTTCAGGAACAGTCCATGCCTCCATGTACCAGGCATCGTACTTAGGGTTGGTTAGATGGCTCCGCACCTTGGCTATAAAGCCCAATGGTTAGCGTTCAATTCTCAGGGCCCATGTGGTTAAGGAAAGGACTGGCTTGTCCTCTGACTTCCCTATGAAAACACCATTTCCCACACACACGGTCGCAGGGGGGCAGGAGGATAAACAATTTTTACAAACTTTTAAAAGTAGTAAAATTCCTGTATTCCAACAGCTTGAGTCTATTTAAGGAGACACAACATACACAGCAACTACAAATGCTTCCTAAGGGAAGGAAATGGTGTCTTAGAAGAGATATGTCTGCTAGGTTGACGAGACAAAAGGGAGGGGAGAAGCTGCCTTCAAGCAGTTTCTGCTCTCTGGCCTGCATTCTGGGAGTAGAGCTAGAGAAGGCTTGTGGGTGAGTTGAAACCATCAGCAGTTTGAGCTTCATCCTGTTTAGTGAAGTAATGTTAGCTGGGTAAGTGGAACTCTTAGGTGGTGTTAAGTGGAGACGGGTGACCAGATTTACTCTTTAAAAAGATCTCTAAAGTAACTATAAAAGGATACATCGAAAGAACAGGTAGGAGCCAGTTTCAGTCTTGCAGTGAGAGACTGTGGTTGCATGAAGAAGACCTATGGTTTCCATGAATAAAAGGACCTTGATTATGAATGAAGTCAATAGTTTAAAAATTAGTTGAAAATTAGGAGGGAGATCAGAAAAATAAAGTGTGTCCAGTCTCTTCAAAGACAAAGTCAGAAGCAGAGTATGCCAGTGCTTGTTTGAAGCTATCATTCAGCAGGAGAATTTTCTTGAGCTCAAGGCCAATCTAGACTATATTAACAGGACTCTCAAAAAGAAAAAAACCCAACAGACAAAAATACCCACCCCAAACCACAAAATTAGATGTTGAATGTGATGATTTTTTAATTAACGAGAAACTGAGTCTCTGATAAATTTATTAACATTGAATGTTTTTAAATCCATTTCTCTGACTTTGCAATTGTTTCACTAAACTCTTACTTGCCAGGTGATGGACACAAGAGGTGAAAGGCACCAAATATATTCAATTTAGCTCTCTGACTACTGCCTAATAGGAAAGCTTGAGAACCTGAATTTTCTAATCTCACCAAAGCCTGAGGGTTTTCTGTGGAGTACGTCATCTGTTCCACAGAAAACTCTTGGTGATTGGAAGAGAAATCGCAATCTTATGAATGTCTTAACAGCTGTGGCTTGATACACAGGCATTCTCCCCAGTTTTGGAGGCCTCTGTCATCACAAGAATCAGAATAGCGTTTCTGTCCAGACATCTGCTAAGTAAGCGAGAACTCTCAGACTTGACTAGGTTTATTAGGGATCTGGTGCCCTCAGCCATAAGGAAGAGCTTTAATTGCCTCGTGTGAGGTTCCAACCGTTTGGTCCTGTACCCTGAAACTCAAGTGAAATTGAATACAAGGACGTTCTTCCTATAGAAGGTTTTTCATGAAGTGTAAACAACTTTAAGGCAAAACTGAGAAATATGACACCTTTTATTCTCATTCCTCCCTCTCTCTCTCTCCCTCTCCCTTCATTCCTCCCTCTCCTCAGTCTTCATTTACCTGTCAACAAGGTATCATTAATCTATGCTGAAGAGACACAAAACTAGAGAGTAGCTTCTGTGTGGTTTATTCTCTATATGATCATCATGAAAGAGAACTGAGTGGATGTGTTCTTTTGACAAGAACGAGCTGATTTTCACATTCTTGTGCTCATTAACAAAAATTTGTTAGTTTCACATTGTTCAGGTGTTACTTGGACCCCTGGTCCTCTGACAACTGAAAACATCTGATCTTGGATTCTTCTCACTTCCTGTAGGGTGCGCCTAGTAATCAAGACAAAGCGAGCACAAGTGAGGAGAGAGCAGCAACTACGTTTCCCAGCGTACTCTGCTGGGAGCATAATGAGCTTGGCGTCATCCGGATCACGTGGTCTCGTGTTTCAGGGCGCGCTGAGGGATTCCGGCCAGGGTCCCTCCCCAAGCGGAGGGCCCTGGTGGGCCGGGAAAACTACACTTCCCGGCATGCCTCACCTCGGGTGCGCCTGCGTACCGGAGCAACCCCGCTGGCGAGCCGGTTAGTTTAAAGAGCTGTTTTAGTTCCATGGAAACAAACTTGCTGGCCGCAGGACGGAGCTACGGGCTGGTGGATGGATTAGGGGTGAGGCTGATGGGCCCAGACTGGAAGCTGAAGTGGGTGGCCTAGGGGAGAGTCCACGCCTCAAAATAAGGCTCCTTTTTCTCCCAGCCCAAGTCCAGTCCCCGCCCTTCACACCTCTAGAGCCTAGGTTTACCTTGCTTCAGCATTCTGCCTGGCTGTGAAAACGGCCTCAAGTTAAGTTGGCTTTGGTTAGACCACAGCTGCAGAAGGGTGGGCAGTCGCTGAGACCTCTACTTTAGCTGTCATTCCCCATTTAGGTATACAGTTAGTGGAAGGTTACTGAGGAAAGCTTTTCAACATTAAGGCTTGGTTTTCTGCCGCTGATTATCCTCCTTGGCTCACTTCCTAGACGCGAGGCATTTTCATTTGTACATTGTTTTCTTGCTTGTGCTGGGATAGATGACAAATATTGTCATATTTGTTTGCCCCCGACAACAGCCAAGGTATTACGCTAAGTTCAACAACAACAAAAAAGTTTTGTAACCCTACTTGAAGACGTAGCAATCAAAATGGAATACAGACAGATTCTTGTTTTGATTTTTTTTTTTGTTTTTTGTTTTTTTGTTTTTTTGTTTTTTGTCAACTTACCCGGTGATAGGGAATTATAGGCAGGGATAAATAGAGGGCCATTTCAAACCAGCTGCCTCCAGGCACCATTAGGGACATAACACACACCTGTTTCCTTCCTCTGATAGAAATTGCATGCTTTGTGACAGTAAGATCCATTCTGATGCCGACAGCAGATATCTGGAAACCCTTTAGAGACATGAATACAAGTGTGTCAGTCTATGCTACAACTTCCATGGCATGGTTAATGCCAATAATTCCTTTTGCAAATGACTTGGTCCATGGTTTCACAAAGACAGCAGTAACTTCATCTGCATGGGCCAGGTTGAGACAGTGCCTAGGACTAAATTCTGTTTTGCAACCTGAAGAGAAAAAAACTGAAGCCAGAAGGCAGAAAGAAACATGAAGGCCTAAGATGGGAGAAACCTGGGGTATAGCAGTCAGGTGTTTGCCAAGCCCATTTTGTGGTGCATGTGTGTGTGTGTGTGTGTGTGTGTGTGTGTGTGTGTGTGTGTGTGTGTGTGTGTACCTATAATTCGAACATTGGGAGGCGGAAACCTGACAGAAGTTCAAAGCCATCCTCACGGCGAGTTTGAGGGAAGCTTAGGCTACATAAGACTCTACCTCAAGCCTAACATAAGTAAATAAGCCGTGGTGAGATGTATTCATGTATTCCTTCATTAGCAGACCCTTCCCGATAAGCTTGTGCGTTTCTGAGGTTTCAGAAAGGCAGCTTTTTTCCTTTGCCACCTTCCTTCTCCCTTTTTCTGATACTGATCCCAGCCAAAAAATCTGCCCTCAACACTGGTTATTCTCATAGTCTCTGAAGAGGCCCTACTCCTGTGACCTAGTTCCTCGTGCACTCCTAGTGATTAGCTCGCCTTCTGCCTTTATTTACTTTTTGACTCAGAAGCATAGATTTCTCTGTCTCCCTCTTTCTCCCCTGCCCTCCCCACCCTATTTTTCCCTTCCCCTTCCTTTCCCTTTTCTTCCTTCCCCTTTGTGTGTGTGTGTGTGTGTGTATTCTCGTGTATTTGCTTGTCTTTCCCAACCACTCCTTACCTTATTTAGAGATAGGACCTCTCCCTGAGCCTGGAGCTTACCAATTTGGCCTGCATAAGCCAGGGCATAGTGAAACCACCAAACTGAGGGAACGAACGGCCAGATAAAGTTGGCTGCTTCCCTTCTGTCATTGCTCATATCTAACCCACCAGCAAAACAGAAACATGTCTGGATCTGATCGTGTGGTACTATTCCAGCTATTACCTGCTTCCAGGCAGCTGCACAGGCTTTTGTGTACATTATCAAACTGATCTTTCTACTTTTACCCCGTACTTGTATCATCTGGGATAGGGTGGCCAGCCCGATCAAGTTAAAGTTAGACGTCACAGCAATCTCTGATGCTGTGAGCGGTCACTTGGGAAAACCAGAACTGTTAACAGTGGTGTTCAGGTGCTGTTCACAGCCTGCAGAATTTGCTCCCGTTTTTATTCCATGCTTGCTTTTTTCCCCAAGAACAAACTGACTTTTACTTATGCCTTTGTTCAGCTGACATGTCTCCCTGTGTCTCCCTCGTGCTCATAGCAGATCTCATGTCTGCTCCCTGTGTCTCCCTCGTGCTCATAGCAGATCTCATGTCTGCTCCCTGTGTCTCCCTCGTGCTTATAGCAGATCTCATTGGCAGTGAACCTTCAGGAAACACTTGGTAGATATGTGAGGCATTATGTGTTTTTTTTTTTTTTTCTGTTAATTTAGTGCTTGCCTGCTTTTTTTTTTTTTTTTTTTTTTTTTTATTATTAACTTGAGTATTTCTTATATACATTTGAGTGTTATTCCTTTCCGGTTTCGGGCAAACATCCCCTCCCCTCCCTTCCTTATGGGTGTTCCTCCCAACCCTCCCCCATTGCTGCCCTCTCCCCAACAGTCTAGTTCACTAGGGGTTCAGTCTTAGCAGGACCCAGGGCTTCCCCTTCCACTGGTGCTCTTACTAGGATATTCATTGCAACCTACGAGGTCAGAGTCCAGGGTCAGTCCATGTATAGTCTTTGGATAGTGGCTTAGTCCCTGGAAGCTCTGGTTGGTTGGCATTGCTGTACATATGGGGTCTCGAGTTCCTTCAAGCTCTTCCAGTTCTTTCTCTGATTCCTTCAACAGGGGTCCTGTTCTCAGTTCAGTGGTTTCCTGCTGGCATACGCCTCTGTATTTGCTGTATTCTGGCTGTGTCTCTCAGGAGCGATCTGCATTCACATTTTGATCATCCGTCTTGAGTTTCATTTGTTCTAGGCATCTAGGGTAATTCAAGCATTTGGGCTAATAGCCACTTATCAATGAGTACATACCATGTATGTCTTTCTGTGATTGGGTTAGCTCACTCAGGATGATAGTTTCCAGTTCCAACCATTTGCCTCTGAATTTCATAAAGTCATTGTTTTTGATAGCTGAGTAATATTCCATTGTGTAGATGTACCACATTTTCTGTATCCATTCCTCTGTTGAAGGGCATCTGGGTTCTTTCCAGCTTCTGGCTATTATAAATAAGGCTCACGATGAACATAGTGGAGCACGTGTCTTTTTTATATGTTGGGGCATCTTTTGGGTATATGCCCAGGAGAGGTATAGCTGGATCCTCAGGCAGTTCAATGTCCAATTTTCTGAGGAACCTCCAGACTGATTTCCAGAATGGTTGTAGCAGTCTGCAACCCCACCAACAATGGAGGAGTGTTCCCCTTTCTCCACATCCTCGCCAGCATTTGCTGTCACCTGAGTTTTTGATCTTAGCCATTCTCACTGGTGTGAGGTGAAATCTCAGGGTTGTTTTGATTTGCATTTCCCTTATGACTAACGATGTTGAACATTTCTTTAGGTGTTTCTCAGCCATTCGGCATTCCTCAGCTGTGAATTCTCTGTTTAGCTCTGAACCCCATTTTTTAATAGGGTTATTTGCCTCCCTGCTGTCTAACTTCTTCAGTTCTTTGTATATTTTGGATATAAGCCCTCTATCTGTTGTAGGATTGGTAAAGATCTTTTCCCAATCTGTTGGTTGCCGTTTTGTCCTAACCACAGTGTCCTTTGCCTTACAGAAGCTTTGCAGTTTTATGAGATCCCATTTGTCGATTCTTGATCTTAGACCATAAGCCATGGGTGTTTTGTTCAGGAAATTTTTTCCAGTGCCCATGTGTTCCAAATGCTTCCCTAGTTTTTCTTCTATTAGTTTGAGTGTATCTGGTTTGATGTGGAGGTCCTTTATCCACTTGGACTTAAGCTTTGTACAGGGTGATAAGCATGGATCGATCTGCATTCTTCTACATGTTGACCTCAGTTGAACCAGCACCATTTGCTGAAAATGCTATCTTTTTTTCCATTGGATGGTTTTGGCTCCTTTGTCAAAAATCAAGTGCCCATAGGTGTGTGGGTTCATTTCTGGGTCTTCAATTCTGTTCCATTGGTCTATCTGTCTGTCTCTGTACCAATACCATGCAGTTTTTATCACTATTGCTCTGTAATACTGTTTGAGATCTGGGATAGTGATTCCCCCTGAAGCCCTTTTATTGTTGAGGATAGTTTAGCTATCCTTGGTTTTTTGTTATTCCAGATGAATTTGCAAATTGTTCTGTCTAACACTTTGAAGAATTGGATTGGTATTTTGATGGGGATTGCATGGAATCTGTAGATCGCTTTTGTAAAAATGGCCATTTTTACTATATTAATCCTGCCAATCCATGAGCATGGGAGATCTTTCCATCTTCTGAGATCTTCTTCAATTTCTTTCTTCAGAGTCTTGAAGTTCTTATTGTACAGATCTTTCCCTTGCTTGGTTAAAGTCACACCGAGGTACTTTATATTATTTGGATCTATTATGAAGGTGTCATTTCCCTAATTTCTTTCTGCCTGTTTCTCTTTTTGTAGAGGAAGGCTACTGATTTATTTGAGTTAATTTTATACCCAGCCACTTTGCTGAAGTTGTTTATCAGCTTTAGTAGTTCTCTGGTGGAACTTTTGGGATCACTTAAATATACTATCATATCATCTGCAAATAGTGATATTTTGACTTCTTCTTTTCCGATCTGTAACCCCTTGACCTCCTTTTGTTGTCTGATTGCTCTGGCTAGAACTTCAAGAACTATATTGAATAAGTAGGGGGAGAGTGGGCAGCCTTGTCTAGTCCCTGATTTTAGTGGGATTGCTTCAAGTTTCTCTCCATTTAGTTTAATGTTAGCAACTGGTTTGCTGTATATGGCTTTTACTATGTTTAGGTATGGGCCTTGAATTCCTATTCTTTCCAGGACTTTTATCATGAAGGGGTGTTGAATTTTGTCAAATGCTTTCTCAGCATCTAATGAAATGATCATGTGGTTTTGCTCTTTCAGTTTGTTTATATAATGGATCACGTTGATGGTTTTCCGTATATTAAACCATCCCTGCATGCCTGGGATGAAGCCAACTTGATCATGGTGAATGATTGTTTTGATGTGCTCTTGGATTCGGTTTGCCAGAATTTTATTGAGTATTTTTGCATCGATATTCATAAGGGAAATTGGTCTGAAGTTCTCTTTCTTTGTTGGGTCTTTGTGTGGTTTAGGTATAAGAGTAATTGTGGCTTCATAGAAGGAATTCGGGTAGTGCTCCATCTGTTTCAATTTTGTGGAATAGTTTGGATAATATTGGTGCGAGGTCTTCTATGAAGGTCTGATAGAATTCTGCACTAAACCCGTCTGGACCTGGGCTCTTTTTGGTTGGGAGACCTTTAATGACTTCTTCTCTTTCCTTAGGAGTTATGGGGTTGTTTAACTGGTCTATCTGTTCCTGATTTAACTTCGGTACCTGGTATCTGTCTAGGAAATTGTCCATTTCCTGCAGATTTTCAAGTTTTGTTGAATATAGACTTTTATAGTAAGATCTGATGATTTTTTGAATTTCCTCTGAATCTGTAGTTATGTCTCCCTTTTCATTTCTGATTTTGTTAATTTGGACACACTCTCTGTGTCCTCTCGTTAGTCTGGCTAAGGGTTTATCTATCTTGTTGATTTTCTCAAAGAACCAACTTTTGGTTCTGTTGATTCTTTCTATGGTCCTTTTTGTTTCTACTTGGTTGATTTGGCTCTGAGTTTGATTATTTCCTGCCTTTCTCCTCCTGGGTGTATTTGCTTCTTTTGTTCTAGAGCTTTTAGGTGTGCTGTCAAGCTGCTGACATATGCTCTTTCCTGTTTCTTTCTGCAGGCACTCAGCGCTATGAGTTTTCCTCTTAGCACAGCTTTCATTGTGTCCCATAAGTTTGGGTATGTTGTATCTTCATTTTCATTAAATTCTAAAAAGTTTTTAATTTCTTTCTTTATTTCTTCCTTGACCAGGTTATCATTGAGTAGAGCATTGTTCAATTTCCACGTATATGTGGGCATTCTTCCCTTATTGTTATTGAAGACCAGTTTTAGGCCGTGGTGGTCTGATAGCACGCATGGGATTATTTCTATCTTTGTGTACCTGTTGAGGCCCGTTTTTTGACCAATTATATGGTCAATTTTGGAGAAAGTACCATGAGGAGCTGAGCAGAAGGTATATCCTTTTGCTTTAGGATAGAATGTTCTATAAATATCTGTTAAGTCCATTTGGCTCATGACTTCTCGTAGTCTTTCTACATCTCTGTTTAATTTCTGTTTCCATGATCTGTCCATTGATGAGAGTGGGGTGTTGAAATCTCCTACTATTATTGTGTGAGGTGTAATGTGTGTTTTGAGCTTTAGTAAGGTTTCTTTTACGTATGTAGGTGCCCTTGTATTTGGGGCATAGATATTTAGGATTGAGAGTTCATCTTGGTGGATTTTTCCTTTGATGAATATGAAGTGTCCTTCCTTATCTTTTTTGATGACTTTTAGTTGAAAATTGATTTTATCTGATATTAGAATGGCTACTCCAGCTTGCTTCTTCCGACCATTTGCTTGGAAAGTTGTTTTCCAGCCTTTCACTCTGAGGTAGTGTCTGTCTTTGTCTCTGAGGTGTGTTTCCTGTAGACAGCAGAATGCAGGGTCCTCGTTGCGTATCCAGTTTGTTAATCTATGTCTTTTTATTGGGGAGTTGAGGCCATTGATGTTGAGAGATATTAAGGAATAGTGATTATTGCTTCCTGTTGTATTCATATTTGGATGTGAGGTTATGTTTGTGTGCTTTTCTTCTCTTTGTTTTGTTGCCAAGGCGATTAGTTTCTTGCTTCTTCTAGGGTATAGCTTGCCTCCTTATGTTGGGCTTTACCATTTATTATCCTTTGTAGTGCTGGATTTGTAGAAAGATATTGTGTAAATTTGGTTTTGTCATGGAATATCTTGGTTTCTCCATCTATGTTGATTGAGAGTTTTGCAGGATACAGTAACCTGGTCTGGCATTTGTGTTCTCTTAGGGTCTGTATGACATCAGTCCAGGATCTTCTGGCCTTCATAGTTTCTGGCGAAAAGTCTGGTGTGATTCTGATAGGTCTGCCTTTATATGTTACTTGACCTTTTTCCTTACTGCTTTTAATATTCTTTCTTTATTTTGTGCGTTTGGTGTTTTGACTATTATGTGACGGGAGGTGTTTCTTTTCTGGTCCAATCTATTTGGAGTTCTGTAGGCTTCTTGTATGCCTATGGGTATCTCTTTTTTTAGGTTAGGGAAGTTTTCTTCTATGATTTTGTTGAAGATATTTACTGGTCCTTTGAGCTGGGAGTCTTCACTCTCTTCTATACCTATTATCCTTAGGTTTGATCTTCTCATTGAGTCCTGGATTTCCTGTATGTTTTGGACCAGTAGCTTTTTCCGCTTTACATTATCTTTGACAGTTGAGTCAATGATTTCTATGGAATCTTCTGCTCCTGAGATTCTCTCTTCCATCTCTTGTATTCTGTTGGTGATGCTTGTATCTACAGCTCCTTGTCACTTCTTTTGGTTTTCTATATCCAGGGTTGTTTCCATGTGTTCTTTCTTGATTGCTTCTATTTCCATTTTTAATTCCTTCAACTGTTTGATTGTGTTTTCCTGGAATTCTTTCACGGATTTTTGTGACTCCTCTCTGTAGGCTTCTACTTGTTTGTTTATGTTTTCCTGTGTTTCTCTAAGGGAGTTCTTCATGTCTTTCTTGAAGTCCTCCAACATCATGATCAAATATGATTTTGAAACTAGATCTTGCTTTTCTGGTGTGTTTGGATATTCCGTGTTTGCTTTGGTGGGAGAATTGGGCTCCGATGATGCCATGTCGTCTTGGTTTCTGTTGCTTGGGTTCCTGCGCTTGCCTCTCGCCATCAGATTATCTCTAGTGTTACTTTGTTCTGCTATTTCTGACAGTGGCTAGACTGTCTTATGAGCCTGTGTTCCAGGAGTGCTGTAGACCTGTTTTCCTGTTTTCTTTCAGCCAGTTATGGGGACAGAGTGTTCTGCTTTCGGGCGCGTAGTTTTTCTTCTCTACAGGTCTTCAGCTGTTCCTGTGAGCCTGTGTCTTGAGTTCACCAGGCAAGTCGTTTTTGTAGCAGAAAAAAGTTCGTCTTTCCTGTGGTCCCCAGGCTCAAGTTTGCTCATGGGTGTTGCCTATGAGCTCTCCACGGCCTCAGCAGCCAGGAAGATCTGCGCCGCCCTTCCGGGAGGTTCCGGCCCCCAGGGTTCCAGATAGCTTTTGTTTTCCTCTGGGGTCAGTACTGTGTGCAGCATGCAGTCTCTTCTGGTTTCCCAGGCGTGTCCGCCTCTCTGAAGGTTTAGCTCTCCCTCCCACGGGATTTGGGTGCAGAGAACTGTTTATCCGGTCGGTCCCTTCAGGTGTGGTGTCTCAGACGCAGTGGATCTGCTGTTCCTGGGCCCTCCTCTACGGGTACCCAGAGGCCGTATACAGTTTCCTCCTGGGCCAGGGATGTGGGCAGGGGTGGGCGGCGTTGGTGGTCTCCTCCGCTCTGCTGCCTCAGGAGTGCTCGCCCGACCAGGCGGCGAGAACTCCCCTCCAGGGGGCCTGGGAGCAGAGAGCTGCTGAAGGCAGGGATCCTCCGCTGGTCCGGGACTCTGGCCAAACACCGGAAGTGTGCATTATGTGTTTTTAACAAAACCACTTTCTGTTGGTTATGATAACACCAGATGATATTTCATTTAAACTGGTAGGAAATGGGTAGCACTATTATTCAGTGTGGGAATGGAGTCTCTGTCCACAGAAGTAAGAGTTTCCCTTTCAAAGGCATTTAGCTTCTGCTAATACATTTCTTATGATATGGGCTGTGTGTGTGTGTGTTTTCTGGGAGTTGCCTGCCTAGAATGTCTTTCAAAATATTTCCCCTAAACAGAACTATACTTATTTGATAATTGTGAAGTAATTTTTACTTCCATTCACTTTATTGTCACGATTTTTAAACGTGTTGTCCTAGTTAGGATTACTACCATTGTATCAAAACACCATGACCAGAAGCAATGTGAGGAAGAAAAAGTTCATTTCTGTTCACACTTTTATGCAACAGTCATATTGAAAGCCATGAGAGCAGGAACTTAAGCATCGTAGGACCTGGAGGCAGGAGCCGATGCAGAGGCCGTGAAGGGTGCTATTTACTGGCTTGTACCTCATGGCTTGCTCATCCTGGTTATAGAGCCCAGGACGACTAAGCAAGACAGTACCACCATGGGCTGGGCCCTTCCACATAAATCATGAATTAAGAAAATGTTGTACAGACTTGCCAAAGGCCTGATTTTACAGAGTCATTTTCTCAATTGAGGTTCCCTTCTCTCAGATGACTATAGTGTCAAGTAGACAAAAACAATGAATACAAACACAAAAATGTAACACACACACACACACACACACACACATTTAAATGACTACCACAGGTGTAGGCATCTCAAGAAGTAGAATATTGACTGGGTATCGAACGGATGGCTCAGCAGTTAAGAGCACTGGCTGCTCCTCTGGAGAGCCTGCATCCGGTTCCCAGCATTGACAGTGATAGGTCCAGGTCTAACTTCATGCTTGCACTGTTTGTTGAAGATGCTTGCTTTTCACCAGCATATGCTTTTAGCATCTTTGTAGAATATTAAGTGCCAGAAACACTGTGTACTCTTGTTTGGTTCTTCTGTGTCAGTTTTTATACCAGTACCATATTGTTTTCATTACTACAGCTGTGTAATATATCTTAACATCTGGAACTGTAATCCCTCAAGCAATGTTCTTTTTTGCTTGAGGTTGTTTTTGTTCTCTAGGATCATTTGTGGTTCCATATGAGTTTTAGGATAGTTTTTTTTTTTTTTTCTAATTCTGTGAAGAATGAGATGGGAATTTTGGTTGGGATTTCATTGAATCTGTAAATAGCTTTCTGGAAAATGGTCGTTTTCACAATGTGAATGCTACTGACCCATGAACATGGGTCTTACCTTTGTGTGTGTGTGTGTGTCTGTGTGTGTGTGTGTGTGTGTGTTCATCCCTTTCTTCACAGGTTTGAAGTTTTCATTATATAGCTCCTTCACTTCTGTTTTAGTTAGAGTTTTACTTCTGTGGACAGTGCTTATAAAGGAAAACATTTCATTGGGACTGGCTTACAGTTTCATGATTCCCATTATCACGGTAGGAAGCATGGCGGCATCCAGGCAGACATGGAGCTGAGAGTTCTACATCTTGGTCTGCAGGCAGCAGCAGGAGACTGTGTGCCACACTTGGAATAGCTTGAACCGAGGAGACCTCAGAGCCTCCCCCACAGTGACACACTTCCTCCCACAAGACCACACCTACTTCAACAAGGCCACACCTCTCTGTAGTGCCACTTCCTATGTCCAAGCATTCAAACACATGAGTCTATGGGGTCATACCTATTCAAGCCACTACCACTTCCTTGGTTAGGTTTATTCCTACATTCATTATTTTCTTTAAGTTCATTGTGAATGAGAATGTATCCATGATTTTCTCTGTATGTTGGTGTTATATAAAAAAGTGATTTGTGGAAGTTGATTCTGTATTCTGCCATGTTGCTGAATTTCTTTATGGTTTCTACAGGTTTAGAATTTTTGAGATCCCTAATGTATAGTACCATGTCTACAGACAGGGATAGTTTGAGCACCTTGTCCCTGTTTATTTCGCTTTCGTTGCCTGTCTTGTCTTGTTGCTCCAGCTAGTCCTTTGATCACAGTGTAGGGATGGTGGACATCCCTGTTTCATTCCTGACTTCAGGGTGATTTCTTCAAGATTTTCTTCATTTAGGATCATATTGGCTATATGTTTCTTGTATGTAGCTTGTGTGTGTGTGTGCACGTGTTGAGATATGTTCTCTCCAGCCCTATATTCTTTAGAACTTTTTTCATGATAGCATTTTGGATTTTGTCAAAGTTTTTTTCTTCATCTGTCAAGATCACATGATTTTTGTCTTTAAGACCATGTATGTGGTTTATTGCATTTATTGACTTGTATATGTTGAAACAACCCACCCCTGAATTTCAGGGATAAGGCCAACTTGGTCATGATGTGCAATCTCTTTGATGTATTATGTCTATATTCTGTTTAAAGTATTTTATTGTGTAATTTAGAGTCAATGTTCATCAAGGATATTGACCTTTAGTTTCCTTCTTTATCCTCCTCTTATTCTTTGTCCTCCATTATTCTGTCTTTACCTTTATCTGTTTAGTTACTAGAACAATACTGGCCTTGTGGGAGTGCTTCCTTCCTTTCTTTCCTTTCTGTTTTTGAGGAGTTTAAGAAGGACCAGCCACATATATGCCCTAAGAGTGTCTGCTGGAATTCTGGGAATTCTTCTGGCTTTCGACTTTTTTTTAAACTGTAAGTCTTTATTATTTAAATTTCATTTGTTATAGGTCTGTTTGGGTTCTTGATTTCTTCTTCGATTAATTTTGGTGGTTTCACTGAATCTAGAAACATCCTTTTCCCCAAGCTTAATGGAGTACAGATTTTTCTTATATAATATTGTGAATTTCTTGGTGTCATTTGAAATGTTTCCCTATTCGTTTCTGATTCGTTCATTTGGATCCTGTCTTTCTTTTGGTTAGTTGGGCCAAGGGTCTGACGATCTCGTTTACCCTTACAAAAGCACCTGCTCTTAGATCAGTCCAGTCTTTGTATTTTGGTTTTTGTTGCTTCTATTTCTTTGATTTTCACTATGATTTTTATTTCTTGCCATTGGCTAGATGTGTTTGGATTTGATTAGATCTTGTTTTTCCAACTTTTTGAATTGTATCATTAGTCATTTACTTGTGTACTTTCTTTTTTTTTTTTTTAGATGTAGGCACTTAAGGGTATATTTCTCTCTTAGGACCTTTTTCCTGGTATCCCAGGGATTTCATTGTCCTGTGTTTTTATTTTCATTTAGTTCCAGGAAGGGTCTCTTTCTTGATTTCTTTGACCATTTCATCGTTCTTTAATGAGTTATTTCATTCCTATGAGTTTGTATATTTACTAGAAATTTATTTTTTGCTTGTTAATTTTAAGTTTTATTGCATTACAGTCAAATAAGATACAAAGAGTGATTTCTTTTCTTTCTTTTTTTTATTTTATTTATTTATTTATTTTTGTAAATTGAAAGGAGCAGAGTCCCCACAGGGCATGCCAAGACCAGTTCTCAGCACAAAGGAGATTTATTTGCTTCAGAGTTGGGAAGGGCAAAGGATAAGAGACAAACAAGAGAGACAGAGAAAGGAGAGGGAAGGGAACCAGAGAGAAGGGATGAGGGAATGTGAGCTTCGAAGGGACCAAGGGCTGAGTTGGTTTGTTTTGTTGGACATGTTAATTAGGTAAGTCACATAGGGGCTTTTGATTGCTGGAGTTCCTCAATCTTGGTAGTCAGCCTCAGGAGGAGGAAGTAGCCAAATAGAGGAATAGACCTTGGTGACTGGCTTTAGGAGTGTAATGTGATGTCATGTAATGTAATGGTTTTTAGCATGGGGAAGAAGGACAGGCAAAAGACAAAACCTGCAGGTGTGGTGCTGGCCATGCTGGCCGTGCTGGCCATGCTGGCCGTGCTCCCTGTGCTTGCTGTGTTCACTGTGCTCCCGGCTGCTGGAGCTCTTCATAAAGATTTATTGATGCATCCCAAGATGTTGTCTATTTTAGAAAAGGTCCTATGTGTTACTGAGTAGAATGTGTATTCTTTGGGGTTTGACTAGAATATACTGTTAGATATTAAGTCCATTCAATATATGATCAATTAATTCTGATGTTTTTCTGTTTATTTTTTTTTGTCAGATGAATTGTCTATTGGAGAAATTGGGGCACTGAAACTACCTACTATTAATCATATTAATCTGTGTCTTTAAATCCAGAAGTAGATTTTTTTTTTCTTTTTAACAAGTTTAGGAATTTGGTGCATGTATGGTCAGGATAGTAATATCTTCTTGGTTGATTCTTCCCTGAATTAGACTGAAGTGTCCCTTTTTAATCTCTTCTGATTAGTTTCAGTTTGAAGTCTGTTTTGTCAGATGTTAGGACAGCAACGCTTGCTTAAGTTCTTTCCCCTTAATTTCATCGAGCTGTTTGTATTTTACTTAAATTCCTTGAATTACCTGATAAAGTTGAAATTATGATTGTTCTTCTAAGTTCTGTGTCCTGGAGTTCATCTAGGTGGTTCTCTTTGGGTTGGTGGGATTTTTCGAGAAGATGCAGGCTTGATCCTTCACTTGGTCCGTGAGTGTTTGTATTCTTGTGAGGTAATGTGGGCATATGTATTACTGAGTTTGTTGTGGACGGGGCAGGTTGGGGAAGCAGTGTAGGTGTGGGGAAATATTGGGTCTAGAGGTTGGAAATGACTTGGAGTGGAAGGAAGTCTGATAGATAGAGGGGATTGGATGGTATACATACGCAGAAGGGTTGGATATGTGTGAGAAGTCCTATTGTTTGGGAACCCTGGGCCAAGCAGAGGGTTGCTTTGCAATGAAGGCTGGACTATGCTGGTGCTCGGGTTGTGGAACACAGGCTAAATGTGGTGAAAAGGAGGTGGGACCCAGGGTATACCCTGGAGAAGTATGTGGGAGTCCAAAGGAGGTGGGACCCAGGGTATACCCTGGAGAAGTATGTGGGAGAGCCAAAGGAGGTGGGACCCAGGGTATACCCTGGAGAAGTATGTGGGAGAGCCAAAGGAGGTGGGACCCAGGGTATACCCTTGAGAAGTATATGGGAGAGCCAAAGGAGGTGGGACCCAGGGTATACCCTGGAGAAGTATGTGGGAGATCTAGACACTGAGTCTAGATCCATGAGTCTATCATGATATATATAAATAAATGTGACTAAATAGTATAGTTTTAATTTTTCCTAGTTTTCAGGTTTGTAACGTAGATTCCTGAGTATATTCTCTCTATATAATATATCTTTTCTACCCCCTTCACTCAATATTGTTCTTGATTTGGATATGATCGTAGTAGATTTTTACTGTTGTATGGTATCCTTTTGTACACTCCTGAATGGATACTTGAGTAGTTATAGTTTAGAACTATTATAAACAGTTTCTATCAACATGCTTTTACAAATAGCCTGGTATACATATGAAGAGTGAATGAGATCTTTGTTTTAAATAAAAGGTTGTGCCCGTTTTTATTACTGCTACTGTCAAGCATCAAATTTAAGATTAAATCAGTGTTCATTCTATGCTCCTTTGCACAATGAGGCATAGATATGCCAAAGGTACTTTCTTTTTTGCTGGAATATTAGTAATTAAGATTCTTTGCCTATAAGATTCCCTTTCTTTGCCTGAGCTACAGAGCTGTGACTCAGAGGATATGCCACAGGGCATGGACTGTGGGAGCGTGGTAGCATTTTGCTGTTCCTGTTTCAGGCTTATCAGATCTGCAGGACAGGAATGAGTGAGAAACCGACTTTAAAGCTCCACTTCAGCAGACACATTTGCTGTATACCGAGGCCTCATCTTATACTTCCTGTCTGTAATAGCCACTGAGTTACTGAGGGCTCTCCGTGGTGACTACGGAGGCTGGCCTTTCACTGCTCTACCATGCCTATACTGTGGTTGCTTCCAAGGGTCTCCTAAGACATTATTTTTTTTTGTTTCCCCATGGTGGGATAAGGCACGTGGCACAGGGAAAGGGGAGATGGGGGTTGCTGTTGGTCAAGAGAGTTTTCAGATAGCCTTTTGACCTCTTAATAATAAATTCCTAAAAATAGATTGGCTTGTTGAATTTGAGCTTGTACCCCATGCATTGGTCATTGTCCACCATCACTTCTTCTGTTTCATTTATAATAAACTCTACCTCTCTTCACTGTGTTCTGTATTTTTTCTCTGAACTGATAGAGATCACAAGGACAAGGATCACAAGAGTTTGAGGGTAGGCCTGAGAGGGATTCTGGTCGCGCAGCTTGTGGGTTTGTTTACCTCTTCTTTCCATAACCATGGTACCAGTGGTGTCAAGTGGAAGAGGATGGAATTATGATGGTTAGGGTTACTAACTTGACAGAATCCAGAAGATGGTCCTGTGTGCCTGCTCATTGGTCATTCTCTAAAGAAAGATTGGGTGGTGGCACCCGTCCATGACAGGAAATTTGGACTCTATAAAATGGAGAAAGTAAACTTAGCAAAATAGTTGGGTTTCTTATTCTCTGTGATAATGGATACAGTATTACCAGCTGTTTTAAGCTGTGGTGACTTTCCTGCCATAGTGAATTGTACCTTGAACTGTGGAAGAAAGGAAATAAATACTTTCCCCACTAAGTTGTCTGTGCCACAGTATTTTCTTCATAGCAACAGGATCAGAAACTAAGATGTTGGTGAGCCACGTCTCTGCTGTGTGTAAGTTCTTCATGGTGAGCCACGTCTCTGCTGTGTGTAAGTTCTTCATGGTGAGCCATGTCTCTGCTTGTATGTAAGTACTTCATGGTGAGCCACGTCTCTGCTTGTATGTAAGTACTGCATGGTGAGCCATGTCTCTGCTGTGTGTAAGTTCTTCATGGTGAGCCATGTCTCTGCTTGTATGTAAGTTCTTCATGGTGAGCCACGTCTCTGCTTGTATGTAAGTGCTGCATGGTGAGCCATGTCTCTGCTTGTGTGTATGTATGTCCTATGGTATGGCTGTCTTAGTTACTTTACAACTGTGACAAAATACCACCGCCAGCAACTTTAGGAAGAAAATTTTTAACCTGGGTGTTAGAGATCATGACCCTTGTATTGAGGAACATGATAGGCAGGCAAGCACGATGCTGGGGCAGCATCTGGGAACTCACATCTCCATCCGCAAGCAGGAGACAGAATCTATCTTGGAAAGATTTTTGAAACCTCAGAGCCCACCGCAGTGACGTCTAACAAAGCTGTGCCTCCTAACATTTCCTAAATAGTTCCACCAGCTGGGGCCCAAGCTTTCAGACCTATGAGCCTATGGGGCTATTCTCATTTAATACTCTACAATGGCTGACTGCAGGAGAGCCTTGAAAACTTGGCCTTACATGGGAGAAGGATATGATGGTAGCTATTATTTCTGTTTTTAATCAGAAAACAAAAAGTCTTCCAAGACTCTCCTTTTTCATTTCTGCCTGGTGCCCTGTTGGCTAGTGTGCATCTCCTAGATACGCTCACTGCAGAGGATGCTGGACATGTGGTCCTTTCTCTCCATGACTTTTGGAGAGAAGACAAAGGAATCAGTGGTGTCTGCACAAGCCTCATTAAACACTTTTTCTCTACTTCTTCTTCTCCCCTACCTCCAACCTTGCAAACAAGATTAGCAGTTGACACAAATAGAATGGCAGTAACTGTGTTATTTTTCCACTGCACTGTTACATTTTCTCTCCATGTAGCTTGGTCTGCTCTAGACCTGTATTTTGGCAGCAGGACCAGTTCTGTAAGGTTAGTTTGAGGGCTGTCCTTGCTACACAAGAAATACCATACTGAGTAATATAGTAGCACGGCCAAGAATCTTCTTATTCTGTTTCTGTTGTTGTTGTTGTTGTTGTTGTTTTGGGTTTTTTCCTTCTTTCAGAAATACATGTTGTTGTGGATGGACTGAGAATGGTTCTCATAGGCCCATATATTTGAATGCTTGCTTCTCAGTTGGTGGAAATGCTTGAGAAGGATTACAAGGTATGGCCTTATCCGAGGAGGTGTGTCACTGAGGGCAGGCTTTGAGATTTCAAAAGCTTACACCATCCTAGTTAGCATGCTCTCTCTGCCTCATGGTTGTTCTCTCATCATATAAATTCTTAGCTATTGCTCATATGCTCTGCCTGCCTGCCTGCCTGCCTGCCTGCCTGCCTGCCTGCCTGCCTGCCTGCCTGCCTGCCTGATGCCACACTTCCTACAATGACAGTTGTGGAGTCTAACCTTCTACTGGATTCTACTGGAGCCCCAGTAAACTCTTCTATACGTTACCATGGTCATGCTGATTTTCATAGCAATAGAAAAGTAAGACATATGCCCAGATATTCCACTAACATCTGCCCATGTCTTTCTTTTCAAATTGAAGGCATGAAAAAGAATTAGTAGATATGAGCTTCTTTACTTTGTACCTATTGTCTGGAGAGACTGGACAGTAGACAGTGATTAAGTCTGCTCCTTCTAAGGTCATGGTGTTCTCTGTACTATGCAGTGACTGCCACATCTCCACTCATTGTCTCCCACAAACATTTCAGTGGGTTTTGGTTGTTATTGCTGTGTGTTTGCTGTAACAGGGTCTTGTGTAAGACAGGCTGGCCTTAGATGTATTCTGTAGCCAAGTATGACCTTGAACTTCTGATCCCCCCTGCCTTTACCTTCCAAGTTCTGGCATGGCATGCACTGCCAAGGCAAGTTTACGTAGGCCTGGTGACTGACCAAGGCTACATACAAACACTACCAACTAAACTATATCTCTGCCCTCAATCATTGTAGTAGTCCACCAGCTCTTTACGTGCATTTTGAGAGCTTGGACTTAGGTCAAGGGAGGAAAATAGAAAGCCTGCAAGTGCAGACGTTCTCTTTCTCCACCGACTGACCACTGTGCTATGAGTTGCTCTGCTTTGCATCCCCCTTCTCATGATGCTGGACTGAATGAAGCCTCTTAGTTTGTGAGCCAGGGTACCACCTTTTAAGTTTTTCTCAGTTTGTTGTAGCAACAAAAAGTCTAATAGAACCACTTAGGGTTGACGGATTTATTGTATCTCATGCTTTCATAGTTTTGGGTCTACGGTCATGTGGGCCAGCCACTGTTGTCCCATTGCAAGACAGAGCATCATGGCAGGATATCAGAGTACCACTACTGGCTGGTAAACAGTGGGAGTATTGGAAAGCAGTGCCCTTCACAGACATGCACACAATCTTCTACTACTACCTCTAATGAGGTTTTACCCCCCAACTAGCTCATTCAGTGTAAATTCATCCAAGATTAGTCCTGTGATGAAGTTAGTGTAGCCAAAATCAACCACTTCTTAATAATTGGACCTACCATGCTGGGTACCAAGATTTCAGCATCAGCCTTTGAAGTATGATATTACTATGATATTGTAATGGGAATAGGTGGTACAAATACTCCCTCAGAAGTCAGAGTTCCTTATAATGTGACTACAAATAGCAAATAGGATAGTCTAGATTATAATGTGATAACAAAGTACTCAGTAATCCTCAACAACTTACCATTTTACATACTGTTTACTCAACTATATGTCATAGATGTTACATGTCATTGTCATTCTGGCTCACCGACCTGTGGAACAAATCTATCTGAAATGTTGCTTATCTCATGGAGGAGGTAAGGGGAAGACAGTGAATGAGAAGTTGGCTTTTAAAGCTTCCACCCATGTTTGAGCAAAACAGGACCTACATCCGTTCCCTAGTAAATAAGACAGGATGTGTAATCCTCTCAAAGGAAGGGCCAGTGACTGTTTTGAACAATGAGAAGTCCTATGCTAATATCGTAACCTTCTGATCTTAGGTGCATATGGAAACCACAGTGTGCAGACCAGTCCTGTCTCCCACCCACATCAAAGCCACAGCTTCGGAAACGTTCACAGTCCTTCAGCAGAAGATGAGAATAGTTGAGGAACAAACCAGCTCTCTGAGAGATGACCTAATAATGCTAGGATATGGTGACAGACGGTAACAAAGAAAACTTAACTAGAATGTTGCAGTTTGCAGAGTTTTAATTTAATGCTAGTAAAAAGCAGATGAAATAGATACTTTTGGGATATGTTTCCATATGCACTTTGACACAAGTGTATTTTTATAGTTGTGGTTCTGTGATAGAGTATGTGGCTTAATTACTTTTCTGTTGTTTTGATAAACCAAGGCAACTTATAAGGGCTTATTTGGGGTTTACTGTTCTAAGGGATATGATGTTCATGATGGTGGAGTGGACACAGAAGGAAGCAGGCAGCTGAAGCTTCAGTTGGGAGCTCACATCTTGATCAGTAGCCAGGAAACAGAGACAATAATAGGAGTGGCAGGAGTCTCTTGAAATCTCAAAGCCCACCCTCAGTGACGCACTTCCTCCAAGTCACACCTTCCAACCTCCCAAACAGGGCTACCGGCTGGGGATAAAGCACTCAAATGCCTAAGACTTTTGGAGACATCTCATTCAAACCACTTCTGTATGTTAGTCAGATACCCTTGAAGGACATCTTAAGGAAGGAAGGATTTACATTTGGTTCTCCATTTTAGAAGTTGGGTCCTTGGTCATTTGGCCTGCCACTGTGGACCTGAGGTGAAGCAGAACATCATGGCAGAGAAGACTTAGTGGAGCAGATCTGCTTCATCATGGCAGCCATAAAGAGCAGGGTTAGGACAGTCGGGGGAAAGATGCATTCAATATCTGAGCCTTTGAGGAGCATTTTATATACAAACCATAGCATATATCCATGGACACGATTTTAGATCTTATTTGGAAATCAGTTAAAGGAAAAATCTAAATGATTCAGGCCATTAATTTGGTCTTGATTTTTTCCTATCATATTTATTATAAATTAAGAGGCAGTTTTGAAATCCTTAACTATGTTACAATTTAGAATCAGAATCTAAAACAGAACTTTTTTCCCACCTGTATCATGAATTTTTTGTTGTTGTTTTAAAGTTTGTTGGCTTGTTAATGGCAAAGGAAATACATGTTTATGCAGCCAATATGGAATTTATTGGTGTGGCTTGTTTTAGATAGGTCTTACATATTTTCTGAGTGAAAACATTATAATAGTATAGTTGTATTGTAGGACCCATAAATTACATTTAAGCATTTGGTATAAATGCTGAGTGTTTTGATATAATAATGATTTTAATTATTTTGCTAAAAATTTCTTAAAATATAAATATATTGCTTCTATGCTAACTTTAATTCCTACATTGCTATTTAAAATTAATATTTACCGTATTCTATATATGATGTTTTGTGTTGATAGACATAAAAGGTTTTTCTTTTTTAACTTCAGATTATAGAAACAACTACAGGGATGGGGAAATGGCTCAGTATAAACTGCTTACCAGCTCTGAGGACTGAGTTCAGATCCCAAGGAGCAACACCCACATACACACTCTGGAACCCCTACAAAGCTGGCAACCCTAGCACTGGGGAGGACTACTGGCCAGTTAGTCTAGCCTAATTGATGAGATAAAATTTCAATGAGAGGCCTTGTCTCAGAAGCTAAGGTAAAGCTTGAAGTCAGCCAGTGTCAACCCCCAGCCTGTGCACACATGCACAGCCAGTGCCTCCCCACCCCACTGGGGTGATAGATGCCTGCTGCTGCGTTCTGTGGGGTGCTGGGATCTGAATCCAGCACCTGAGCCCTTCTGCTTCCATGGCAGCACTTGGCTGACTGAGCTGCCTCCCTAGACCTTTCTTTGCTGTCTTCTATACATATGTATCTTTAGCAAAACTGGACAGTTAAATTTCTCTTCTAATGTCAATGCTTTTTATTTTTGGTGTTTCCTAGAGACTAGGAAGGACTTCTACAGCTCTCTGTTCAATGTTCCTTATGAAATTAGACATCTTAGTTTTTATTTCATACCTCAGAGGAAAGTCTTCAGCTTTTTGCAGTTATGATAGTAACTTTGGTCCTGTTGTGTGTGTCCTTTACTGTGTTGAGGAACATTCCTCCTATATGTAATTTGTTGGCAGCTTTTAATGAAAGGTTGTTGGATTGCCATTTTTTTTCTGCATTTATTGGAACAGTCATGTGATTTTTGCTTTTCAGTCCTTTGTAGTGGATAAAGGACAGGCCATCTAGATGCATCTGGAAAGATTGGGATGTTCCTCTTCCAGTTCCTCTGCCCTCAGGGCGAAGCTGAGAGCAGACATTTATTGCCTGTTGCCTGCACTAACTGGCAAGAGGATCTCTGTATAACCTGCCTGCTCTCATTTATGCCACACCTCTGACCCTGTAAAATGGAGGTGGGCTCATATGGCCACCTCTTCATTATTGGTTGTTTAGGGGCATTCAGAAATGCAGAGCCCCATCAAGCCCAGAACTAAGTGGTAAAAGCGGTCCTTTGTGTAGAATCTATAGAAGACAGGGCACTCAGCCTCAGAAGCATTTCAGAAAGAATCTGTAGACTTGGAGTTGTCACCACAGCGAGGCTGGGGAACACTCAGAAAGTGCTATGATTCCTCCAGGCATTGGAGTTCTATTGTGATCTACAAAGTCTTCCAAGTGTCCCTTCCTTTTCAGCGAGAGAGCTACGAGGATTTGAATGCAATCCTTTATCAGTTTAGTTTAGTCATTCGGTACTTGTAGGAGAAGCTGGAGAAGGCTTGGGAAGTGCTGAGCTCCTTTTTATAGCTGCTAGAGCCCTGTGTGCTGGTCTACATAACTTGTCAGCAGCAGTAGGAGAGGACAGTGGCAAACCCCTTTTAGGGAGAAATTGAGAGCTTTTGGATTTAAGCCTTGTTATCTTCCTTCTTCCTGGGAATCAAGTCTTTGGAAGTGTTCGTGTATTTGTACAACTGTTGTTTTGTTCTGTGGTCTAGAGGCCTGTATATTCCTACTCCCTTTTGTTCATATGACTATGAGATTAAGAGCCCAAACCTTTGGTTTAAGTTAAGGTGATGTACTTCACCTGCTTCTATCTTTAGGGAAAATTTGGAAGTTGGTGATTTTGTCCTAGTTGTCTAGTGCATGCCCTGGGTAGAGATTGACTCTGACTGTGCCTCAGTTTTGTCTATGAATTGAGCATGGATACTTTTAATTGCACAGCAGACGAGTCTCACCTTGCTTTGCATTTCTGAATGCCCCTAAGCAACCAATAATGAAGAGGTGGCCATATGAGCCCACCTCCAACTACATTTTACGGGGTCAGAGGTGTAGTGTAATCTAGAGCAGGCACTTTAGACAGGGATCCCCTCTTAGAAAGAACTGATCTGTGTTCTGGGGCTTATTTGGTATGTTCCTGTCTAGAAGAGTCAGGAGCCTCCTGTCCCACCATGTTGTCGCTGTCACTGTTATTCTAAATAGAAAGGTGACATTGGCTCAAAGGCTGGATTTGCCACAATAGAAATTCCATTATGTAATATTGGCTTTGGGTGCTTTTCCAGATGTCAATTAGAAACTTCAGACTATTTAGAAGACCCTGTCAGCCAGAAAGTCACTAGTCCTATTCCAAATGAAATAATTTGTCCAGAAAGCCGAGGTATTTTGTGGAAGAACTATGAATTCCTGGTAAATCGAATGCGCTATTTGGAGAACCTCATCCAGCCCTTGAAGATGAACATCTTTCACCTACAAACTGAAAAGGACCTGAATCCACAGAAAGCAGGTGTGCATGGAGGGGCTCGAGGAACTGCTTCTGTGTGGGTGCTTGGTGGGTCCGTGAACCTTCCCGCTGCTGTCTTCTGTGCTCTCCACAGCGTTTCTGAAGGATCAGCTGAACACAATACAGGGGGAGCACTCCAAGGACCTGAAGCTGTTGCAACTTGAAGTGATGAATTTGCGCCAGCAACTGAGAGTTGTTAAGGAGGAAGAAGACAGGGCACAAGATGAAGTGCAGAGATTGACTGCTACTCTGGAAATTGCCACACAGACAAAGGTTCGTGGCCAGTTTTCTGTAGTACATTGTCCCTGATCTGGAAGGGACAACAGCCCAATAGAACCGAGTCATAGATGTTGATGTAACACCTTGACATTTGAAACTTGTCAGCACTGATAACCTCCACTAGTGTGCATTGTCAGTGGTAGTTCCCAGACCCCTTGCTGTGTATAAAAGATAGTGAGCATCTAGACTCTGCCTTCTTTAAGAGCTACACAGCAGTCGGGAGGTCAAGGCATAACATAAGTTAAAGAGGAGAAAGCAGAGAACGGTAGTGGGCATTACACAGGAAGAGCGTTCAGGCACCCTAGAGAAGAGAAGACACCCCAGCCACTACAGACCTGAAGGAGAAGTGCCTGAGGGCATCTCAGGGAGCTCACTCACAGGCAGCAAAGGCACCATATTGCTTACAAAGGAAACCAGCAGCATTGTTCTGTTGCCATGGACCAGGCAAGGTACGAGATTATTTTGAAGTCCTTAAGAAGTAGCATAATATTAAAACAGTCTATTTTAATAAGAGTAGTGGAGTTGAGAGGTCTCTGTCCAACATCATCCCAAGCTTGTCCTGGAACTCA
The DNA here is from genome assembly GCF_011064425.1 of Rattus rattus. Taxonomy (NCBI): domain Eukaryota; kingdom Metazoa; phylum Chordata; class Mammalia; order Rodentia; family Muridae; genus Rattus; species Rattus rattus. The sequence goes on from NC_046157.1 coordinate 128,976,598, forward strand.
GAATTTTCTGTGAGGTAGCATTGGGGTAAAATGTGTAAACTCCAGCTTTATTGGAGAGTTGATTTTTGGGAAATAAGCTGAGTATTAACTAATTTCACATTACAAAGCATCTAAAACTCAAGACTGATCAATACTTCACTCAGTGTGGAATGATAAAGAATTTTAACAGAATGACAAGAGGGAAAACTATATGTTACTGTATATTAACTATGGGGAAGAGGAGATTGGAAACAAGCCAATTAGGGATCTTTGTGCTGAATTATGGTCACGCATGGGTCAGAACTAGAATTGTGGCATTTTGAATCTGGTACAGGATATAAACTGAAGGTAGGAGGGAGCTACAACTTGAGTCTATAGCTAGGACTGCGGTGTCATTAACAATAAGTAAAAAGAGTATATAATGAAAGCCATGTTTTTCATTCTGACTTCCTGAGCTCGGATAGTATTTGAACCTGGCGGTGGTGGTATATGCCTTCTCAGTGCATTCCAGCACTTAAGAAGCAGCCATATGTCTCAGTGCCGGGTTGACATAGTGGGTTCCAGGCCAGCCAGGGCTACTGGTGCTTTTGCAGAGGACACAGGTTTGATTCCCAGCACCCACATGGCAGCTCACAACTGTCTGTAACTCCAGTTGTCGGGGATCTGACTCCTTCTCCAGGCCTCCCTGGACACCAGACATGTACACAGTACACATACATGCATGTAGGCCAAACACTCATACACATAAAAATAAATCTTAAAAATTAAGAGTATGGATAGTGCAAGTGCGAGGACTAGAGTTTGAATCCCTGAGACCCACGTGAATTCTGAGCAAGCATAGCCCAGCCTACAGGACATAATCCCCAGAGCAAGCTGACTAACTAGGCTCGCAGGTTAAAGGCTGCCTAAGCTCAGGTGAGAGGCCCTAATGTATAATGGAGAGAGTGATGCAGGTCTTTCCTCCTTCTCTCTTCAGAAGAACGCGGCTGTTATTGAGGAGGAGCTAAAGACCACAAAGCGTAAAATGAACCTTAAAATTCAAGAGGTAAGAAAAGGTAGGAGATGTCGAAGGAGGTGTTGGAATTGCAGAGGTAAGTCGAGGAAGTAAAGAACGAAAGAATGCTTTGAATAGGAGATCATGTCATCGTATGAACACTTAAACCATGCCACTTGTAAATAAAGCAAGAGTGCGGCCCAGTTGTCAAAGGTGTTCTTATGTGTCAAAACTGCCACAGCAACAAACCACGGCAAAACAAATCCTGCTGTGCCAGGAACAGCTAACCCATACGCAGCCCACCGGCTGTGGCTAAGGGAGCACCTTCGCCTTTGTGTGACGTTTTATTACAGTGTTAAAACGGAAAACTCTACAGTTCTTATTTTATCTTGAGACCTTCATCTCAACATAAGTGTTTGGAGTTCTGGAAGGAAAGGCTACTAAAAGCTGTCAAATTAGTTACGGGCCTCTGTGTTAACCGTCATCCACTCCAGAAAGAGCTTCTCTGACGAAGTTTTAGAGATGCACTAGTCTGAGTATAAGGACAAGTCATCAACACTCAGTTTAATACTATGTCCCTTTATCTCCAGGTTAGAGTAGTTCGTCATTATGACCTGACTAACCTCAAGTTCTTGGTCCCCGTTATGGTGCCCTCCTGTGTAGTGGGCCTTTAACACAATCAGAAAGTGATTGGTTATTCCTGCCTCCTTTTCACTGGTGAGTGTGTCTTCCCAAGCAGATCATTACTGCAGCCCACAGGTTTTACAGCTGGCGGAGATGGATCTCCTCCAGTAGACTTCATGGTACCTCCTAGCACTGTGACAGCTAGCGTGAAGGGAGGAAGCTTCAACGCCAGCCCCAGTTTGATTTCCTCATGTTCTGTGACTCAGGCATGGTGTGTCCTCAGCAACAGGGTCTGGGAGTCACCAAGAGCAATGGTAGGAGCTAATAGTGTTTGATGTGGGAGGTGTATCTGTAGGACATCATTGGCCAACAACTCCAATAGCAGTAACCCATGCCGGGCACTGGACTTCTCGTCAGTTTATGGTGTCTAGTATATCAGTGTTACCCTGTTATAGGGTAACTCCATTCAAGTGCCTTTGATCTAAGTGCATGTTTATATTTTAAGAGATTTCTGCAGTAGTAGTTTTTCATATGATTTTTTTCAGAAAGTCTTTGGTATGGTAGATGGTATTTAACACAGAGACTTGCAAAGGTACTAAGGTTCTCTTACCAAGGTACAGAGAACAGGAAATACTGTTATCTACTGCCTCTCTCAGGATTGTTCCAGCCCCTTTTCTGTGATGAACCCTGAGGTTTTGGAGGCAGGCGTGTGAGGCAGATGTCCCATTTAGGGATGAGTACTTTGCTATGTATTCAAGGATCAAACACAATAGCTTCATTGCCCTACCTTGTACTCTACACTCAGATCATTTCTCCTAGCCCCTTGGTGAGCACTGATCTTCGCGCTGTGTCTGTGGTTTAGGTGATAGTTGAGATAATCCTTTTGGACTGGCTTCCTTTGGTTGACACACATTTAAAGCGTTAGCGTGTCTTCCCCGGGCTGACAGTTTATGTCTTTTAATCGTGGAACAGGGACTGTTTCTTCATGCATTCACCCACCAGAACATCTTGCTGTCGCACAGGCTTATGTGGACAAAAGATTTCCACTCATTTGGGCAAATAACCTCAGAGTCTGATTGCTGGGTTGTAGTGCAAACCACATTTAGCTCTATTAGCAACTATCAACCCATCTTACGACCGAGTAAGACCATTTGTAAATCTCTACCACTGAAGAGTAAGAGTCTCTGTTGTTGCACATTCTCTCCAGCACTCGGTGTTAGCATCTTGAATTTCTGCCATTCTAATGGCTTTGTACAAAGTTTACCTTGTTCTACTTTGGCTGCCCTAATGATACATAATGTGAGCGTCTTTCCTTATACTTATTTTCTCATATATATCTTCTTCGGTTAGGTATAGTTTAGATTATTTTCTAGTAGTTGGGTCTTTTTAGTTTTGAGTTTATTTGTATATTTTGGGTATGATTTGCAGGTATCATATAAAGATTCATGTACTAACAGCTAGAACTTTTAAGAGGTAGGAGGCCTAATGGAAGATGTTGGTTCATTGAGGATAATCAAGAGCAACACTGCAGCTAGGGAGACCAGATCCCTTTGGGAGGGATTGATGTGGCTCACCTGGAACCCCAGTTAGTTCCTGTAAAAATGGAATTGTTACAAAAAGGAGTAAATCTGACCCATAAATGTGTGGCTTCTCCTTTTACCTATGTGATATCGCCACCATAATGCATCCATCATGAGACCTTCGTGAGAGCTAAACATGTGTGGTTAGCCAGACTGTTTTTCCTAAAACTGTGAGGTAAATAAACCTTCATTCCTTGTACATTTTCCAGCCTCAGCTATTCTGTAACAGTGACAGATGACAGACTAAGAGAGGATACCAGTCTTCTATCAGCGTGACTTACTCAAACATTTTCTGCCAGTCTATGGTTTTGCCCTTTCATTTTATTAGCAGTGTCTTTCAGAGAGCACAAACTCTTACATAAATGAGGTTCAATTAAAAATTTTGTTTCAGAGATAGTAACTTTGGTTTTGTATCTAAAAAGTCATCAACAAAACCTGAGTCCCTTCAGTATTTTCATGCTGCTTGCTTGTCCTTGAGACTTGCTGTCCACTAAGTCATCTCTATGCTGTTTGTTTTCTACAAGATGTTTGTAAGTTACTAGAGGGTCTTGACCTCCAGTTTGGAAAACAGATTCCAAAACAAAAAGTGAGGGTGACAAGCTTGACTTCACTTTTAGGGAGAAACAAGCGTGTTTGGAAGTGATGAGTGAAGGTGTGGGAGTGGACTGGCATACCTGGTAAACTGCCGTGCTGATTTCACCTTTGTTAAACTGCAGTGGCGTCCACTGGTCCCCCTAACTGCAGTGTTGCTCTTTAGCTCAGGCGACAACTGGCTCAGGAGGAGCATGTCAGGGCGTCTCTTGAGAAGTCTGCATCATCCATGCTCCTCAAAGTACATGAGATGGAGTCAGCGGTGGAGGCCGAACGGCAGCAGGTAGATTTGCCGACATTGTGTCTGTGAACTCGCCATTTCGTTCACTTCCTCTAGCTTTGTTAGGGCTCCTTTCCTTAGTAGCCTGTCAGCATCCTCACTACAGTCTTTAAAATGTAGTGCAAAACAGAAAAGGCTCTGCTATGCAACCTGACATTCTTAATTTATGAATGTGAGCGCCGAGGCCCCGAGAAGTGAGTCTGTCTCAGGTTTTATAGAGGCAAATTCTGTTGGTACAGGATCCTCCTGTACATGAAGTCTCTGCTGTAAGCATTGATTCTGGAAGTCACTGTCTCAGCTAAGGCTATATGTGTGTCATCTGGATAGAAAATAAATGGAACTAATCCTTGAAACATAAGTAAAATAACCAGGAACATATTTACATTGCTGCCTTCAGTTATCATATTCATAGTAACATGGTATGTTTGCCTTTGTTATACTAATTATTTGAAGTACCTTTATGTGTTTAGGATACTTTAAATTCATATTTTAGTATTATATTACTTGAGTGCATAATCTATCATTTTCCCAATGACTATATGTCATTATAGTCAACTGACTTATAAAAACTGAATTATAAAAAGGAGTGTATTCTACTTAAGGAGTTTATGAAAGACCCTATTTAAGTCAAAGTCCGTTAAGTGTAAATAACACTAAAGGTGCAGTTCTTCATTTGCTCTGACTACCCTCCACGTGCTCAGTGTCCTCTTGTGCTACTGACTATTGTGTTAAAGTGTACATGAAATGCTGTATTGGACAGCACTTCAAGTAAGAAACTGTAGTCCGCTGAGATTTCAGCTGTGACATACACACGTCACTTCCCTTTCAGTGACAATAAGATTGAAAATTCTACCTTCCATGTGTTCTGTCGAGTCATGCATTATCATCCAGAAATTGAGTTTTTCTTACATAATTCCAGGTGCACACTTTGCAGCAGAAGTGCATCGATCTACACAGCTCTATGCAAACAACCCAAGGACTGCTGGCCCAGGAGCAGCAGAAGAGTAACGGCTTGGAGATGACGGCCTCGCAGCTCAAGTCTGATCTAAGTATGCAAAACCCCCTAAGAGCCAGAATTCTTTAGCTGGCAAGGGTTGGTGGTACTTCCTACAACCCAGAGTGAAAACATTGCTGGCCACCTTTCTATGTATGATACTTAAACCAAGATAAATATTGGTAATAAATTTTACCTTAATTTTTTACAGATCGGGTAGGGCCTTACTCATACTAGGCAAACTGAGCTCTCTCTCTTTGGGGTTGATTTGTTTGTGTGTGTTTGTTGAGATAGGTTTCACTAAGTTGGCCAGGTTAAACCTGTGGCCTTCTTGTCTGAGCCTTAAATATGTCTAAGATGCCACTAGGTCTGCCTGAGCCTCTTATTTACAAGTCATCCTCTAAGTTTTTCTCCTCCTTGATCACTTCAGTGTAGACCGGTGGGAACATGACTGGTGACGGACTACTAATAAGGAATTGAGGCTGTTCTTTCTAGGTTACTGCAGCCGGGCTCACCATTCTTCCAGTCGCCAATTTGTTTGGATTATCCTATATTCCTAGAGGTGGGTGACTATAACACACCTAGAAGAAGAGCGTAGAGTGACCCTCACTTTACAGATGAGTTCTCAAAGGAAGCCTAGTGAATGGCAGAGCCTTGACCCCAAGTCTAAGTGCATGGTCATGAACCCGCTGGCTCCTGCTGTTGTCAGTGTGCCCTCTAAAGCGGTGTTACACAATCTCCACTGCAGACACCTTGAGCGGTCTCTTCACGTGCGTAAGACTCCATGCGTCACATGAGCTTTTACATAGATTATACACTGCAATGCTCAAAGCTATCTACAGCAATTCAGAGTTCTAAAAGTATAAAAAAAACTTAATCCTGTGCCTTCTCATTGTAAGCTAAGTGTTTCCTCCTGTGTGCCATCTGCAGGGATACAGAAAGTACCAACAAGAAAATAGCATGACAAGAAGTGTAGAAAGAGAGAAAGTCCGCCTTAGACTGGTTTCACAAGGTCCACTGTCCCACCATGAGACTCCTTAGCTTAGATTTGTGAGTCACTCTGTCGGGCTCTCACTGGCAGGGCCCAGAGACAACCTTCTGTCTTCTGAGTGCCATTCTTTATGTTTCTTCCTCATGGTCTCATTTTCACTTTGTGACAACTTTGTCAGAAAAGTAGGAAAATAAACACATTACACACAGTCAGAAGATCTGGAGAGACTGTGCTCAAGGACCGACCACACCACACCACAGAAGAGAGTGAGGTGCAGATCCTCCTGCTGGAGCACTTACTTAGACCAATGATTTGTCTTGCAAAGCATGTGTGGAAGATCACTAGACGAAGAGCAAACAGCAGTAATTCATCTTGCATGAGGGAAGAAGCCAGTCTGAACACCAACTGAATGCTCAGTGGTGTCCACTCTTTGCACAGTTCTATTGATTTAAAGTACAGATAGTCACCTAGCTAGGTTGAGGAGAAAAATTCCTTTAAATATTTTCTTCAATGCGTTTAATATCTAAAAGCATATTAACAATAAACAACATGTAACCAAAGTGGTTAAATTTTTCTCTGAGGATAGGCATCTGGTGACACTCTGAGTGTAACTTCAGAACAGATCACAGCATTCTCCTTCATTTTTCACGTTAGACTTTAGTGAGTCTGGACTCACATCTTTTAGAAAACAGTTTTTATAAGATATATCCTATGCAAAATAGAGTTTCTAACATGTTTTACAATTGTCTTTCTTTAAAGTTTAAGTATACCAGCACTAATATAGCTCTGAATTTCTCCATAAAGTCAAAACATTAGTTTTAAATATGTCTTTTGGCTACTACTAATATCCAGGGCCAACTCCACAGTAGGCAGGCACATCCAAACATAAGGAGAGTGTCAGTGTCCACTCACTCTTTGTTCTGCTTCCCCAGTCTGCTCCTTGCCTTGTAATTCTTCTGGGGTGGGAGTCCAGCATCCACACTGCTGCCTTGTCTGCACTTAGTGTGCTTACCCGTGTCCCAACAGCCCTCTTTCCTTTTAGTCAGTGTGAAAAACAGATCTTACTGTTTTACGTGCATGCCCCTGCTTTGGTTAAATCTTGATTACAGTAATTTAACAAAAATATGTTCATTGTATCCCTCCCAGAGTCATCTGTGCGTCAGGTAAAATGTGACCTTATTTACCATTACAAATGACTGTAGATCAGGTTCTTTTCAGATTTATTTATTGTGTGATTTGTTTTAGCTTTTTAAAGACAAGTTTGCAATGTAGCCCAGACTGGCTCTGAGTTCATGATTTTCCTGCCTCAGTCCCTCAAATGCTGAAATTACAGACATGCTGTGTTGATAATTGTGTATCTTAGCATCTAACCTATGTTATTATTTCCACAAAATTTTATTTCCTAAAATAACATTTGTAGGAAAAAGTGCTGTGTGGAACAGTCTAGTAAGTTATCATCGACATGATATGGACTTTCTGTTTTTAGTTTCCAGAGATAACCTCATTTACAAGTTGGTTGAAGAAAATAAGGTATGTGTTCATATGGCAGGATACAGGGGTGGTCTCTCTCTCTCTCTCTCTCTCTCTCTCTCTCTCATTAAGTCTTGGCCATTCATCATGCTGACACATGACTTCTGATCCTTCTACAATGCTTTAGGAAAAAAGTTCATGTAAATAAGCTATATATTCAGACAGTACTGCATATTAGGAACTCAGTGATCATCCTATGCAGGTTATCATGGTTTGTAAAGGTAAACTGGCAAAAATGAGAATTTTGTGGATTTCCCAAGTGTACAATAATTTCTAAACATATAATATATATATATATATATATATATATATCATGGTTGGTGGCTTCACAGCAATGTAAGTGCATTGACTACAAACTATGCTCTTAACATGGGGCAGAACTGTGAACTTTATTTACATGAATTTAGAAAAATATTTTTATATCTTGTTACACAGTGGGGAGCACTCATTTGGAATAGTGTCTCTGTTGCTGTCTCAGCCTGTGTTTCATGATGCTTATCTTCCTGCTTCTGGGAAATCTGGGAAGTAGTTTTCTCAGGACAGGAAGAAGCTACACTCTGTTCTTCTACTGAGAAGCTTTTAAGGACACTTAAACCAAACTTTCTATCTCTCTCCTCTCCCAGTCTCAGAGGGAAGTAGTCTGTCTGTCTGTCAGAGCGCAGGTGCTTGCCTTCACCATTCTGAGGACCTCAGGATGAAACATCTTGTAACTTTTAAAGGTGTTTGAATGTGTTCCTTTGAAGTCACAAAATCATACTGGTAATAAAAATGTGTATGTGATATAAGAATTTATTCTTGGAGAGCACTTACCTGATATAATAGTGTAAGTGAGTACTTATGGAATGGATTTAGGTCAGTGTTTTTCTAACTGATTCTAATATGAAATTATATATATCTTTAAATGTTTATTACATTTATTTCTTTTTTTTTTGGTTCTTTTTTTTTCGGAGCTGGGGACCGAACCCAGGGCCTTGCGCTTCCTAGGTAAGCGCTCTACCACTGAGCTAAATCCCCAGCCCCTACATTTATTTCTTTATTCACTTTATATCTCATTATCAGCTGCCCTCTCCTCCAAGTACTTCTTCATGCAGATCCTCCCCCCATTCCTCTCTCTTCTCCTCTGAGAAGGGGGATCACTCTCCCACTCCCCCATCCCCAGCACATTAAGTCACTGCAGGACCAGGTGCATCCTCCCCCACTTAGGCCAGACAAGGCAGCCCAGTTAGGGGAACAGGATTCACGGGCAGGCAACAGAGTCAGGGACAGCCCCTGCTCCTGTTGTTGAGTGACCCACATGAAGACCAAGCTGCTCATCTGCTACACATGTGCAGGGGCCTAGGTCCAGCCCATGCTCACTCTTTGGTTGGTGGTGCAGTCTCTGGGAGTCCAGGTTAGTTAATCTTTTGGTCTTCCTGTAGAGTTTCTATCCTCTTCAGATCCTCAATCCTTCTTCAAACTCTTTGATAAGACTCCCTGGGTTCCATCTAATGTTTGACTGTGGGTCTCTTCATCTCTTGCCATTGGCTGCTGGGTGGAACTTCTCTAAGGACAGTTATGCTAGGCTCTTGTCTGCACTCATAACAGAGTATCATTACTAGTGTGAGGGGATTGGTTCCTGCCCATGGGATGGGTCTCAATTTGGGGCAGTCATTGGCTAGCCATCCCCTCTTTCACTCTCCTATCTTGAAACTCTATTTAGTAAAGTCTTGTTAAAAATTGGTTTATTTATTTACATTTCATGTTGCCATTCCCACCTCCAAGAGTTCTTCACCCCATTCCTCCACCCCTTTGCCTCGGAGAGGGTACTCCCCCACCTGACCCCCTCACCTATCCCCTATCTCACTTACCCACATCCCCCTTCCCTGGGGCATCAAGTCTCTACAAGATTATGTGCATCCTCTCCCACTGAGGCCAGACAAGGCAGTTCTCTGCTACATATGTGCTGGGGACCATGGACCATCCTGTGTATGCTCTCTGGTTAGTGGTTAGTCTCTGAGTTCCCTGGGGTCCAGGTTAGTTGACACTGTTGGTCTGCCTATGGGGTTGCCACCTCCTTCAACTCCTTCAGCCTTCCATAGGGGTCCCTGACCTCAGTCCAATGCTTGGCTGTAAGTATCTGCATTGGTCTCAGTCAGACGCTAGTAGTGCCTCTCAGAGGACAGCCATGCTAGGCTTCTGTCTGTAAGCACAACATGACATCAGCAATAGTGTCAGGGTTTGGTGCCCACCTATGGGATGGATCCCGAGTTGGGTCTGTCACTGGTCAGCTATTCCTTCAGTCTCTGCTCCATTTTTTTCTCCACTTTTTTTTTTAAAGAAATCATAACCTTTAGAGCAGTTTTAGATTCACTGCAACATGGAACACGAAGTCTGGAGATTTTTAGGTAGCTCCAGTCTCTACACGCGCTGCCTCTCTGCACATGTGTAGCCTCCCTGCCTGTCAGGATCTCTCATCGGAATAGTAGGATTACTCTAGATGAGTCTGCATTAATGTATCGTTTTAGTCAAGTTGTTAGCATACATTAGGGTTTATTCTTGGTTACTTGTTCATTCTTTGGGTTTAGATAAATGTGTGTTCTTATACAGGGAGTTTATATATACATATATATACACAAATATGTATATATAGAGTTCATTTATATACATGGAGTGATACACACACACACACACATATATATATATATTATATATATAGTGATTCACTTCCCTGTCCCTAAAACTCTTTTCCTATTCATTCCTTTCTTTCTTTCCCTTGGTAACCATTGCTCTATAGATCTACCTTCCCCAGAATGTCATATGGCTAAAAGCATATATGTAAACTTTTAGATTGGTTTCTTCAGTTTAGTAAATATTTAAATTTCCTTTGTATGTTTTTATGGCTTAATAACTTACTTCTAGTGTTAAATAATATTAAATTACCTAAATGTACTATAGTTTCCTAACATAACAGACATTTTTAAAACAAAAGGATATATCTATATAAACATACATATGTATGTAACAATAATTAATAAAAAGAGCATAATTTGAAAAAGAGAAGGAGGTGTATATGGATGGTTTAGGAGGAAAGAAAGTGGAAGGGGAAATGATGTAATTATAATCTCAAAAAAAGAGAAATTGCTCTTAAAGGATTTTTCTCTAGTAGAGTAATTTTTCTTCTCATGAGTTTTCCGATGAGTTATGTATTTCATGAGCAGTCCGTGTGAGCAAGCGTATGCCCTCAGATTCTGCTACAGGGAGTAGAGAGCAGCAGCCAGTGAGGGCTCTGCTGACGGAAGCATGCAAATGCCTCAGCCAGGAGACTTTAGGAGGCTGAGCTGAGAGGGCTTCTGGAGGGCAGTCTGGGCTGCTTTCCAGTTCAGCAAGGAAGCGTGAGGCTCCCGCACATGTGAGCCTTCCACTCCCCGACGGAGACCCTGGAAGCGAGGTTGCTCAATCACAGAACAGTTTTAATTTGTAAGAATTTGCCCAGTTGTCTAACGAAGTGCTCCACCATTTTTCATTCCCACCAGCAGCAAATGAGAGTACTCTGCATTCATATAGGCTTAGCAAGCCCTGTGAGAAATAACAGAGTGTCTGGAAGTCAAATATAACAAGACACCACACACACACACGCACACGCACACGCACACGCACACACACACACACCCACACACACACCCCACACACACGTACACATATACCTTAACCTGATAGTGGTTAGAAGACAAACAGACATTTTAAAAGAGATGTGCACAATAACTTGCACATGTGGAAAAGGAAACAACTCTTTTTTCTTCCAATAGAGTACACAAATGTCTCTCAAGAAGGAACGTGAAGAAAATACTTATTTGAAATCTGAAATACTGTCCCTTCAAGATATATCAGGAAAAGCACAGGTGAATTTTTGCTCTCTTTGTCTTAAGAAGTTAATATTTGTTTCATTAAAGAATGAAGATTAATAGCCTGATTATATGGATTCATATTTCTTTCATCTAGCTTTTTATCTGCAAGGTGGGCTTCATCTATGAACCACTCTAATGTGGAACACAAGGCATATGGCTAAATGAATCACGTTATACTTTACTTTCTAACTTAGTCATTACATTAGGCCTTTTTCTATGGTAAAATTCCTGACAGAGGCAATGTCGGGAGGACTCAGTGCAGCTCACAGTGTAAGGCAAGCAAGTCATGGCCACCGGAGCTCAAGTTCACACCACACTTACAGTGGGGAGGAGGGTGGGAAATGCTGTTCTCAGCTCACTTCGCCCTCTTACCCAGTTTGGGACTTCAGCCATGGGATGCTGTCACCCATATTTAATGTGGGTCTCAGTTAACCTTGTCCTGAAAACTTCTCATGGGTGTGCCTAGGGGCTTGCTTCCACGATAATCCTAAAGCCCATCAGGTTGATGACAAGATTATCGTTGGTGGGATTTTCCTTCCCTCTCAGCGCATTTCTGAGGCGCTCCACTGCAAGGGCTATGCTGGGAAGCAGTTGTTGTTGAATGATCTGAATCAGCTATCACAGGAGGAACATAATGTTTGTTACATATGAGCTTCATATGTGATCATTTTCTATAAGGAGTTGTGCCTAAACGTAACGTATGCTTTATACGTTTGTACATGAATGTATACTGAAAACAGTAATGGAAAACACAGGCCAGCAGTTTCAGAGCCCAGGGAAGTGCTTATCACTGAAAGCAACTTTTCTGTTGGCACAATTTGATTGCAGTAGTGTTGGTGTCATTGTGCCACTGGGCTTTATAATAAAATGAGATTAAAGACTATCCTCTTATAAGCACTACTATTTCTAATCTAATAGTAGTTAAGACTTGTGGTGAACCCATTTCACTTTCCAGACACAATTCTAAGCAGCTTGAATTACTAACAAATTATAATCCTTTCAATTGCAAGGTAAGAAACGATTGTTCCTGTTTAGAAGATAAGGAAGCTAATCTATAGAAAGGTTTGCAACTCAGCAAAGTATCAGAGGGTTCTAGGAGTCGTTTTGATTTGTTTTGATTTAGATAATTTGGTTATAAATACATTGGCTATTTTTTTCATGAATGCTCCCTTACCCTCAGTGAAATTTGTCACTAAAGTATATGTCCAAACCAGGTATGGAAGTGCTCACTTATGACCCCTATATGCTACAGTCAGGGGGCTAGAAGTTCAAGGTCCTTTTTAGCACAAAAAATGTGGCCAGCCAATCTCAGTAACAAATAAAGAAAAAAATCCATAAAATCTCTGCCCATTTCACCTTAAAAAATAATTTGAGTGTACATTTGCCACAAGAATATGGATTTGTGGGGCTGAGGGCAGGGGTGTAGTACACTGTGGGGGCAAGCAATTTATGTACTTACAGCCCTGAGATTAATGCCAAACCTCAAAAAGAATTATTTTCTAATTAAATATAATTATTATCTACTGGTATGTTACAGGGGTTTTGTTTTGTCCCAAAGGATGAATCTTGGAAGATTAAAGTCTGTATTTTGCCTTTGTAAATATTAACATTGCTGGTGAAAGAACATAGATATTTTATGTTATTGGGTAATTCTCAATGCTGATAAAGCTTTGTTGATGATAAAATTCTGAATTGTCTGTATTATTAGCTACACACTTGCTTGGAGAGTTCATTCTTTGAAAGCCTTGCTCTGCTTGTCTTGTATCCAGAATTGTGAAATTAGTGAAATACCAAATGCCTGTGGCGGTCCAGAAATAAAATCAGTTCATTGGTATTGATCCCTCTCTCCATAACTTCCACTTCTGGCAATAGCATCCAAAATGATTTTTTAAATTTCTAAAATATTTTCCCCACTGCCTTAAAATATTTCCTATTTGTTGGAAATTTCAATCATTTATGTAAAGAGCATTGATCACAACCATTTACCACGACCTCACACCTTTTCCGCTTGTGCCCCACACCATCTCCCTCCCAACGTAATACACTCTTTTTGACAGTTCTTATTACCACACATCCAATTAGTGCGATCCATGTGCGTATTAGTGTGTGGCTAGCCACTGGACAGGGAAACCTACCAGCAGCCACGGTTCCCAAAGAAAGTGACTGCTTCTCCTTCAGTAGCCATCAGCTTCCAGTAGCTCTTGACTGGCTTTATCCTGTGCAGGTTATGAGCAGATAAACACAATTCTGGGAGTTGTGCGACAGCCATGCCATCCCGAAGTGAGCATCTCACACCTTTCCTTCACATCTGCCACTGCCACATCTTCCCTCTGCTAAGTTCTGTGAGCTGCGGGTGGTGGGAAGTTGGTACAGATGATCTGTCTACAGCAGAGCACTCGGTTATTTGTATTAGTACTTTGATAAGTTACAGTTCTGTGCGTCACCCACTATTGGACCAAGACTGATGGAAGCACAGGTCTGTGGGTATAAAGGTAAATATTTAGAATGAAATTTGACTGCATGAGCACTTAGCAAAACAACAGCACTAGGTTTCCTCTTAGGCCCACCATTGCCTCAGTCAGGAGCTTTAAACCAGGCCTACCATTCAGGCATGAAACCCATCCTGTAGAGGCATAGCCAATCAGAAAGCGGTTGGTTGCTTGAGTAACAATAAGCCCCTGCTGCACCCCTGGGCATAAAGCAGGTCTTAATAGCAGGTCATTATTGTAGCCCCCAGGACCCAGTGCTGGGAAGACCACTGATATCTTTTCTCTCCTAGCTGGCTGGCTGTTCAGCACCGTCTGGACCTGTGAAAGCCAGCTAGCAGTGAGAGAGCTTCCTGTTCAGTTCAGGATTGATTTCGTGGTTTTACATCCAAAGTGAGCGCTGTCCTCAGCAACAGGGTCTTACCATCTGGTTACAGCAGCCAACCAAGAACAGAGGCGATAGTGTACGTTGTTTGGGTTACCTCTGGAGCCTTCCTGATCAATAACTCATAGGGAAGTTTAGAAAGTAGTTTAAATTAATGGAATATTAATTGATATTATGTTAACTAAATTAGGTTTACATATAGTGAGTTACTGTGAAATCATTAAAAATAATATTTAAGTAATTATTAGAAAGACTTGTGACTTGCTAAATATTTTGTCTTAGGTTTTGAATGACCAACTTTCCAAAAAGTGTTCAGAGCTAACCAGCATGCTTACGGCTGTTAAACTGGAAAATTCCAGAATTATTGCTGAACATCATGCTACTTTGAAGGTATTCTTTTGACACTCAAACTTCATTTATTTACGTCCTTCCTTCCTTCCTTCCTTCCTTCCTTCCTTCCTTCCTTCCTTCCTTCCTTTTTTTTTTTTCATTCAAAATAGTTTCATTTATCCCATGCTGAACTCGGATTTTTTATGGAAGTAAGAATGACTTAGACTTCTGATTTTACTACCTCCGCCCTCTGCCCTCCACCTCTGTCTGACTTATGTACCCCAGCAGGCTTGTCTGAAATTCACAATCCTGCCTCAGCCTATAAAATGGTGGGATTACAGACTGTTATTATAACCCAGCTGTTATTTTTTCCACCCACACCCCCAGCTATTATTTTTTGATTAGTAGTTTCCTCCTTTTGTGCAAAGGGGTGATTTGGCTTCACAATTCAATGGATTTTAATACTTTCTACACAAATATCACTTTAGGAATAATAATGACCTATTCTAGTTTTATGTAATAATGATATATACTTTAAACTTATTTTACATATATGAGTGTTTTGCTTGTATGTATGTATGTACGTATGTGTGTATGTATGTATGTATGTATGTGTGTGTGTATGATGTATATGTGTGCACCACGTGCCTTCCTGGTGCCAGAGGCCATCAGAAGGCATTAGAGGCCCTCAGACTGGAGTTATGGATGGCCGTACTCTACAAGTACTGTAGAGGAGCTGGGAACCAATCCCAGGTCCTCTGCATGAGCAACAAGTGTTCTTGATCACTGAGCCATCTCTGTAGCCCTTAGTAATGGCGCATACTTAGAATTGAGTCTCAAATACTTAGTTTTCCCCAAAACATCTTTGACTTGCCATTTTCCTTACATTATGCTACAAATACTCCTTACTTTGACTCTAGCTATTTGAAATTTTGCTCCTTTGTTAACGGACTTTCACCACAAAACACAGTCATCCTAATAAAAACGTAATTTTTCAAATTCTGGTCCTTGGACACTACAAAGAAGTAGCTTGTACGTGAGAGACTGTGTGTGTTGTTGTTTGCTTGCTTTCTTTGCATATACTAATATGATATTAAGGATTTTACATATCTTACAGCCTCTAATTGTTATAGCTGCTACACGTTATACTTATTTTTCCAATAAGAAGTCAAATAAAATATAATTATATAATTATGCGAGGCTTGAAAAACTGTTATGGATCATAGGTAAAAGTGTTGCTAATTAGAAAATGGTGAGCCAGAGAGATGGTGAAAACAATGAATGCTCCCCTTTGAGGGCAGTGCAGGAGACTCTCAAAGGCGTCCATATCAAACTGCTGGAAATGCTTCTCCCCACACACAGTTTGGAGAGAAAGAGAAAAGAGATGAAAGGTCTTCTCATGTGATGTTTGAATGGGTTTCTATTGTTTCATATTTTAAAGTAAAATCATATTGAGCTTTTAAGATACTGAAATATTTTAGTGTAAATTTTATTTTGAAAATATGTTGAGCTGGAGAGATGGTTTAACAGTTAAGAGCACTGACTGCTCTTCCAGAGGTCCTGAGTTCAAATCCCAGCAACCACATGGTGGCTCACAACCATCTATAATGGGATCAGATGCCCTCTTCTGGTGTGTCTGAAGACAGATACAGTGTACTTATATATAATAAATAAATCTTAAAAAAAAATTAATTGGTCCAAATGCCTTTTTTAAAAAAAATGTTATCTTTCAAAGTTTCACAAAATATGTTCAAGGCTGGTAAATAATACTTCCTCATCTTGTCTAGTAGAAATATAAAATGACAGAACTGTAGCCAAAGAGAAGGCTGGGTACTCAAACTATTTTATAAAGGCTTATGAAAATGAAACAAGTTTTGAGTGTCTTTGAATATCAACCCATCAACTTGCAATTCAGCATTTCCTATTATTCTCTCAGGTAGAGCAGAAAATGAAAACAGAGACATTTCAAGAGCAAAATTTACTGTTAGACACAGCCCATGCCAGCATCACAGGCAAGCTCCAAACTGTGCAGAATGATAAAGCGCAACTCCAGAAGCATCTGTAAGTAAGCGGTGTCCCACGTGTGCACCTGTAACTAAGCGGTGTCCCACGTGTGCACCTGTAACTAAGCGGTGTCCCACGTGTGCACCTGTAAGTGGTGTCCCACGTGTGCACCTGTAAGTAAGCTGTGTCCCACGTGTGCACCTGTAACTAAGCTGTGCCCCACGTGTGCACCTGTAACTAAGCTGTGTCCCACGTGTGCACCTGTAAGTAAGCTGTGTCCCACATGTGCACCTGTAAGTAAGCTGTGTCCCACGTGTGCACCTGTAAGTAAGCTGTTTCCCACGTGTGCACCTGTAAGTAAGCTGTGCCCCACATGTGCACCTGTAACTAAGCTGTGTCCCACGTGTGCACCTGTAAGTAAGCTGTTTCCCACATGTGCACCTGTAAGTAAGCTGTGCCCCACATGTGCACCTGTAAGTAAGCTGTGTCCCACGTGTGCACCTGTAAGTAAGCTGTTTCCCACGTGTGCACCTGTAAGTAAGCTGTGTCCCATGTGTGCACCTGTAACTAAGCTGTGCCCCACGTGTGCACCTTTGTTCACTCATGGTAGTTCTCACATTTGTGAGTCTACTGTGGGGATAAAGAAATTTTCTCTTGAGGAACAAGTTTGCTAGAACATTCTGGTAACTGTTGTCAGATGGAGTGTCATGTACTGTAGGACGTGACTAATTTGATGACTCTTTATTCTTGTCCTCCAGAGACCATTTAATTCTTGAGCACAATCAGTGTCTCCAGAAAGCACAGGAGGCTGAGGAGAGGACAATGGCACAAAAAGAACTTCTAGAATCAACTATTGCAAGACTACGAGGTGAACTGGAAGCATCAATGCAGGAGAAGAAGTCTCTGCTGGAGAAGAATGAATGGTTTCAGAGGGAGGTAGGTAGCAACAGGTCTCCCTTCTAGTTGAGATATCGAATGATGTTTCAAGGTTGTGCTGTAGTGCAAAAGATGAGAGCAGAAGCAAAACTGCATTTTAGAAGTTTGTCAGAGTTACCACTACAGAAGTGTGGATTCTCCAGCGTGTAAAGTCGTCTAGGCCAAATAGGAACAGTATGCTGCTTTCCCCCATCACTGGTGTCAATGGAAATTTATTTACACATCTGCCTGTTAGTTACAGGGTCAGAATTTAAAAACCCATTTATCCTAAAGGAGCGGGAGAACAAGAGTTATCAGGACATAGCCCTGTCTTGGAAGTTAGAGGGAAGCTGCGGAATCTGATTCCCTGTTGACCCCTTTTCTGAGAGGATGTACTGTCTCTGCAGTGTAGGGGTTAATTGGCATGTAGGATGTTGTCATCTGCTGTATCCTCTGAAAGTTGATCCATTTCTTTTTTCTACCTCAGCAGGTTAATAAATCAGGAAAGGGAGTAGCCAAAGAAAAATGCAATTTGGAAAAAGAATTAGCTGAAAGCAAGGTATTCACATTTCATTTTTGATGTTCATGTTATTTTGTTGTCGTTCTGTATTGCTGCCTACTGTGTCTGCTTATTTTAATGAGTAGGGCATTTACCCATGATCAGGATGGGACACAAAGCTGGTGTCCCTTGGACATTCTAGGGCTTTTGGGAGAAGTTGCTCATTGAGCCATATGGGGTTTGCCTGCATAAGCCATCGCTGCCTCTGGCCCTAGAGTTCACTGAGTACTTCAGCCACACATCCCCTGAGATGGGGCTAATAGAAGAGGCAAAGGAGTAGTTGCTGACTCTGCCTATTTTAGATCTCACAGCGAGCTGGCTTTTATGTCATAAGTGCCTGCGAATGCCTGCAACTTCAACTTACAGTTTTTCTTTAGTTGGTCTCATTATTTTTGTCCGTCCTGATGGAGTAGCTTATAAGTAATTTGATGTGTGCATGGAATGCATAACAAACAAGGGTAGTGAGCACTTATGCATCCTCATGTTAGTGATTTCTGTAGGTCGTAGATTCCATACTCTAGACAGTTGGAAAAGTCTCGCATATTGTACTAAGCAATGGTTACCTGACTATGGAGAAAACTAGGATTAACCCCTCCCTCTCCACACACAGATTTTGATAACTCTTGTTTACTTCCATGCCATTTCTGTTTCTTATTTCTCTTTAGTCTTTAATGATCACTAGTCCATTCAGTTCTTCTGTAAGAGTGACTCTAGTTTTTATAAATGAGTACAGACTAGTAACCCGTCAATTAACATTAAGATTTGCATTGATCTTCTTGCCTAGCATCCTGATAATGAGTCTTAATAACAAAAGTTTGTTTGGACATTAAGATTCAAGAGTCTAATTATTAAATGGTTTTGGTTTTTTGAGTCTGCATTTTCCTATGAGCTTTTAGGATCAACAACATTTCCAGTTTTGTGAGAAAGGACAACTGCAATTTTGATAGACTGTGCATTAACTCTACATTAACTTGGGCACATTGCAGTTTTAATACAACATTCCTTCCTTTGTCTTGTGTAAGTTGACTAGAACTTGTGCTGCAGTGTTGAGGTGAGGACAGGCAGCTTGTGCTGTGGAGTTCTGGTGAGCTCCCTCACGAAAAGGTGAAAATGCCCTTCTACATTTAGTTTTGGGGAAATTTTTGTTGTGAAACTATTTTGAATTTTATCTGGAAATATTGAGATGATCTTAAGGATCATGTCCTCTTTTTTTTTTTTTTTTTTTTTTTTGGCAGTTCTGTAACTTTATTTGACATTCAGCAGTTAGTTCTCATCCACATTGACCGTCTGTAGATTTTTGAATATGTTAACAGGCACGTAAGTTACCAGTGTGTAGAGCTTGTTTGGTGAATCCTCATCCTCATTACGCTTTCTGGACAAATGTACTTGGATGCGGTATGGAACATTCCTTATTCCTTTGGCCCAGACGGCTTTATTGAGCCTGGTGTCTATGCACACATCTGGAGTCCCCATCTCCTTCATGGCAGATTTCCGAATTTCTTTGAGTGCCCGAGGAGCACACTTCTTGAAGCCCACTCCATGGATGAGCTTGTGAATGTTGATGGTGTATTCTCTGGTCACCACCTCGTTGATGGCAGAACGGCCCTTCTTCTTCTCACCACCCTTCTTTGCGGGAGCCATTCTGCCGGGCCCAAGTTGGAAAGGAAGGCCATATCCTTTATTTTACATTATGTAGTACATTCTTTGATTTCAAATTCTTTCTTTCAAAAGTTGGCTTATGTCCCTTAGATAACGTTTCACTTGATCACGTGATATACCCTCTTTGTATGTTGCAGGTTGGTTCATTGAGTTTTTAAATATGTATTCATAAGATAATACTGTTCTGTAGTTTTATTTTTTTGCATGTGTTAACTTTGGTTTTGGTGTCAAGATAATATTGGCCTCTGAAAATGATTTGGTAAATCATATTTTTGGCTAGGATTTTTTGAGGGGTTTGTATCAGTTCTTCATTAAGTGTTCTTAAGTTATTTACTAGAGAAGTCCCCTTGGCAGTCTTTGCTTTGTGGGAAGATTTTCTTGTTGTTTTTCTGCTTTGTATTACCACTGATCCAACCTTCTGTTGAAGGTCTCTCTGTCTCTCTCTCTCTCTCTCTCTGTCTCTCTCTCTCTCTCTCTCTCTCTCTCTCTCTCTCTCTCTCTGTCTCTCTGTCTCTGTCTGTCTCTCTCTCTCTCTCTCTCTCTCTCTCTCTCTCTCTCTCTCTCTCTCTCTCTCTGTTTTCTGTTTGAATTCGTTTCTACAGATCGTTCTTTCTGGGAATGTGCCCATTCCATCTAGAGTGCCTCGCTTGTTGGCATACAGTTGTTCTGAGCTCATATGTGTTTACTTCATAAGATCAGCAAGAATGTTTTCTACTTTATGACTATTTAGGAATTTGTATCTCCTCTATTTTTCCTTAGTTAGTCCAGCTACCTGCTTTTGCTTTGTATTTAATTTGCTCATTGATTTCTAGTTTAACTTTTAGTTTTAATAATTTTAATGTTATATTGTAGTTGAGAAAATACATGCCCCTTTCCAATTTATTGATAGTTGCTTTATGACCTAACATATAGTATGTCATAGAGATTGCTCCATGTATACTTGAGAAAAATCTGTAGTCTGCTTTGTGGAGGAATTGTTCTCTTCAGTCTCTTAGTTAAAATAGTATTCCTCAAGTCTTCTGTTTGCTCATGTCTCTTGTCTAATTGTCCTGTTGAGTATTATGAGTGGGAAATTTGAAATCCCTGTCTACCTTTTATTTCCCTATTTAATTTTGTTCTTTTTGGCTTCATATATATTTTTGTTATATGGATATATAATATGGTTAGTATTTTTCATAGGTGTGTCCTTTATCTCAACAATGTTTATCTTTTTGTCTAATACTAATGTAGCCAGCTAAGCTCTTTTCAGACTGTTTATATGGTAGGAATTTTTCCATCCTCTAACTTGCCTTTTTTAATATGAATCTAAAGTCCATCCTTCAAAAATTGTTGGATTTCTAAAAATTTTTCCATTCTGCCTATCTGCTTCTTAAAGAAATATTTATTTTTAATGTGTATATATATTTTGCATGCATGTACTACAAAGAATGCTGTAGAGGCCAGAAACAGGACATCAGATCTTCTGGAACTGGAGTTACAGATGCTTGTGAACCAGTGCTGGGAATCTAACTAGGGTCCTCTAGAAAAATAGTCAGTGAAGCTCTTAACCGTTGACACTTCTCTTCAGCCAAATATGTCTGCTGTGTAAATGAGATGGTTTAATCCACTTATAGTTAAGATAATTACCGTTAAGGAATAATTTACATTGGGGGTTTTGGGTTTTTTGTTTGTTTGTTTTTACTTTTTACTTTTGTGTTTTGTTACTGTTTCTCAATTGTTGCCTTCTTTTATTTTAAGTTGGCATTTCTGTTGCATCATTTAAACTTCCTTATTCTTCTACTGTACTTTTTGGCTTGTAGGTAAGATTAGGATACAAAAACAAAACAAAACAAAACAAACCCCACAAAGACAAAAAAAAAAACAAAAAAACCCCACAAAAACAAAAAAACAAAACAAAATGTGAGCTTAGAGACATGGCTCAGCCAATAAGAGCTGGACAAGTTTAGTTCCTAGCACCCATATGGTGGCTCCAAATCATCTGTAAGTCCAGCTCCAGGGGATCTAAAGCTTTCTTCTGGCCTGTGTGGGCACCAAACATGCATGTGATACACACTGTCCTTAACTTCTTGTGGGAATTTTAGTTCATATCCGCTTTCCACTTGTTCCAGCCTGAAGAACTCCCTTACTTTTCCTTGTACAGTGTGTTTTCCAGCCCCCATATCTGCACACATACCAGGGCTGGGGACCTTGGTAAATTACTTTACATATTTTAATGTGGTTTGAATGTACCACAGCTGCACGGTTGTTTTGAAACCAGAAAAGCCCTTTGTATGAATCACTACAACTTTTCATTATCTGAGAATACTTTAATTTCTTTATTATTTTTGAGGGCCAGTTTTACTGGATTTAGAATTCTTCTTCTTCTTCTTTTTTTGATATTGTATTTATTTACATTTCAAAAGTTATTCCTGTTCCTGGTTTCCCCTTTATCACATCCTCCCTCCCCTTGCTTCTATGAGGGTGCTCCCCCACCCACCCACTCCCGCCTCCCCGCCCTGGCATTCCCCTACACTGGGGCACCCACCCTTGACAGAACCAAGGACATCTCCTCCCATTGATGTCCAACAAGGCCATCCTCTGCTACTTATGTGGCTGGAGCCCTGGGTCCCTCCATGTCAACTCTTTAGTTAGTGGTTTAGTCTTGGTAGCTCTGGGGGGTCTGGTTGGTTGATATTGTTCTTCCTATGGGGTTGCAAACTCCTTCAGCTCCTTCAGTCCTTTCTCTAACCCCTTCATTGGGGACCACATTCTCAGTCCACTGATTGGCTATGAGCATCTGCCTCTGTATTTGTCAGGTTCTGGCAGAGCCTCGCAGGTGACAGCTAAATCAGGCTCCGGTCAGCAAGAACTTCTTGGCATCCACAATAGTGCTGGGTTTGATATCTCTATATGGGATGGGTCCATAGGTGGGATGGCCTTTCCCTCAGTCTCTGCTCTAAACTTTGTCTCCATATTTCTTCCCTTGAGTATTTTGTTCCCCCTTCTAAGAAGGACTGAGGCATCCAGTCTTTAGTCTTCCTTCTTCTTGAGCTTCATGTGGTCTGTGATTTGTATCCTGGGTATTCTGAGTTTTGGGGCTAATATCCACTTAACAGTGAGGGCATATCATGTGTGTTCTTTTGTTACTGGGTTACCTCAGACAGGATGATATTTTCTAATTCCATACATTTGCCTAAACTTTCATGAAGTCATTTTTTTAAATAGCTGAGCAGTACTCCATTGTGTAGATGAACCACATTATCTGTATCCATTCCTCTGTTGAAGGACATCTGGGTTGTTTCCAGCTTCTGGCTATTATAAATAAGGCTGCTATGAATATAGTGGAGAATGTGTCTTTGTTATGTTGGAGCGTCTTTTGGGCGTATGCCCAAGAGAGGTATAGCTGGATCCTCAGTTAGTACTATATATCCAATTTTCTGAGAAACAGCCAGACTAATTTCCAGAGTGGTTGTACCAGCTTGTAACCCCACCAACAATGGAGGAGTGTTCCTTTTTTCTCCACATCCTTAACAGCATCTGCTGTCAACTGATCTTAGCCATTCTGACTGGTGTGAGGTGGAATCTCAGGGTTGTTATAATTTGCATTTCCCTGATGACTAATGATGTTTAACATTTCTTTAGGAGCTTCTTAGTTATTTGAGATGCCTCATTGAGAATTCTTTGTTTACCTCTGTACCCCATTTTTTTAATAGCGGTATTTGGTTCTCTAGAGTCTAACTTTTTGAGCTCTTTATATTAAATATTAGCCCTCTATTGGATGTAGGATTGATAAAGACCTTTTCCCAATCTGTTGGGTGCCATTTTGTCCTATTTACAGTGTCCTTTGCCTTACAGAAGCTTTGCAATATTATGAGGTTCCATTTGTCAATTGTTGATTGTAGAGCATAAGCATTGGTCTTCTCCTCAGGAAATTTTCCCCTGTAACCATGTAATTCAAGGACCTTCCCCACTTTGTCTTCTATTAGTTTCAGTGTATGTAGTTTTATCAGAGGTCCTTGTCAACTTGGATTTGAGCTTTATACAAGGAGATAAGCATGGATCAATTTGCATTCTTCTTCATGCTGACATCCAGTTGAACCAGCACCATTTGTCGAAAGTGCTGTCTTTTTTCCACTGTATGGTTTTCGCTCCTTTGTCAAAGATCAAATGACCATAGGTGTGTGGGTTCATTTCTGGGTCTTCGATTCTATTCCATTGATCTACCTGCCTGCCTCTGTACCAATAAAATGCAGTTTTTATTACTATTGCTCTGTAATACAGCTTTAGGTCAGGGATGGTGATTCCCCAGAAGTTCTTTTATTGTTGAGGATAGTTTTTGCTATCCAGTTATTTGTTTGTTTGTTTGTTTTGTTATTCCAAATGAAATGGAGAATTGCTCTTTCTAACTCTATGAAGAATTGAGTTGGAATTTTGATGGGGATTGCATTGAATCTATAGATTGCTTTCAGCAACATAGCCATTTTTACAATATTAATCCTGCCAATACATGAGCATGGGAGAGTTTCCATCTTCTGAGATCTTCTTCAATTTCTTTCTTCAGAGACTTGAAGTTCTTGTCCTAAAGATCTTTTTCACTTGCTTGGTTAGAGTAACACCAAGATATTTTATATTATTTGTGACTATTGTGAAGGGTGTCATTTCCCTAATTTCTTCTCAGCCTGTTTATCCTTTGAGTAGAGGAAGGCTACTGATTTGAGCTAATTTTATACCCAGCCACTTTGTTGGAGTTGTTTATCAGTCATAGGGGTTTTCCTGTGGAATTTTTGCCAACTATCATATCGTTGGCAAATAGTGATATTGTGACTTCTTCCTTTCCAATTTGTATCCCTTTGACCTCTTTTTGTTGTCTATCAAGAAGGGGTCTTGAATTTGGTAAGTGCTTTCTAAGCCTCTAATGAAACGATCATGCATTTTTTTTTTCATTTTGTTTATATATTGGATTTCGTTGATGGATTTCCATATATTGAATCATCCCTACATCCCTGGGATAAAGCCTACTTGATCATGATGGATGATCATTTTGATGTGTTCTTGGATTCAGTTTGTGAGAATTTTATTGAGTATTTTGACAATGATATTCATAAGGGAAATTGGTCTGAAGTTCTCTTTCTTTGTCGTATCTTTGTATGGTTTAGGTATGAGCATAATTGTGGTAATTCACAGAACAAATGGGGTAATGTTCCTTCTGTTTCTATTTTGTGGAATAGTTTGAAGAATATTGGTATTAGGTCTTCTTTGAAGATGTGAGAGAATTCTGCACTAACCCCATCTTGAACTTTTGTTTTGTTTGGGAGACTTTTAATGACTGCTTCTACTACTTTAGGGGTTATGGGGCTGTTTATAGATGGTTCATCTGATCCTGATTTAGCTTTGGTACCTGGTATCTGTCTAGAAAATTGTCCATTTCATCCAGATTTTCTAGTTTTGTTGAGTATAGGCTTTTGTACTAGGATCTGATAGGTTTTTGGATTTCCTCAGTTTCTCTTATGTCTCCCTTTTCATATCTGATTTTTCTTAATTTGGATATTTTCTCTTTGCCCTCTGATTTGCCTAGCTGAAGGTTTTTCTATCTTGTTGATTTTTCTCAAAGAACCAGCTCCTGGTTTTGTTGCTTCTTTGTATAGTTCTTTTTGTTTTCACTTGTTGATTTCAGCCCTGAATTTGATTTTTTCCTGCTGTCTACTACTCTTGGGTGCATTTGCTTCTTTGTTATAGTCCTTTCAGATGTATTGTGAAGCTACTAGTGTATGCTCTCTCCAGTTTATTTTGGAGGCACTCAAAGCTATGAGTTTTCCTCTTAGCACTGATTTCATTGTGTCCCATAAGTTTGGGTATGTGTGCCTTCATCCTCATTAAATTCTAAAAAGTTTTTAATTTCATTCTTTATTACTTCCTTGACCAAGTTATCATTGAGTAGAGCATTGTCAGCTTCCATGTGTATGTGGCCTTTTTTACTTTTTGTTGTTATTGAAGATCAGCCTTAGTCCATGGTGATCTAATAGGATGCATGGGATTATTTCTATCTTGTTTCTGTTGAGGCGTGTTTTGTGACCAATTATTTAATCAATTTTGGAGAAGGTACCATGGGTTGCTGAGAAGAAGGTATATCCTTTTGTTTTAGGATGAAATATTCTATGGTATCTGTTAAATCCATTTGGTTCATAACTTCTGCTAATTTCACTGTGTCTCTGTTTAGTTTCTGTTTCCATGATCTGTCCATTGATGAGAGTGGGGTGTTGAAGTCTCCCACGATTATTGTGTGAGGTGCAATGTGTGTTTTGAGCTTTAATAAGGTTTCTTTTATGAATGTAGGCACCCTTGCATTTGGAGCATAGGTAATCAGAATTGAGAGTTCATCTTGGTAGATTTTTCCTTTGATGAGTATGAAGTGCCTTTCCTTATCTTTTTTGATAACTTTTGGCTGAATTTCGATTTTATTCGATATTAGAATGGCTACTCCAGTTTGTTTCTTGGGACCATTTGCTTAGAAAAGTTTTGTCCAACCTTTTACTCTGAGGTAGTGTCTGTCTTTGTCACTGAGGGTTTTTTCCTGTATGCAGCAAAATGCTGGGTTCTGTTAACTTATCCAGTCGTTTAGTCTATGTCGATTGGGAAATTGAGTCCATTGATGTTGAGGGAGATTAGGTACCAATGATTGTTGTTTCCTTTTATTTTTGTTGTTAGAGGTGAAATTATGTTGTGTGGCTCTCTTCTTTGGGGTTTGTTGCAAAAAGATTACTTCCTTGCTTTTTCTAGGGTGTAGTTTCCCTCTTTGTATTAGAGTTTTCCATCTATTATCCTTTGTAGGGCCGAATTTGTGTGAAAATATTGGGTAAATTTGGTTTTGTCTTAGAATATCTTGATTCCTCCATCTATGTTAATTGTGAATTTTGCTGGACATAGTAGCCTGGGCTGGCATTTGTGTTTTCTTAGGGTCTGTATGACATCTGTCCAATATCTTCTGCCTTTCATAGTGTCTGGTGAGAAGTGTGATTCTGATAGGTCTGCCTTTATATGTTTCTTGGCCTTTTTCCCTTACAGCTTTTTATATTCTTTCTTTGTTATGTTCATTTAGTGTTTTGACTATTATGTGACAGGAGAAAATTCTTTTCTGGTCCAATCTATTTGGAGTCCTGTGGGCTTCGTGTATGTTTATGGGCATCTCTTTCTTTAGGTAATCTCCTGTAATTTTGTTGAAGGTATTTACTTGCCCATTATATTGGGAATCTTCACTCTCTTTTATATCTATTTTTAGATTTGACCTTCTCATTGTGTACTGGATTTCCTGAATGTTACAATCTTTTTTGTGTTTTGCATTTTCTTTGATGGTTGTGTCAATGTTTTCTATGGTATCTTCTGCACCTGAGATTCTCTCTTCTATCTCTTGTATTCTGTTGGTAATGCTTGCATCTATGACTCCTGATCTTTTTCCTAGGTTTTCTATCTCCAGGGTTGTCTTCCTTTGTGATTTCTTTATTGTTTCTAGTTCCATTTTTAGATCTTGGATGGTTTTGTTCAATTCCTTCACCTATTTGGTTGTCTTTTCCTGTAATTCTTTAAGGGATTTTTGTGTTTCCTCTTTACAGGCTTCTACCTGTTTACTTGTATTATCCTGTATTTCTTTAAAGGAGTTATTTATGTCCTTCTTAAAGTCCCCTATCATCATATGAGATGTAATTTTAAATCAGAATCTTGCTTTTCTGGTGTGTTGGGGCATCCAAGACTTGCTGTACAGGGAGAACTGGGTTCTGGTGATGCCAAGAAGCCTTGGTTTCTGTTGCTTAGGTTCTTGTGGTTGCCTCTCGCCATCTGGTTTATCTTTGGTGTTAGTTGGTCTTGCGTCTCTGACTGGAGCCTGTCCCTCCTGGGAGCCTGCGAACCTGTGAACCTGTGATCTTAGGTATTTCAGCACTCCTGGGAGACCAGCTCTCTCCAGGTTGGATTTGGGTACAGAGAGATATAGTTAAATCTGGGGTGTAGATGGAGACCAGAAGGATGCTGTCCCCAGTTGCTCCAAAGCTTCTGAGCCTTGTGGTCTCCTGGCAGGTCCCCCTTTGGCCAGTTATTGGAACAAAAATGTTCCTGTCATCTTTGGACTTAGGAGTACAGCATTCCTGGTAGACCAGCTCTCCCTGGGCGAGATTTGGGTCTGGAGAGCTGTGCCACAGGGTTAACTCTCAGGCACAGATCAACAGCAGGTACTCTTATCTTTTCCCTTAGCTTGGGAGGAAAATGCTTAATCTTTCAGCATTACAATTCCAATTACCTTTAGGATATTTTAATTATTTTTCCTATTTTTGAAGTTAAAATACAATCAACCAGTTTCTCCTATACTTTCCTTCAACACTTCCATTAAACTTCTCCTGTTCTCTCAAATCCATGGCCTTTTTAATTGTTACATATACGTGTAACAACTACTTATATAACTATATGAATACTACCTGCTCAGTTCATATAATGTCACTTGTATGTATATATGTATATAATTTCAAGGCTAAGTACTTGGTATGGGTAAAACACTGGGGATGTGGGGTTCTTTTCTATGGAAGACTATTTCTCCCAGTCTTGACTTGGTTAATTACAGTAGCTATCATGACAGCAGAAGGGGACATGTAAGCTTCCAAGGGAAGGAAGCAATCATAGTTCTACCTAGCTGTAATACCAATGAACTATAACAGCAACATGCATGTCACAATAACCCTAAGTGTACGACAGAGGCATACATATTCTGGTAGTAACCAACAGCTCTCTTACTGAACTTAAGGCCCACTCAACACAATGGAAATCATATCTCAGTGGAAACTTAGCCAACTATGGGAATTTTTGTAGATACGATTGTATCAGGTAAAAGTGGTTGTTTTTCATAATTTTTAGTTGAATTTTCCTAAAGTCATAGATCAATGTTGAGTTTTTTAAATGTATATTTTTATTGACGTGCTCCTGTGGCTTATCTAATACAGTGTATTGATGTGCTGAATTATATTGGTAATGAATCATATATTTCATCAGGATAAACTTCACTTACCTCCTATCTCCACTTTATATATTCCTAGATTAATTTTGACAATATTTTGTGGAATGTTTGTATCTATTACACACAAGCTTGAATTGATAAATACTAAATACTAAATAGCATGTAACTGCTTCCAATAACCACTAGGAAAGAAATAGAGATCGTAAGAAGCAGTGGGTAAAATCTCACAGTGACTGTGGCAGTACATGCAGGCCTACACTAGTTCAAGCCAGATGGCCCCAGCACTAGGAAGGGCAAGTGGACTCTGCCCCACACACCGCTAACCAAGAAGCTCTCTGAAATTGGAATCTTCTGGCAAAATCAAAATTAGTTTTCCCCAAATGAGTTTCATTGAGTATATTAGCCACACTCTGGGAAAGGGTCCCGTGCGCAGGAGTAGTTGACCAACAAAAAAGGAATTTGTATTTTTGTAGCCTTTTTGTCTTGTGATGTTTCGTTTGGGCATTTATTGTCTTACTGGTCTTCTGCTTGTATATTTGGGCTTGTGTTTTTGTGTACATGTGTGTGTGTTTATTATTTTTTGTAAAGAGAGAAGGGCATGGAGTTTGGTGGGTAGGGAGGTAGGGAAGATCTGGGAGAAGTTGGGGAAGGGGAAAAGCTTGCTCATAATACAATGCATGAGAATTTTTTTTCAATAAAGTAAAAGTTGAAAGAAAATAAAAATAATTTGTTTCGAACATTCTAAAGCTATTAAACAAGGCTCATCAAAACCCCACTCTTTGAGACGGGAAACATGACCATAGGGTCCCTTCCAGTTTTCAATTCAACTGTTACTTTAAAATAAGATTTTTTGGTTTAAAATAATTTCTTTTTACTTTTGTCTTCAAAGGAAGACACTAATGTGTTGAATCAAAACCTGCAGACTCTATTTGAAGAAAATAAGCATCTGACAGATAAGATGGCTTCCCTTGAACATCACAAAGCTACTTCTGACTACCAAGGGGTGGGTATAAAAAGGTCAGTCTAGAGGAGGAAATTCAGATAGCTCTAAGTGATGGTCACCAGGGAACTATAATAATGACAAGCACAAATGGACTTGATATTTTCAAGTACTTCCTTTTACATAAATTATGAGGAAAAACCATATTTTTATCTATTTCCCCCATTAAACAATTAGTAATAAGTGTAATTTTAAAAAGCTGCTTGATAAGGTTAGCGTGCATTACAAATATATGGTATCCATTCTTACAGCATCTCCAAGTGAAGAGGACTTAGAGGTGATCATTCTTCTAAGAAGCTAATACTTTTCCTATGTGTTTGAATTTCTGAAGAATGATTAATACTGTTTTAGAACATACAAGGGATTTTTTAGACCTCACAGAATACCCTAAGGCCTTTTTAAATCTAAGATTAGTTTTTACTAAACCCTGACATAAACTGCTTATTACTTCAACTCTGAAGAATTACATGGTCTAAATCTTTTTATGTTTTCATGGCTTTTCAGACAGACTTTTTGCCTATGAGAAAGATGACATTTAATCTCTTAGAGCTTGAGTTTGTTAACCTATCAAAATGACGATAATAATATTATTGCTATAAAAGTGTTTGAGGATTAAGTTAATACATGTAGAGCATATAGCAGATAATTTTAAATTCTTAGTTTCTGGGTTGTCATGGGCAGTGGGAAGTCTAGCAGTGCCTATTAGGATAACAGGACCCATTAATTGTGATTCCTGGTATGCTCTTGCTCAAAGACTAAATATTCAGTCATGGCCTTTGCTTATTGTCCAGGCTTCTGCTTCATTTGTCTAGCTGTCTATAAGGCCACATGTGCCTGCCTAATTTCCTGAACTTACTGCCACTGCCAAGTCTATGGTTTCTTTCTACTAGTGATCTTGATACATTTCATCAGTTATCTAGTTAGTATTAATGCTTTCCTGTTCTTCCTCCTTTGTGCTTTTTATTGTCTCATAGTGATAACTTATACCTCAGTTATGGCTTGAGTTTTGTCTCTACCTAGAAGCTTTTCCATCAGACCATCACAGAGTGTTTCAGTGGGACATCTGAGTCTGAGCTATGAAGCTGGGCTCTCAGGATTTATTTTTAGCAGTTTTTCACTTCCATTAAAATTAATGCTGGCAATGCATTTTTGTTAGTTGGGACTTAAAACTTAAATTTTTTCTTTAGAGGTAACACTTTCGGAGTATCACAGCACAGACTTGAAATTAGAGCCTGATCTTGCCAGGTTCTTGGGATTGCAGGACTCAGTGTCAAGTGCCCATCACAAAGCTTAGTGTGCAATGTGCATGAATAAATATTACTATTATTTCCCCCCACATTGCCTAGTTTTAGGTTGCTCTGGTTTGCTTTTCTCTTGCTGTGACAAGACAATATAACCAAAAGCAACTTGAGGAAGAAAGGAGTTTATTTCATCTTAACATTTTATGGTTCACCATAAAAGAAGGGCAGGGTAAGAACCTGGCAGTGGGGACCGAAGCAGAGACCAAGGAGTGCTGCTTACTGGCTTGCTCAGTTTGCTTCCTCATACAGCCCAGGACCATCTCCTTGGGTGGCACTGCCCTTAGGGGACTGAACCTTCAGCAGTCATCAGTTGTTACAGTTCTTTGTCTAGGGGTGAGACTGTGAGATTTCCCCCTGCTGAGTCAAGACCTCTATTGGGAGTGTCATTGTTCAGATCTCTCTGTTAGGCAACCATATTTTTTGAGGTATAATAGGTATTGCTTCCCTGTTGTTTCTCTGAGATATAATCTCACAACAGACTTCCATGTTCTCTGGTTCTACAACCTTTCTGCCCCTCCTCTGATGTTTTCTGAGCCTTCAGGTGTAGGAACTGTGTTGGATAGATGTGTCTGGGGAGTGTTCCTTGTTTCTGGGATCCTCTAAATCCATGTGTCTCTACTGAGAGCCAATCGTAGGGAGTTTTGTAATAGTCTCCGTCCATGTAAGAAGAAACGTCTTTGATGGAGTGAGAACTGCACCTATTTGTGGGTTTGGAGATGAGTTTTAGAATGTGGTTAGAAACGATGCTGATCCAGTAAAGTGAGAGGAATGCCTTCAAAATCCAGGACCTCACTAGATCTGGAAGTTGGCTAGGTTTCGAGCAGCAGGCAAGATTTTCCTCCCATTCATTGGGCCATGAGTCTAATTAAACAGTTGTTGGTCACCAGTATGATATGGGCACCATGATAGTACTTTTCATGATATCTTGCCGTGCTTGCTGTAGTTCATAGGAATCACAACAGGATATGACTGTTACATTGCTTCTCTTTCTTGGCAGCTTACACAGTACCTTTTGTTACTATGAAAGTTGAACCACAGAAAAAGAGACATTCATGTTCAGATCCAGCTCAGATTTTTCCAGTCATGTGTCTTAAAGTACATGGTGTGTTCAAAATAGATACTTAACCTTCAATTTCCAAGAAGTGATTTTTTTTTTTAAAGCTGCGATAACTAAAGGGTCTTCAACCAGAGGTTATTGTCATTGTTCCTAAAAAACTGTATGGTCCTCTTCAAGCAGCTTACAGTCACTATTACAACTATACCACATCTAGGGGAACACATCTACAAAAGACTAACAAATGAGAAACAAAGAAAAGAAGAATACAGGTACAAATGACAGCACACTCTGAGACTCCATGGCTTCTTATCTTCATTAACAATCTCTGTACATGTTTCCTGTCAGCAAAATTATTTATTGTTAGAGGAAGGTCTTATAGGCTGCAGTCCATTGCAAGTAAACTTTGCTATTATTTCTGTAGAAATAGCAACGTATTAATACCTGTTTTAAAAGGGAGGTGATAATCATGTATGTAAATGGTAATGATATATGTATTTATCAGTTTGCTCAGCAGAAAGTGGAGAAGGCCTTGGAAAAAATTACTGAGAGTAAAAATAAGCTTGCCTATGAAAAGGGGAAACTCCAGGTATGAGACTTATCTTCCAATTTTTGTCTGATGTTTAAAATAGTAATTGTTCAATTAAATATATAGACTTTTAGAAAATCTCTGACATTCGGTAACTCTGTAGCCTCTGATCCTCCTTAACTTCATTTCTTCATTATCAACCAAGTGACATCTCATAGACCAATAGTGTAACAATGAAATTACAACCATTCTCTGTTTGAAGCTTTGTAACAGCCATCATCTATATGGCCATGCTGTAAGAGCATAGGAAAAAACCCTGACATATTTGAGTCTGTAGAACTGAGTACTGTGGGATGTGAGTAATGTGACAGTACTGAGCTCTGGTTGCCTACCAGTTTTGCTTCCCTGGTACCCACATTGCAGGAAGCTTGCCACTGATGTGGCTGAGCCTGACTTAGATCAACCCTAATGGAAACACTAATCTCTAATACCTCTAATTTGTGAGTTCTAAGTCTCAGGCACACATTAGAATCAGGTGGGATTAAAAAAAAATGTCCCAGCAGTAGAAAATGTTTATTTGCCATTTCTTTAAAACACATCCAATTAGGAAAGGAAGACTGGAGGACCCATAGGAAATAATATGTAATAAGTTAAAAAATGTCAATGGTAGAATGTAGGGTATCGGACATCTCCTTATTTATAGACAGGCCTTTCAAGTTTTCCAATGCTTAAAAATGTCCATAATACATAAGAAATGTCAACTTAATGTAATGTCAACAAAAACAATGAAATCAGAATTTAAGGCCTATACTTATCACTCTGTAAAGCTCCCCTGTTGAAGCCAGGCATAATGAAATACACCTATAATCCAAGAACTCAAAGGGAAGCGGTAGGAGAACAATGAGGCCAGCCTGAGCTATATAGTGATGTCATCTCTCAAGAATAGTTTAAGATGCTCCCCAGATGACTCACGTGTAGCCACAGATGAGGACAGCTGGACTAAACAGTAGGAAATGAAGCCCACTTAGGCTCTGGACTGGCCAGATGAAATGTTGAGTACTCTCACTCTAGGCTTACCAAATATGTCAGCATTCATGCTTCCCTCATATTAGAGTTAGTAGGCAAACGAGGCTCAGAACTGGAAGGCACACTGAAAGGTAGTTAGTTGATAGGAGTTATGCTTTTGTGCCAGTCTTCATTGACCAAGCAGATCTGTCTGTGAGACCTCGAGGACCTTAAGAGAGTGAGGTGAATTACAGTCTAACACTACAAACAACTTACTTCACTGTATTTTTATACACAAATGTAACAAAGAAAGCAATGATCCAAGGAGGGTTGTTTGAGTTCAGAACACATGATCAGAAAACCATATAAATAAAGGTAGATAAGCAAATACTAAATGTTGACAGAGCAGCCCTTTCCCAGAACTGAAGTGGAAATTTCTGGTCATATCTAATGATGTAGACTCACACGATGATTTGCAGAAGCAGACTCACATACTGTTTTGCTGAGGCAAGACCCATGAGAGGACCCATGATAATTTGGAGAGAATATAAATGGGACCAGTGACAGGGGGCTTGCATTGCTAACTATGCAGCTCTTCATTGGTCTCACACCTTCGTTGATCTTCATTCCATTGAGAGAGGCACTGTAGAAACTCCAGCATTCTGGGTGGTCCCTGTTTGCTTTCACTGACTGGTGCAGAGAGGCCTGGTGGTTTCTGCTGGATCCTGCCAGCTGGCACTGTTAAACTGGACTGCTGGTATCCTGACAGTGAAGATTAAAATCTCCCCAAAATCTACTTCTAAATAAGTCCACATCCCCTTATCCTATTTACCATTTTCTTCCTACCTTTGGATGGTGGGATAAAAGGTGGAGTCAAAGCATTTAAAAACCTTTATTAACATAGGTTTTAAAAAATTTAAGCCTACAGGTGGCACCAAGCATAGCTTACAGAACATTCTCAGGACAGACCAATTTTACACACAATTGCCTGACACATACTATAGGTTACATCTGGAAAGGTACAAAAGCACAGCAGAAGGCCATGTTCAGATCCAGGGAACACTGAAGATAGAACTCAGCACATCCTTTCATTAAATTGGGTCTATAGCTATATTCTCACATCCAACAAGAATAAACATGGCTTCTCTCACAGTTACCCCAAGGCATTGTTCACTATGCATCATTCTTTTTACCATATTCCAACGTTTATGGAATAGTGACAATGTTAATAGCCAAATTAAAAAAAATTTTGTAGTTAGTTAATTAGTACAATTTAGTTAATATCTCCTAGAGATATCGTTGCTTGTCTATATGTATAATTATCTATATCTGTATAATATCAGACATACTGCTTATCTTTATGTCAGTCAAGCCTTGGGCCAGCACATTTTAAAGCACTGATTCCTCTATCTTGCAGAATAATATGAAGAATGAGCTATCTACCAAATATGGCCAAGATACTAGGCTGCTGTGTATTCTTAAACTTGGCTGTATTGGGTTAGAAATGTTACATAGGAAGTATGTGTCAAAGTTGAGCACGGTGGCACATTCCTATGGTCTCACTTGAAGAGCTAAGTATTATGCCTTGATTTATTGAGTGTGGTGATGAGTCGTGAGTGTATGTGAATGAACTAAGTTGTTGCCTGTGGCTTTTTTCCCTGTGAGAACAAAATTTGCCACTGATGTAATCAGGATTGACTTATACCAACCTCATGAGGATGCTGGTATCTACTAAATAAGTGGTTCTAAGACATAGTTACATATTAGAACATGGCTTGATGGGTTTTTTAAAATGAGATAAAGGTAACTATATAATCAGTACTCATACCAGGAAATAGAATATTCACAGCACCAGGACCTCCTTTCAGAGACTTCTGACACCTCTGGTTAGTTACCTGGACTTTGATTCTGGGTAAGCATATGCTATGTGTTTTCTCCTTATCTCCTTTCTCTTCTCAGTAGTGTAAATGCAAATTTTGCTGTACTGCTTGTGGTGGGTCTGTGGTGTAAATTGCTGGGTGGTATACTGTAATCATTAGGCAGGGGCCATAGAAATAAAAATGACCAGGCTGTATTGAAATTGCCATAGCTGCCTGAATGTGTTTCTTATTTGTAGTCAACTGTATTTGGAGTTGAGGCTCAGGTCAGTGGTAGAATACTTGCCTAGCATAGCTAACAGCTAACAGCTGGGCTAACCAATGTGAAATGAAGCCCACTTAGGCTCAGGACCGGACAGATGAAATGTTGAGTAATCTCATAATACACTTGCCAAACATGTCAACATTCGTTCTTCCCTCACAGTAAAGTGAGCAGACAAACGAGGCTCAGAGCTGGAAGGCAAAATGAAAGGCAGTTGATATGAGTTATGCTTATTGAATGGTACTGGCTTTACTCTCAGCGCCAATACTCAGCTCAAACTGGAATTTTAAAAATTGGCTACTTGGGTTATTTCTAACTCTAAATCTCATTTCAGCTTACAAATGGACTACCATTATAGATATGTCTACTTTATTTCAATTTAAATGTAGGGGTTGATTTAGCTCAGTGGTAGAGCGATACCTAGAAGTTTAAGGGCCCTGGGTTGGTCCTGACTCCCAGAAAAAAAAAAAAAAAAAAAAAAAAAAAAAAAAAAAAGAATCAATTTGCAATGTATACTAAAAATATCTGGTTATAGTAATGAATCAATATTTACATTACAGTGCAAACAGGTTAAAAGGGGCTGTCAAATAATTCATGTAGCTATAGGTACCAATACATATTGCTATCTATATGGATATATAATGTATGCTGTGTGTGTGTGTGTGTGTGTGTGTGTGTGTGTGTGTGTGTATGCGCGCGCGTGTGTGTGTGTGTGTGTGTGTGTGTGTGTGTGCATACATGTATTCAGACCAGTGGGACAGTGCGAGCATCCTTGGCTTAGGTTAGTCATGCTCCCAGACTTCCGGATAAGCTGCTCAGAGTGGATTTTAATGCTGACCAAATCACCACACTCGAGGGAGCAGGGTTCTTTTTGCTTCTGGATGTGCCTCTGTGTTTCCTTCCCATTTTAAATATCCCAGTAAGAATTCCCACCAAATGATAAAGGTAAAGTACCTTAGCTGATGGTGTGCTGTACTTTACTGTTCCTCAGTGGCTACAACATGGGGGTCCTAAGGATGAAGTAAAACATTATTCCATAAAAAAGTAATCTTACTTAAATCTCACAGTAATCTTCCTGCCTCTGCTTCCTAAGGACTAAGCTAACAGGTATGTACCACCATGCCTTTTGGGCATAGTTTTAAAATACTATGCAATATATAAGTGCTCTATCTATTTGACTTTCCTAGTTTTCTTTGAGCAAAACACAAGTCAGTCTGTCTCTCTCTCTCTCTCTCTCTCTCTCTCTCTCTCTCTCTCTCTCTCTCTCTCTCTCTCTCTCTCTCTCCTAATTACCTACATTCAGAAGATATTCTGAATACTGGTATCATAGTTTACTTGCCACAGTGTCCATTTGGACTTTCCTTAGGCCACAGGAAGCAGGTGCGTGGTCTTAGCTCATTTACACAGCTGTAGCCTGCTTGTAGCAACGAGTTAAGACAGAATTGTTCGCAACATTAGAAAAATGTAGGATTTGCTTTTCAAGTTTCACATTTCCTCTAATTTTTTAAACAAAACGCATGACATCTTCCTCCACTCGTTCTCCTTTCCTTGTAGATAAAAGTCAAACAGCTAGAAGAACAGCTGCACACTTTTACTGAAACCAGGCTGCACAATGACCACCTACAAGAACAGAATAAAGACTTTGAGGTCAACGCATCAGAGTATGGCTACACTGCAGAAAAGATTACCTTTGAGGTAAAAAGTTAGGGTGAGTGCGGGGTTAAGGCATTGCTCTGCCTCTCCCCTCCCCCACAATCCTACAAAGGTGATGTCTTCTCTTGACTCAGCTTGACCTCTGCCATCTATGGATAAGACTCTGCTGAGACAGAGGGAGTTATAAGATGCTCTCACCAGAATCTGACTCTGATAAACATGCTTCGTCTTTATAAATGTAGCATTCGTGAAAGCTTGTTGAATAGGAAGCTCTGCCTTTCAGAAAAAAAAAACAAACAAAAAACATGCTGCTTTCATGACCACTCACGAGGAGCACCGTTATGAAATATTTGTATTGGTTTCATAAGCTCAAAGTTTCTAAGTTTGAGCCTTAACTTTTTTTTGGCAAATGTGAGGAGCAAGTGTCTTCTTTTTAACTGTAGGCAACCTCGGAGCGGAGTGCCAGCAAGGCATCTCTGCAGCAGACAGAGGCTCACCTGAGAGAGGGGTTAGTAGAGAAGCGGCTCCCTTAGCACAGTGGCTGGAGAGGCTGACACTCTTATAGGCCACACAGCAGTGCAGTGAGTGAGTCCTTAAGCAAGCAGAGTACAGAAAGTGCTTAGTAAGGAATTAAAGCCATAAATATTTTACTGAAAGAAAGCAATTCAGCCCAGTGATTACAAATTTAGTATATGTGTTACTATGCTACAAATAAATAGCATATTTTACAATGATTGTAAAAACTAACTCATTGAAGCTGAAACCTCTGTCTGTGACCTTGCGTTCAGATCCCACCATCACCATGGTACTAGAATAGGTCTTCAAATGGAATGCCCAGGGGCTTCTAACCAACTGACTCGGCTGATGAGTGGTGAGGTCACAAAGCTCTGAGAGGCTGTCATTAGCGATCGTGTCCTGGGGAAGCTCAGGTTGTGGCCTGCTTCTTCACTAGGTCATAGATAGCGGTGTGGTCTTTTCAATTTTGAAGCCAAGGAATATAGTTTCTTGCTTCTTCCCGAACTTTCTGCTATTCTTCCTACTAAAGTGGGTATTCCTTAAAAACCAAGCCTTAGATTACGTGATTCTGCAACTTGTAGCTAGTAATGCCTCCAAGAAGAAGGAAATCTCCAGAGAGGCCCACATCTTCTAAATCCCTCGAAGGCTCTCGGTTTTATGTCAGTAATGTAAAGGAAAGGGCAACAGCCGTCACCCTGCCCAGCGTCGTCCCAAGTATGACACGCCGCGTGAGCTTTGCACCTACCCTGCCTTCTGTGCGCGAGTCTCAGGGGATAGGAGACTCCAGAATCTCCCTAAAGACTCTCTTAAATGCTATTAAAACCATGGAGGGAAGGCTAGAGGGCAAAATAGACACTCTCGCCTCAAGACCCTTGCTAAGTGAGGAATCATCAAATTTTCTTAAACAGGATTCGGTAAGTGAAGATCACACATTAAATCTTTTTTTAAAAACATTGGTTATTTTATTTATTTACATTTCAAATGTTGTCCCCCTTCTCAGTTTCCCCTCCACAAAACCCCCATCCCATCCCCCTTCCCCTTTGCCTCTATGAGGTGCTCCTTCTCCCACTCACCCACTCCCACCTCACTGCTCTAGCATCCCCCTACCCTGGGTCTTCAAGCCTCCACAGGACCAAGGGCCTCCCCTCCCATTGATGCCAAATAAGGCTGTCATCTGTTGCATATGCAGCTGGAGCCCTGGGTCCCTCCATAGGTACTCTTTGGTTGGTGGTTTAGTCCTGGGAGCTCTTGGTAGTCCAGTTAGTTGATATTGTTTTCCCTGTGAGGTTGCAATCCCCTTGAGTCCTTCCCCAGTTCTTCCGTTGGGGTCCCCAGGCTCAGTCGGATGGCTGGCTGTGAGTATCTGCATCTGCATTAGTCAGGTGCTGCCAGAACCTCTCGGGGGTCAGCCTCATGGCATCAGCAATAGTGCCTGGGTTTGGTGTCTGCATATGGGATGGATCCCTAGGTGGGGTGGTCTCTGGATGGCCTTTCCTTCGGTCTCTGCTCCATTGTTTTGTCCCTGCATTTCCTTTCAATAGAAACAAATCTGGGTTAAAATTTTTGAGATGAGGGGCTGGAAAGATGGCTCAGTGGTTAGGAGCACTGATTGTTCTTCCAGAGGTCCTGAGTTCAATTCCCAGCAACCACATGGTGGCTCACAACCATCTATAATGAGACCCAGTCCCCTCTTCTGGCGTGTCTGAAGACAGCTACAATGTACTTATATAAATAAAATAAATCTTTAAAAAAATCTTTTTGAGATGAGTGGGTAACCCCATCCCTCAAATGGGGGTCATGACTATCTACTGGAGGTGGTCTATAGAGCTTCTATAGAGGCTCCCTTTTGTTGGGTATTTCTGCTAATGTCATCCTGTTAGGTCCTGGGAGCCTCTAGCTTCCCTGGCATGTGGGAATTTCCAGTGGCTACCCCCAGTTCCCCATCCCCCACTGCTAATATTTCTATTCAATTTCCTGACCCTCTGTACTTCAATCCTGTTCGTTCCTATACCTGACCCTGCCCCCCTTTTCTTCCCTCCCCCTCCTGTCTCCCTCCCAGGTACTTCCCTCCCTCTACCTCCAGTGATTATAGGAAATTTCACTCTTATTTATTAATTTAGATTGTAGTAGCAATCTAGAAACATGTTTAACTAGATGAGTAACAAGGATTTCGCCAATAATAAAAACTAATTATATAAATTAAAACAATCAGTTTTGCTGACACATAATTTCATTTGGATCACAGAAAAGTTGGTTTAATAACAACTGACTTTTCCAAAATAAGCTTTGTTATTTTAAAATTCAAAATTTATACATAATCATAATTTGAATTGAAATAATAATTAGCTAAAGATTGCTTGTTAAACCAGAAATATATTGATCTAAGAAGTCCAAATGTATTAAACATTTAGAAATATTTTGGAGTAAGCTTGTTAAAGTATCAAACTTCATATTTATTTCTGCATATTTATAAATAGTAACCACCATAGCTTATTTTCCAAAAAGGATGTGTTTATATATTCTCAGTATTTTTGCTGGTGGAAATACATATAAAAATAATTAGAGAAATACAAATAAAACCAGAGGGAAATACTACCAAACATCTATTGGAAATTTTCACTCTTTGTATTGGTTTAAGGGTTTATGCAAATGTCAGAAGCTGCCAGCTTATACACCTTATGTATATGCAGTTTTCTCTATGTCAGTTACACTTCAGTAAAGCACTGTGGAAAGCACTTTATGAATGTATTAAAAAGATTAACCTATTAAGATGGTCACCATTTTTTTTAATTTTTTATTATACATTTCTTTACTTACATTTCAAAGGTTATTCCCCTTCCTGGTTTTCTGTCCATAAACAAGTCCCTATTCCCTTCCCTCTCCCTCCCCCATACGGGTATTCCCCCTATACACTCCCCTTATTGCCCTGCACTGGGGGTCCAACCTTGGTAAGACCAAGGGCTTTCCCTTGTACTGGTGCCCCAACAAGGCTATTCTCTGCTACACATGCAGTTGGAGCCCTGGGTCCATGTATAGTCTTTCAGAAGTGGTTTAGTCCCTGCAAGCTCTGGTCGGTTGGCATTGTTGTTTTTATGGGGTTGCAAGCTCCTTCAACTCTTTTAATACTTCCTCTAATTCCCCCCATGGGGGTCCTATTCTCAGTTCGGTGGTTTGCTGCTAGCGTTGACCTCTGTATTGGACATGCTCTGGATGTGTCTCTCTGGAGAGATCTATATCCAGTTCCTTTCCGCATGCATTTTTTAGCTTCATCAATCTTATCTAGTTTTGGTGACTGTATATATATGGGCCACATGTATGTCAGGCTGTGAATCGCCATTCCTTGAGTCACTGCTCTAAACTTTGCATCCATATCCCCTCCTATGCATATTTTCCCTCTTTTAAGAAGGAGTGGGAGCATCCACATTTTGGTCATCCTTCTTCTTGAGCGTCCTGTGGTCTGTGGATTACATCTTGGGTAATTAGAACTTTTTGGCTAATATCCATTTATCCATGAGTGCATACCATGTGTGTTTTTCTGTGATTGAGTTACCTCACTCAGGATGATATTTTCTAGTTCATTCCATTTGCCTACGAATTTCATGAAGTCATTGTTTTTGATAGCTGACTAGTACTCCGTTGTGTAGATGTACCACATTTTCTGTATCCATTCCTCTGTTGAAGGGCATCTGGGTTCTTTCCAGCTTCTGGCTATTATAAATAAGGCTGCTATGAACATAGTGGAGCACGTGTCTTTGTTGTATGTTGGAGCATCTTTTGGGTATATGCCCAAGAGAGGTATAGCTGGATCCTCAGGTAGTTCAATGTCCAATTTTCTGAGGAACCTCCAGACTGATTTCCAGAGTGGTTGTACCAGTTTGCAATCCCACCAACAATGGAGGAGTGTTCCTCTTTCTCCATATCCTCGCCAGCATCTGCTGTCACTTGAGATTTTATCTTAGCCATACTGACTGGTGTGAGGTGGAATCTCAGGGTTGTTTTGATTTGCATCCTGATGACTAAGGATGTTGAACATTTCTTTAGGTGCCTCTCGGTCATTCGATATTCCTCAACTGAGAATGTTAGGTTTAGCTCTGTACCCCATTTTTTAATAGGGTGATTTGGCTCTCTGGAGTCTAACTTCTTGAGTTCTTTGTATATTTTGGATATTAGCCCTCTATCAGATGTAGGATTGGTAAAGATTTTTAACCAATCTGTTGGTTGCCGTTTTGTCCTAATGACAGTGTCTTTTGCTTTACAAAAGCTTTGCAGTTTTATGAGTTCCCATTTGTCAATTCTTGATCTTAGCCATTGGTGTTTTATTCAGGAAATTTTCCCCAGTGCCCATGTGTTCAAGACTCTTCCCCACTTTTTCTTCTATTAGTTTGAATGTATCTGGTTTGATGTGGAGGTCCTTGATCCACTTGGACTTAAGCTTTGTACTTGGTGATAAGAATGGATCAATTTGCATTCTTCTACATGCTGACCTCCAGTTGAAACAGCACCATTTGTTAAAAATGCTACCTTTCTTCCATTGGATGATTTTAGCTCCTTTGTCAAAGATCAAGTGACTATAGGTGTGTGGGTTCATTTCTAGGTCTTCAATTCTGTTCCACTGATCTAACTGCCTGTCTCTGTACCATTACCATACAATTTTTATTACTATTGTTCTGTTGTTCTGTAATTCTACTTGAAGTCAGGGATGGTGATTCCCCCAGAAGTTCTTTTATTGTTGAGTATAGTTTTCACTATCCTGGTTTTTTTGTTATTCAAAATGAATTTGCAAATTGCTCTTTCTATCTCTATAAAGAATTGAGTAGGAATTTTGATAGGGATTACATTGAATCTGTAGATTGCTTTTGGCAAAATGGCCATCTTTACCATATTAATCCTGCCAATCTGTGAGCATGAAAGATCTTTCCATCTTCTGAGATCTTCCTCAATTTCTTTCTTCAGAGATTTGAAGTTCTTCTCATACAGATCTTTCACTTGCTTGGTTAAAGTCACACCAAGATATTTTATGTTATTTGGGACTATTGTGAAGGGTGTTATTTCCTTAATTTCATTCTCAGTCTGTTTATCCTTTGAGTAGAGGAGGCTACTGATTTGTTTGAGTTAATTTTATACCCTGACACTTTGCTGAAGTTGTTTATCAGGTTAAGTAGTTCTCTGGTGGAACTTTTGGGGTCACTTAAGTACACTATCATATCATCTGCAAATAGTGATATTTTGATTTCTTCCCTTCCAATTTATATCCCTTAGACCTCCTTCCGCTGTCTGATTGCTCTGGCTAGAACTTCAAGAACTATATTGAATAAGTAGGGAGAGAGTGGGCAGCCTTGTCTAGTCCCTGATTTTAGTGGGATTGCTTCACATTTCTCTCCATTTAGTTTGATGTTAGCTACTGGTTTGCTGTATATTGCTTTTACTATGTTTAGATATGGGCCTTGAATTCCTGATCTTTCCAGGACTTTTATCATGAAGGGGTGTTAAATTTTGTCAAATGCTTTCTCAGCATCTAATGAAATGACCATGTGGTTCTTATCTTTAAGTTTGTTTATATAGTGGATTACATTGATGGATTTTTGTATATTAAAACATCCCTGCATCCCTGGGATGAAGCCTACTTGATAATGATGGATGATCATTTTGATGTGTTCTTGGATTCAGTTTGCAAGAATTTTATTGGGTATTTTTGCATCAATATTCATAAGGGAAATTGGTCTGAAGTTCTCTCTTTGTTGGGTCTTTGTGTGGTTTAGGTATAAGAGTAATTGTGGCTTCATAGAAGGAATTTGGTAGTGCTCCATCTGTTTCAATTTTGTTGAATAGTTTGGACAGTATTGGTATGAGGTCTTCTATGAAGGTCTGATAGAATTCTGCACTGAACCCATCTGGACCTGGGCTCTTATTGGTTGAGAGACTTTTAATAACTGCTTCTATTCCTTTAGGAGCTATGGGACTGTTTAGATGATTTATTTGTTCCTGATTTAACTTTGGTACCTGGTATCTGTCTAGAAAATTGTCCATTTCCTCCAGATTTTCCAGTTTTGTTGAATATAGGCCTTTGTAGTAAAATCTGATGATTTTTTTAATTTCTTCAGTTTCTGTTGTTATGTCTCCCTTTTCATTTCTGATTTTATTAATTTGAATACACTCTTTGTGACCTCTGGTTAGTCTGGCTAAGGGTTTATCTATCTTGTTGATTTTCTCAAAGAACCAACTCCTGCTTTTATTGATTCTTTGTATAGTCCTTTTCATTTCTACTTGGTTGATTTCAGCTCTGAGTTTGATTATTTCCTGCCTTCTACTCCTCTTGGGTTTATTTATTTCTTTTTTGTTCTAGAGCTTTAAGGTGTGCTGTCAAGCTGCTGACATATGTTCTCTGCTGTTTCTTTTTGCAGGCACTCAGAGCTATGAGTTTTTCTCTTAGTACCACTTTCGTTGTGTCCCATAAGTTTGGGAATGTTGTATCTTCATTTTCATTAA
Source organism: Rattus rattus (assembly GCF_011064425.1). Taxonomy (NCBI): domain Eukaryota; kingdom Metazoa; phylum Chordata; class Mammalia; order Rodentia; family Muridae; genus Rattus; species Rattus rattus. Next base: position 129,021,040 of record NC_046157.1, read on the forward strand.
ATTCTAAGAAGTCTTTAATTTCTTTATTTCTTCTTTTACCAAGTTGTCATTGAGTAGAGCATTGTTCAACTTCCATATATATGTGGATTTTCTGTCATTATTGTTGTTATTGAAGACCAGTCTTAGTGCATGGTGATCTGATAGGATGCATGGGATTATTTCTATCTTCCTGTATCTGTTGAGGCCTGTTTTGTGACCGATTATATGGTCAATTTTGGAGAAGGTTCCATGAGGTGCTGAGAAGAAGGTATATCCTTTTGTTTTAGGATGGAATGTTCTGTAAATATCTGTTAAATCCAATTGGTTCATAAACTTCGGTTAGTTTCTCTATGTCTCTGTTTAATTTCTGTTTCCATGATCTGTCCAGTGATGAGAGTGGAGTGTTGAAATCTCCTATTATTGTGTGAGGTGCAATGTGTGCTTTGAGCTTTAGTAAGGTTTCTTTTATGAATGTAGGTGCTCTTGTATTTGAAGCATAGATATTTAGGATTAAGAGTTCATCTCTGTGGATTTTTCCTTTGATGAATATGAAGTGTCCTTCCTTATCTTTTTTAATGACTTTTGTTTGAAAGTCAATTATTTTTGATATTAGAATGGTAACTCCAGCTTGTTTCTTCGGGCCATTTATTTGGAAAATTGTTTTCCAGCCATTTACTCTGAGGTAGTGTCTGTCTTTGTCTCTGAGGTGTATATCCTGCATACAGCAAAATGCTGGGTCCTCTTTATGTATTCAGTCTGTTAGTCTATTTCTTTTTATTGGGGAATTGAGTCCGTTGATGTTGAAAGATATTAAGGAATAGTGATTGTCACTTCCTGTTATTTTCGTTGTTAGAGGTAGAATTATGTTTAATTGTCTCTCTTTTGGTTTCATTGCAAGGAAATTATAGTCTTGCTTTTGTATGGGTAGTTTCTCCTTGTATTGGAGTTTCCCATCCATTATCCTTTGTAGGGATTGGATTTATAGAGATACTGTAATTTGGTTTTGCTGCAACATCTTTGCTTCTCCATCTATGCTAATTTGGAGAGTTTTGCAGGACAGCAACCTGGGCTGGCATTTGTGTTCTTAGGGTCTGTATGACATCAGCCAGGATCTTCTGGTTTTCATAGTCTCTGGTGAGAAGTCTGGTGTGATTCTGATAGGTCTGCCTTTATATGTTACTTGACCTTTTCCTTTACTTTTTTTATATAGTTACATTTTATTTTTTCTTTTAAAACTTTTTATTCCCTCCCCCTCCCCCTTCCTTATGGGTGTTTCCCTCCCAACCCTCCCCCCCTTGCTTCCCTCTCCCCAACAGTCTAGTTCACTGGGGGTTCAGTCTTAGCAGGACCCAGGGCTTCCC